>NC_143581.1:216736363-217048114 GCF_048544385.1 Mastigoproctus giganteus
AGTGATAAATGGCTGGAAATCAAGAGAAGAATAAATTTTGCATGGATAACATTTAGGAAATATAATAACCTACTGAGGAGCAATATCCCAATCTGTCTGAAACTAAAAATAACGAACCAATGTATACTCCCCACCATGACTTATGGAAGTGAAACTTGGGCATTCATAAAAAGAATGGAGGGGAAAGTAAAACTACACAGCGAAGAATGGAATGAATTCTATTAGGAATCAGACTGTTGGATAAGAAGAGAAACGGATGGATTAGGCAGCAAACACAAGTAAAGTACATTCTTATCAAAACTAAAGAAATGAAATTGACTTGGGCAGGACACATAGCTCGAATCCATGATGAGAGATGGACTAAGAAAATAACAGAATGGTACCCCAAGAGGAGCTAAAAGAAAACCTGGCAGACCAACGGAGATGGACAGATAAAATTCAAGAGTTCGTGGGTAGTAAATGGATGGCCATTGCACAAAACAGAAGGAACTGGAAAGTTGCTGTAGAGATTTTCATTCTGCGGTGGACGGAAAATGGCTGATGATGATGATGGCCTGAACAGATATAGCAAACTCCCAGTAAGAACAAGATCAGTCACTATTGTTTCTGATATCACAACATTCGTGAAATGGAATATTTTATTAATGTGAAAACATTTGCAAACACTAGCAATTTCAGTCATCAACGGAAATTTTAATATTTTTGGAAGAATGGAGAAGGACTTGGCAGAATGTCGGTTCCACCGTACACTAAAATAAAGAACACTGCCAATGAGCAAACAGCGACCAAAAGACTTTTACTAGCAGGGGTATAAAATCAGGTTATGTAGATAGGATAAATGCCTAAAGTGTGGGTAGTTTTTTTAGAAAAATAAGTAAAATTATTGGTAAAAGAATAATTCTCGCTTTCATTTGATTCGACCGCGTATATAAATAAAATAAATTTTCTGTTTATACTCCGGGACGACCAAACGGTCAGAGGAGTTCACAAATAGACAGAATACAAGAAACAGCACCGTATTCAGCAGTCACGGGCTTGAACCCCGGTCACTCAAGGCACGTGTACTTATGCACCCGCGCGCCTGACCACTAGGCTACGGCGGCCTAAATATATATGTCTTCTTTCTCTACACTTCTGTTATTAGTTGTTACAAAGTCAACGCCTCTGTATTCTTAAACCAAAAAAAAAAAAATAAAAAAAATCTTTTATGTATCAGATAAATCTTCTTCGAAAGTTTCCATGAACAAAATAGCTGAATTTATTCCATTGTCAGCCATATTTGCATGCTTCCAGATATATGCCGTTATAGATATAAAAATGCCCTGAAAATCCCATTATTACCAGACTCTAATGGGCTATGATGTGGAGGTAGAATGATGTCATAAATCAGACGTACTTAGCACCATTAGAGTTGATCCAAGAAAACTCGCATGAATGTTTATCGCTATTGCATATATAAGGTAGTCAGAAATTTTGCAGGAAATTATATAAAATCCTCAAAATTCATTTAGCTTTGGAGAAAACTTGCTCTTTGTACCAATAAACCTTTCGTGTTTGAAAACATAGTTGAAAATGAAATTTCTGATAACTTCAATAATAAATAATAATTTTATAACTGCACGTTATGGTAACCATAACTGAAACTGCATCTTTGAAAATCGTAACGATAAACGACAATTGTTTTACAATGCCATTTATTAGCTGAGAATTTCCTTAGCGGAAAGAATTTAAATACGTATGAAGGGCGAAATCACATTTATTTCGTGTTAGGTTCGGGCAAACAGAGGGTTCTGGCAAAATTCTCTTTAATTTATCGATACCTAAAACAACTGAGGCTGAATCGATTTGCATGCCTATGAGTTTCGAAGGGCCAAAGAGAATTGCATCGCTATGGGTCTTGAAATATCTTTCATCGATCGTGGTTGTAGTGGCTAAAGGAAAAACTCTCTGCAATTTTGTTTTAAAATTCAACACACTCACAGACCAGAAGCTTTAACTCGGAAACATAATATGTAAGTTTAGTTAAGTACTGACCTTGTGAAACGTCTGGGATACTTCTTAAAACATGAAATATCTCTCAACATTTTACCACAAGTGCTCTATAAACTCTGTGTTATGGATTTTAAGTCCAGGATCGTTGTTTAATAAAATATACTGTTCGTGTGTACAGTTTAAATGCACGATATAGAAATTCTAATAAATTGAGTTTTTTTTTCTTCCCCTGTGATGTAGATCGTATTAAAATGTAATGGTGGTGGCTTTTTCCCTCTTATAAAGTGCCTTGTAGTATGTTGAAATCGCTATTTTTTAATCGGAGAGCAGAGATCATTGGGAAATTGTTTCCATGCAAATGCATGGAAACATTTGTATAGCGTAACATATAAATAAAGTACTGAACTTAATATGAATCCTGAGACCATAGGCCTGTTTCCATTTATAGAAAATTATCTTTATATAGAAAATATGTAGATATTTTTTTCTTTGCCCAGCCCATCATACGATGGAGATTAATACTACTATTTCTATAAATGCAGAAAGTCATAAAACATTTTTTTTTTTTTTTAATTAAGAGTTGTGTGATTTAAATTTTGCTTTTAAGTAATTTAAGGGACTAGATTTGTAGGAAAAAAAATTGCAGTAAGCATGATTAATGCTATTTACTCATCCGGTGACTTAAGTATGCTAAGCCTGGAGAACCTTTTTTCTACATAGCATCACAGCTAGTATAAAGTGAGCATTCTTTAAAAGAGAAAGGAGCGGAGTAACTCAAAAGAATCCCAAAAAAAAGGCGTTTCGCCTTCTCCATAATCATAAATCATTGATGGGGCAATAAAAAGGTTGCATATATTTCCCACAGAAGTTGCTTAGGACCTCTAGACAAAGTATTAAAATAATAATAAAGAAAAAATATAATTATACTTGCGAATCCATATTTAATTAAAAACAATTTTTTATACAGCGCACCCTTGCGGACAGCATTAAGAATAAACTTTGTACTTAATTAATGATTAATATGTTGTGAATATTTTATTGTATAACAAAAACAAAATTAAATGTACAGATCGATAATAAAAACAAAAACAAAAAAACAAATACGATAAATATTATTGGATTTCGATATCATCAAATTTTATAAAATTCTTAAAAAAAGAAATATTCTCTTTTTCACATTCCGGTACTAATAAAGCGTCTTTAGTGCTGGAAGTGATTGAAAATCACTTCTTTTCTCGTTCCCCATGTTTACTTTTTTTTTTTTTTTTTTGTTTTCTGTTCACGTTGAGAGTTCTTATTGGTGGCTACAACGATTTTAGTTTGCGCCATTTACGAAGGGATGTTTCGGCAACGCAAACGCCGACATTTTGCTTGATTGCTTGTTTGCATGACTTTGCACTTTAAATTTGGTCATGTGACTTCTGCATTTCAGAAATTTTCAGCAGTAAATGCACATGAAACATCGAACGAAAAGGCAATATACGAAACTATTGGAATGATATATATATATATATATATATATATATATATATTTTTTTTTTAAGTAATAGGAATAGCTCGCGTGTTTATTAACGAAAAAAAATCATCTAATTTCTTTTAACCAATAATGAAGTAAGCCATTCAAGCAAAGAAAATTCTTTTCATTGCTTTACAAGGCTGAAAAAAAATTAATAATAGAGCTCGTGTTTTATTTTCGTAAAAAGAGCACTTTTTCGAGTTGGAGGGGAGGGGATTTTTGTATCCTTATTATTATTAACATTAAATAAAAACTGATAATTTCTATACGTTGTGCTCTCTTTAACAAATTCTTCTCAACTGTTTTATTTAAAAACCCAATTTGTCTTTTATAATTTTAGTTTTAGAAACAACTAAATTATCTGTTTTTGTTAAGGTGTTATGCTAATTCGGGTTTTGAGATTATATTATCCCTCCTTTCTTCTCTTTTTACTCTCTTTAGACTTTATAAAGGAGCCCAAAAAGGTTCCGAAACGTCATTATATTTATGGCAAGATAAACTACAATTCTGTCAGTATATCGCTTGGAGTTAAATGTTTTAATTACTTTAATTTTTTAAAAAAATTAAAATATATACTAGTGCATATATTTTTAAATACAAAAATTATACTTTATTTGTATTTATTTTTATTTAAAAATATTTTTAAGTACAAATAAAAGCAGGACCAAATACTGTACTCATTTGTGAGACAAATAAACCTCTGTCTGGCCTCGTATAGAAAGTCGCACGCAATCTGTTACAACATGCAAATCAAGTAACTAGATAAAAATTGCTTTCATGCTGTAATATATCGAGATTATTATGCACAAATAAAAAAATATTTTCCATCACGGCCAGTACGTCAGGGGTTTACAAAGGAAATACAAAATGAAAGCTGAATGAAAATAAATTTAAAAAAATAAAAGTGGTAATCGAAAAATAAAATAATAAAATTTAAATTAAATTAACATTAAGTCAACTAATTATAGGAATAAGTACATATATAGATATACATAATAAAAAAATTAAAATACAGTATAAACGATATGTGAATTGTTATTAAACGATATTTTCATTTAGCGAGCCAACAGGATACGCAGAAGTGGTACACATATTAAAATTAGTCAATTCCTAGGCTTCAGTCCTGGGTATATTCAGAGGGGCATAGAATAGAATCTCTTAAATAAATTTTCTGTTTGTACTCCGGCACGACAACCAAGTCAGTAAAGTTTACAATAAATCGTCAATACAAATATTCATCGTATTTAGTAGTAACGGGCTTGAATCCCGGTCCTCAAGGAACGCGTGCTATGCACTCTCGCTCCTGACCACTGGGCTACGTCAGGCTTCAGGTCTTTGCACAACTGACACTGTGGTCATTTTTACAGAGATAAAAGCGACCACAGTGTCATCAAGAACTTCCAGATGAACTGCCGGAAGTGCTTGATGAAGAAGGAGAGATGGATATTTTAGAGACAGACAAGGTTTTCAAAAACTGATGTATATTCAAATCATTCATGTGCTATAAAAAGAATTATAATGGTGGCCAAATCGAATAACTGTACTTAGTGAGAATCAACTGCAGACAGAATGGCTTCGGTATTTTTTGTCTTTGATTAATATTTGAAGGTCAGCATTAATGTTTTATATCTTCTGCAGATTCTGTATAGAGAGAAAACGATCAGTGATCCCAAGTTGATGATATTTTCCAGGGAACGACGGTGCAGCCTAAAAGAGTGATGGTATCTTCTACTGGCATTCATCCCAGACATTTACGGAACTGTTATCTTGTTATCATTTTTATGGCTGCGAGGAGCCTCCTGGAATCTATCTTTGGTTTATTTTTTCGTATTTAAAATCTTCGCTCTCACCTACAGGGTGTCTGAAAAGTCTGGAATCAGGATTAAGATTAGATATTAGGATTAGATATCAAGAAAGAATAATCTCTACATGCGCTTATAAACTTTACAACGTCATTTACAGAAACTCAAAATGAAAGGAACACACAATTTTAATTCTACAGTATATTTTTAATTTAACCAACTTTCTACGGTTCTAGACTTTTCGGACAACCTGTAGACTTAGTGTTTGAATGACAGCCACCTGAACAACCTATATTCGTTGGTGTTGAGAATACGGAAAGTGGACAAAGCTGCTTAATCTCAATTGTTGGAATCAGACATTGTCAATTTACCGAACATATTTCTGGCGAAACATGGAATTGTACAGATTAGCCCTCCACTCTCCTCCCCCGACCTAGCAACTGCAGACTTCTTCCTCTTTCCCAAGGTGAAAACTGTTCTCAAAGAAAAGAGATTTCAGGTTGTTGAGAGCATAAAGAAAAACGTAACCGCCGAACTCACTATCATCTCTGTACGCCTTCGCCGACTCTTTTCAGAAATTTTAGAACGGTTTAATAAGTGCATTCATTTAGGTGGTGGTTACTTTTAATAAAAATAAAACCATTTTTCAGCTCTGTCGCTCTGTGTTCTTTTTATTGAACCATTCCATGAATGTTATTGCCACACTTCTTACTTCTGTAAATTGCGTGTGTTCTGTAGTCAAGGGCTATAATAAAGTTTAACTTTTGTAAATTCAACAAGCATTTAAGAATTAATAAAATTCTTTTGCAAGAGTAGCAGAGCTCAGATTAATTTTCTTCGTTTCGTGATTTAGGTTTTCGCTTGTCTCTCTAATACTTAAAAGAGGAGACAGTGCCTTTTATACACTTTAGTCTGTCCCAAAATTTTAAAGTCTATACAGTCTGCTTTTAAACATTAACTACTGCTTTCTTCTGGTTTCACATTAAACTGCAAATTTTGGAAGCGTCAGGTTCTGTTATATTCTTTATTCGCCAACAAATAAAGATTGATTATTCATAATTAAGTTATATTCAAAAATACAGTTGATTAAACTTTTCTGAATACGCAGAAAAAGAAAATGCCCTACTTTAATTTGTTGGTTATAAGCAGACTTAGCCGTGGTGCAGTTGATATAATCGCTGGCCTTTTCACACAGGGTGAAAAAGAGCTGAGTTGGAATCCCTATCAATGACGTGAAAAAATTTTATGGTTTTTTTTTTCATAACGGGGCTGAGTTAGTCGGTTTCAGACGAGGGTAGCATGGATATTTTCTCCGAAACTCAGGTTTTTCGTCCAAGAAACATGCAATTCGACCACAGAACATACACAGGTTAGAAGCATATTATATGCGGCGCAATATGGCCTAAGCTGATGGTGCGTCTTAAAAAACCATACAAGCAGATTTGCCAAAAGAAAAAAAAATATATATTTTGCAACAAAAAATGTTCACGATAATGAAACTATCATGGTATAATGCTTGTAAAATGAATATTATTTTGTTGTAGATTTGTTTTTATTAAAATATTTGTAACAAAAACAGTATATTCATAAGCAAGTTATCTGCTGCTTTCATTCTGTAATAAGATATGAGCATCTTTGGACTTCAGTTTTTAGAATTACGAAAACACCTGCATTTTGCGACTGTCTACAAACTAAGAGAGTGCTTTCCAACTATTTAAAATAAACATACAGGATAAACATGCATTTTGAATAAGCATACATTATGTCAAACTAAGTTCAAATATCTCAGATATTTGAAGATAGTTTCACAAAATGAGGTGACTATTTATTATATCTATAAGAATCCAACAGCTAAGACATGTTCTCAGGCTCTTAGAGCGGTTACGGTCAAAAGGACTATCCAGAGAGAGAGAGAGAGAAATGACGTTCTTCCATACCATGTTGAGAAGGAATGGGCTCGAATTCGGCTTAGACAGTAGGAATTTTTAGGGGTGGATCAGCCTCAGACGGGGACTACACAGTTTTATCTTTCAAGAACTTGTTTTTTTTTTTTCGGAATATGGACCGAAGAATAATACACGAAGTTGAATATACAACATATAAATGGTCCTAATTGCTTTTTGCGTTTAATACAGGCAGACACATATATCTTCTTGAGGTTAGTTTTCAGCGTCTAAACTGTTCGTTCTAAATCCTATTTGTCTCTTTTGGGCATAGAAAAAAAAAAAAAAAAAACCCTAGAATAATTCCGGAAATAAGTACGTAGTATGAGACAGCCAACAGCTGTTTTTGAAAAGGTATGCTTTTGGAAATTATTCGAACTGAGGTTTTTAAAGATGGCGGCATCATTCTTCTAGGGAGGCTACTTCGTAATGTTCAAAGGGTTCATAAACTAGGCTCATTATCTGAAAAGTCCCTTATATTAAGGGACTGTTTTTGATAACGTTTATTTTAATATTACACTGCTCGACAAAATTAACAGAACACGTAGAAACGTGGTGTAACTCGTGCAGCTTGCAATGGAGCGAGACAAAATTTGATATGGTGATGTACCATAGAATAATGATTAAATGAGAAAACAACGAGAAACTTCGGACGGGCATAAGGGACATTTATATGGGGTTGTATAAGAATTACCAAAAAAGTCACATTGCAGAAGTCGATACAAGATGCTGGAAAATATGGTCACATGACATCATCGTTGTTTGCAGATGAAATAATTTTTAGAAACTGTTTTTCGGCTAAAACGGGACTCCTATTTTATTGGGAACAGTGTCTTTGGCGATACTGTTCACAATAAAATATTCATTTTATTAATTTTGTCCAGCAGTGTAATATTAGTGTAAGTGTGTGTTGTTGTCTTACGGCACCAGGGGTTTCCCCCATCTCCGCGTTGCTTTCATTGTGGTGAACCAGTTCACTGGGAAATGCCAGAGATTTAAAAGTGTGTGGGAATTGTTCATGTGTTGTGTTCTGTACCGTTGTTCATCTGGTCATTTAGCCGTTGGACCCCTATTGAGGCCCAACGTTGTCCCACTTACGCCCCGTGGAGGCAGACCAGGAACCCAGTAGCTGTAGATTCACTCTGGCAGGTCCTGCCGCTTAATTTCCTGGGATTTCGGCGGCTAGGACCTTAAAAAAAAAAAAAAAAATAAATAAATAAAATAAAATAAAATATGTGGTGAAAGGAAGCCACAGGATTTTGCTGCACTTGCCAAAAAAGAAAAAAGCAGAGAAGAAAATACAAATGATGCGCTTCACTAAAATCATAATCTACTCTAAAATAATGAGCTTTTGTTTGCATATTTGTCAAGCTATAAAAGAAGGCTATGACCGATTGAGAAAAAGTGTAGGACCAAGATTTACTTATCTCAAATGTTTAAGTATGAAATTTTACATGTTTGAACAACATATTTTACCTTAAATAATTTCATGGCGAACCTTTTTCGAACATTTTAAAAAAATATTTCCATAATATTATGAAACTAGTTGAAATTTGAGAGAAAAACAGGAACACGGTAGAGTAATTCACGTACATTACATAACTTTTTTGATTTATAAACATAAACGGTATGTTAAAAAAATATGTTCTTGTTTATACTCCGGCACGACCAGCAGATCAGAAGAGTTTACAATAGATCATTAATACAATAGTTAATCGCATTTAGCAGTCACGGGGTTAGTGTGTGAACGAAATTTGGTGAGAGATCAGGTTTTCTTTGATTAAAATAGAGCTCGATTTAACATGTTTTTGTCCGCGCGTGTGTAAGTGGTTTTAATTGCCGGTAATGGTACTGGAAAAACCTTTTTCGTTTCTTTGAAGGATTAATTCTATACTGTGTTTTAGAGTATTAATAATGTGTATTTATTAGCATCTTTTTAAATTAATGATCGGGAACTGTTTCAGAAGCGCTTGAGCTTTAAATATTTGAAATTCTACAATAAGCAATTAGTTGGAAGTAATTTATCTTGTAACCGTTCATAATATTAATCATTATGTTACATTTGGGGACACTTTGATTGATTAGTTGAGAGAACAATAAATTAGTCTTCTTTCACTTTCATGAATATTTTTATGCACTATTAAAAACATAAAAAAAGTAGCGCTTCAGGATATAAATTGACTGAATGAAGAATGGAGTTTAATCTTTGAACTTAGCTGCTCGATAAACAGATTTGAATATTTTTCTTCTTTTAGCAGATATAGTTTTTTCAAAAATAAATTGATCCCATAGCTATATTTTCAAATGTTTTCATAGTTGTTCATATTTTATTTTTGTTTCTGTTTGCTAATATGCTGTATTATGCCATATACAGTTTCCGTTTTTATCATTTTACCTAGTTACTTTTTTTTATTCTTTCGAAATACAATAGCTTTTTATTTTTAGTTCTTTTTTATTTTATTTGTTTTTAGTGAACTGTGATTAATAATTGTCATAGAAACAAAATTATAGGTAATAAATATTGTAAAGTATGAAAATAGTTTTCTGAGTAACAAAAAATTCAAAATGTCAGTTTCATTTTTTCGATTCGTTTGATTTGTCAAGTTTCGTTTCTGATTTTAATTTTCTTAAAATTACATTTTTGGAAAATAAAAGTTTAGAGGTGAATTTTAGACTAAAAGCTAGGGTCACCAATCGAAAATTCGATATATTCGACGACATATTTTAGAGTTACCAAAGAGGTCTTCAGATTCGTCCTCATGAATGACAAAAATCACATCACCTGGTGAAGCTACTGAATTTTTCTCGCTTATTCAACAAACAATAGTATAGTCTGGTTAAACACAGGGGTACCTAAAATTACAACAACAACAAAAAATAAAAAAAAAATAAAAATAAAAAAAATAATAATAAACAAATTACAATAATAAAAAAAATAGAAGCTAAAAAAAACATCCAAAAATTTATGAGCTCAGCCATCACTGTTCCAAATCCTACATCTAACCTTGCGATTTTCTTTTTTTTTTTTTTGAACATGGGACATTCACACAAAAGTGCTTTGCATTCACGGAATGAATGTAGGATCATATTCTAAAGCTTAAAAAAGTTCCTATAAACATGTCTAAAAAGTCGGGGGGGGGAGGGGTGAATCAGATTGGACCACTTAACATAGATGGGTTGACTATTGATGATCATGCTCAGGTAGCTGATAAACTGAATGAGTATTTTCCATCTACATTCACACATGAGAAGTTATTCAATGAGGGGAGTGCCACAATTTTATCAAATGCTAACAGGGAGCTAAGTTATTGCGTAATAACTGACAGCAAAGTGGAGGAGAGATTGATGAAGTTAAACACAAGGAAAGCATCTGGGGTGGACGGGATCTATCTAGTTATATTAAAGGAGGCAGCAAAGGAAGTAAGCCTCCCCTGAGTCCAAGGAAGGACTCAGGGGAAGTCCCCATGGACTGGAGTTATGCAAATGTAACACCAATTCACAAAGGGGGGGGGGTCAAAAGGTGACAATTAACCACAGACCTGTTACTTTAACTTGTGTTCCGGGGGAAAATAATGGAATCACTGGTTAAAGAAGTATTGCAGGATCATCTAGACAAGACTGCAGCAATAATTCAGGTACAGCATGGGTTTGTTAAGGGAAAGTCTTGTCTGGCAAATTTGATTGGATATCATGATGTGGTTACAAAGGAACTGAATGCCAAAAATAATTTTGATATCATATACTTGGATTTCAGGAAAGCTTTTGATACTGTTGCACATGGAAGACTTCTGTACAAATTGGAGAGGTATGGAATTAAGGGTAAGTTGCTACAGTGGATAAAGGGATGGTTGAGTGGAAGATGACAGAGTGGTAATCAATGGACTCTGCTCTTCGTGCACAAATGTTATTAGTGGAGTTCCCCAGGGTTCGGTGTTGGGCCCATTGCTGTTTTCAATATTAATCAATGATATTAATGAAAGTATATCAGGTTTAATGTCCACGTTTGCAGATGATAGAAAGGTTGGCAGAGTTGTTATCGGCAGTATGCTACTCCAGCGGGATCTAGATAAGTTGGGAAAATCGGCTGAGAAGTGGCAACTGAAGTTTAACATTGACAAATGCAAAGTACTGCATATGAGTAGCAGTAACCGAAGAGAAACGTACAAACTGTGTGGCATTACACTCGGGGAAGTGGAAAGTGAAAAAGACCTGGGGTTAATTGCGCAGTCAAATATGAAGTTCGGTGAGTAGTGTAGACGGGCTGCCAGGACAGGTCATGGAGTCTTGTCAATGATACATAGAATGCGTGCTAGCAGGGACAGGGACGTGGTTGTCCCGTTATACAAGGCAATGGTCAGGCCACAACTAGAGTACTGTGTACAGATCTGGAGGCCTCATTTTGGGAAGGATGTAGAGTTGCTGGAACGAGTACAAAGAAGGGCAACAAGATTGGTAAGGGGAACAAAGGGGTGCTGTTACCAAGAGAGGCTTAAGTTCTGCAAATTGCAGCGGCTGGAGACTAGGCACCTGCGAGGTGATCTGATTGAGGTGATCTGATTGTACAAAGCCTTGAATGGCTTGAGCAAGCTGAATGCTGATGGGATTCTTCCTCTTGCTCAGACTAAGAACCTGAGGGGGCACAGTTTCAAATTGAGGAAATATAGTTGTAGAATTGATGTGCGGAAATTTGCCTTTAGCCAGCGGATGGTTGATTGGTGGAACAGGCTTCCACCTTTTGTTGTGGAAGCTAATAGTCTAAATAAATTTAAAGCTGAGCTGGTCAGGCATTTGAAACGAATGGAGGGGTGAAATGGGAGTGGTTTTTTTTTTGCTGATGCTGCATAAGCTTGCTTTCTTGCATCATATGCTTCTACTAATGCTAAAGTATGCTGAATATTTTCTATTGCATGTCTGATGTTATAATTTTTAAAGAACTCTGTTAAGGAAATTTCATTGTCTCCTGTAGTTTTAGCAATTGCCTGTTGCATGTGTTCTTTGCTCGATTTGCCTGTTTTGCTAGACGAAAATCTCCAGTTTCTATGGAAAAACCCTTGCTGTTTACGTCTGAAACCCACTAACTCAGCCACGGAGTGAAAAAAGCCTATAAAAGTTACTCGCGTCATCGACGGGATTCGAATCCGGGCCTTTTCCACTCGGTGTGGCGAGGACACCACTGTGCTACCAAAAAAAAAAAAAAAAAAAAACAACACAAGAAATTGTGTTTTTTTTTTTTTTTTTATATTAGGCCCACCCATAATTTATTATATACGGAGTCAGACCAAGGTATTTCCGCTCCTCGGGCAGAAAGGTTTTTCGGCGCCCTCTTACTAAGGATATATATATTTCTTGCCTCATTATTCTTCTGTTTTTTGTGCCCATTAAAGAATGGTACCCGGGAAAGGCCCTACTAGCCCTTTCCTTAATCCGGTACTGCTTATATATACCCATTTATGCATTATATCTATCTTGTCGATGTCTTGACGATGTGCTGCTGCCATCAGGGCCAGAGGCAGTTCAACTAAATATTATTTTGTACCTGGTGAACTTTTCATTTTGTTTTCCATTTAAAATGATAAACTGAAGGCTTCTGATAACATTTCAGCCATAATTGTCGTGCTTACCAAAACTGTTGTATAAAGGTTGCAAATGCTCATTTTGGAATATTTTGAGAGCACCTGTCAAATATTACTTAGCTTTGCCTTAACTATTAATAAATATCCTTTGTTTATATTTCTATTTGTGATGCTAGTTATTAATGAAACATACCATTGCGAAAAAGGTTGAGAAATGTGAAATTAGGGTTAGAAATGTGAAATTATGTTAGAAAGTGAAATTAGGGTTGGAAATGTGAAATTATATTTGTTATGTTCTGAACTTAACCACCGACCGTTCTCAGATTTCTTGCTGTCCATGATGTCCAACTGCAACGCACTTTCATAAATTTCAGTCAGAGTCCTGTGGAACGTTAAGAAGTGCTGAAATCAGTCATGTCTTATGCCTTGTTGTATGGTTCCCAACTAACTGTTCACGTTTAGATGAAATTCACTGAACAGTTTTCTGCGTTGTCTAAATACTATCTCCTCTGTCTTCCCTTATACCGAGGTGTTCCTATTTATATTGTTTAGAATGGTATTCGTTTGTGCATTTTTAAACTCGTCTGGGCTGCAACCTCACTTCCATTATGTACTTTGAAATATTCATCGTTTGCGATTTTGCTGATCGCGTGGGTTTGCGGGTCCGTAATTACTGAAATTAGTGAGAGCGATACCGGTAGTTTAAAAAAAGTTGGGGGAAAGCCTATAGAAATGGGCTCACGATCTATGGTAAGGCGCCCACAATCTATGATTACATCAGGGGGTCGATGTTCTTTAGTTACCACTGACCCGTATATTAGTGTTTTGAACAAACTCAATTGAAAATTTTCTCCCTTAACGGATATTTTATGTAACGACTGCAAATTTATCTTGTGTGTAGCCTGAACTAGTAAATAAAAATATTTTTTGACTCAATGTAACATATTTTATGTATTATTTTGATTCGTCCATACGAATTGTCTGAATTAGAATATAGATCATATCAATGTATAAACACTGTTTTAGATGAATTACAAAAATTGATTAATTCCTTTGGATTAATGTCATAGGAGATGATATCCCAAAAAATATTACATTTTTGTTGACGAATTTTCTAGACAGTAAATTGTTCAAAATGCCTGAATAAACATTAAAAGTTCGAGTTATTAAAAACTTTTTTTTCATTTTTTTCAAAATATTCAAGCGGATGGTTATGTAATTACTCTCCGAAGGGTAAATTTAAAATGGCGTAATGATTTGGTTTTATATGTTTGTGTTTTAAAAATTAAACAATTTAAAAAATGGCACAAAGGATTAATTTTTTTAAATCTGTTTTTAAAGGCTATAGTAAGCTTTGAGATGTTAAATTTTTTTATCTTATATACTAATTACATTACGGTATTAGCAATTATGTTATTGAAATTAGGAGGAAGTGTAAGCTAATTGAAAGTTGGCAGTCAGGATGTTGACTTCGGAACAAAAAAGTTATTCTAGTACAGGGGATGAAAAGGTCGAGTTCGATATTAAGTTAAATGAAACAAATCTTCACCAGGAAAATGTAGCTGGGGAAAGTGTGAAGCCTGCTGACATTGGCAAAGCCAATGATAAAGAGGAAGCAGCAGTAAGTGCCGAGGAGTGTACGATAGGATCATTTAGCAATGAATGTAAAAGAGCAGAAGTGAAACATGGCTTTCCTGAAGTAATATTATTAGGGGATTCAATTACGCGAGATGTGGGTAATATCATGAGTCGCAGGTGGAGACTTCATTTCAGTAGGATTACATTAGCAGGAGCAAAAATCGTGGATTTAATGAAAGTGCCGGAAAGAGAACTGAATGCCGATATTCTCATTATTCATGTAGGTACTAACGACCTTGGGAAAAAACGAACTGAACAGATGATAAGGGATTTTCAAAGTCTTCTCGACAAACTAAAGTGTATAAAGGCAGCTACCTATATGGCAAGCATACTTCCTCGTTTTGATAAATGGGACTATATGAACCGAGCATTGTCAATAAACGAGAGGTTAAGAGGATTGTGTGCAACAAATTCGTTGCAATTTTTAGATTCGTGGGAAATATTTATAGAAAATATACGTTATTTTAAGTGGGACGGTTTGCACTTGAGCAAACGAGGAGCAGCAAAATATGCGAGATTTATAGAGAAAAAAGTTGGACTTGTGAAAAATAAGGGGGCTCATGAAAGTAAACAATCGAAAGTACCTGTTCAGAAGAATAATGGAAGTGTTATTGCAATCGCTAAAAAAAGTGCAAAAAAGAAGAAAAAAAGTAAGAGAAAAAAAGAAGAAAAGCAAGAGGAAAAAAGCAAGAGAGAGAGAAGAAAAAAGAAATAAGGAAAATTTGCTTCACATATAATCCAAAACAAGTTAATCGGACTGTGAAAAAAAAATAATTCAGAAATTGGAATAGAGAACAGAATAAGAACTTAAAAACATCAAACCTGTACAGTACAGTACAATGAAAACAGAAAATTGTTGAATAAAATATTGCAGCTATGAAAGAATAATCATGTTATTTGGTACCTATTTGGTGATCAAAAGATCATTTTGGTAGGATTGAGCATTGATAGAGATTGAAAACATCCCATTGAAAATTGCCATATGATTATATCATCAGGAGCGTACCATTTGATAGTATTAAAGGTTTTGAAGTAAAGGAAAGGTAAGGAAACTTGTATATTTGGAGAGATTAGGTTATGATGGGTCAAAACATAAAATTACCTGTCTTCATTGTTTCCGTTTAGTATGCTGCTTGTTAGATAAAATTACCATTATATATTTATATTTGTTTGTCTGTTATTTAGTTATATAAATATTTCCCGAACATATGTAAAAATATGTGTATTTGTTCTGTATTTCTGGAAACATTTTAAATAAATTAAATTATGAATTCATTTAATTATTATTATTATCTAAAAATGAAATTATAGTTGTATTATATACATTAATAGTTATGATATATGTAAATAGTATTATTAGTTTTAATTAATTATAATATTAATTAAATTATAAAATGAATTATTATCCAAAGTCTGTCTGTTGCTGTTATATAAAAGTTAGATTTACATTTTTAAAATAAATCATAAATTCGGTTATTCTGAGTCTTTTCTTTAACTTCATTCAGTGCTTGAGGTGGAAGCATTATATTTTCACACTAACATGGCCATAATATGTTACTGGCAATTTCAAGAGAGCTCTTGCTGTTATATGCAGAGAATATTAATCTGAAAAGAGAGTAGTCTCAAGTACATAACGATATGTAGTTCTTGTGTCAGTTTTTGAGAAATACCCTCTGGGAAATTCCAGGAATAAAATTTCTGGGAGTAGGTATTCAATTCTGGAAACTGTCCCT
Source organism: Mastigoproctus giganteus (assembly GCF_048544385.1). NCBI lineage: Eukaryota > Metazoa > Arthropoda > Arachnida > Uropygi > Thelyphonidae > Mastigoproctus > Mastigoproctus giganteus. Next base: position 216,752,561 of record NC_143581.1, read on the forward strand.
GTAAACCTTGGATGCTTGTCAACCCTGTTCAACCCTCCACTGGGAGACTAAAAGATTGCATACATTTATGTGTTTATAATTCATACATTTATGATTTTACAGACCACTCTAAACACATAAGTCATGTCTAACTCTTTTTGATATAAATTGTCACTCATGCCTCTGTTAGATTGTATTGGACATTACTTATTATAATTAAAAAAAAATCTTGTTTATATGTTCTAGTCATCTGCTTGTGGTTAAGCCAACCTAATTTAGTGTCTGGGACAAACATTTCATGATGTACCCTCTAAAACTTGAAATTTATTTCATTTATTACTTTTATTGGCCCTAGCAGAAATGTGCTCAGGGTGAGTGCCCTGCTTGTCTATGTCTAGAACATCTGTAGTATGCCCTTTCAAAATTATATGGTAATATAATTTTGAAAAAATTATATTACCATATAATTTGCACTTGTCCCAACAAATAGACCTATCTTATAGCCTGCCTACACATTAGCCTAGTCTAGCTGAATAAATTAAATTAGCCCTAAATGAAAGTAGTGTTACTGACAGAGTTTATTATTTAAATTTTACTAAATTTTAAATATATTTTTATAAACTAAGATCATTGGTGTAGGGTGAACCATGAGAACCATTTGAGCTAAAAATTTATTAAAGATCATATGGGGAGGCCTGTTTAGTGCACTTGCAAGGGAGCCCAAAATTTATATATTTGTCTCTGGGCTTCAAATAGATATTTCATCATACTGGGGCATTTTCAATGAAAAAGGCTAGAAAAGCATTTGTAAAAAAAAAAAAAAACATTCAAACTAACATCAATTTTTTTTTGTTGTATTTTTTTTTCCCATATCTTCATTTTTTATTATGGCTGAGGGAAGGGCATCTAAGATGGCCTGCTAGAAACTATCTGGAAATTTCTTAAAGTAAAATTAAGCTCCTTCAGTAAAATTTAATTTTTTTAATTAAACAATGTTAATTAGTTAAATCCAGTATTGCAGGGGGGAGAATTGTAGGCACAAGAAGTGGGGAAAGCGGAGACCTTACCATTGATTCATAATGTTTATTTATGGGGGTGGGATTAGAGAATGCAAAAAAATATTTTACTCAAAGTGTGGTATACTTAGGTAATGGCTATGTGGCATAATCAGAAATTTAGTTTCTGTGTATGAATTGCATGGAATACTTTGAGACTTAACAGTTTTAAATTATACTTTCTTTAAATTTATATTTATATTGATTTACGTAATTTAAATAAATTTATAATTTGTAAATACACAGAAATAATCGAGTATTTGCTTCAGTTAAAGAGAAGTACTGCTGCTTTACACTTTTTTAACTATAAAAATAATATCTGTCAAGTGTTATTTTGTATAGAAATTATAGTAGAATTGATTGATTTTCAGGGTTTAATATACCAGTTTCAAGCAGGTCAGTGCTGTCCACAGTGTATTCCTATTGGCAAGTCATGTAAATATTCCAACCAAATTGTTCCTGTGAGTTTCTGTTTTATTTTCTTGATTTTGATTGTTCTTTTCAGACTGTTTTGTGATATAAATGAACAGATTAATCCAAATTTAGTAATTTATATTAAAAAAAATGTAAAAAATATAAAATTAAAAAAATAATATATATCAAATTACTTATATTATTTACATTTTATATAATACTTTATATGCATTTCAGTTAAATATTTTTTAGTAAATAATATTAACTAAATTGCTTTTAGGGCTTAAGCCTCAGACTGCGTGAAAGTTTAACAACGTACAAGTTTGTGCAATAACATCGTGTTAGTATGCAGCAAACTCCAAAATAGCTGAAAATGGCATTGTTTTAGGTGTATCTCATATTGTGAATAACTTCACAATGAGTTGGCATGATAACCCCAGGAGCTCACATCTGGTGAGTATGGGCTTGGCACACCCAGGGTCCTGAGCTGGATATCATCATCATTCTTCTTTTTCTTGGTGATTCCCTTCTACTTCTCTCTCTCTCTCTCTTGGGGTAATTCAGAAATTTTTTATTTTTTTTGGCTGGTGCAGCATAAGCCTCAGGCTTCCTTGCACCATATGGCTAATGATAATAATAATAATAATAATAATAATAATAATAATGATATTTCACTACTTCAAATAAGTAACAGCTTCACTTTGGTCTATCTTCGGTGGGTGAGTGGGTACCCACCCACCGAAGATAGACCAATTAGCTGTGAAATGGTGCCGTCTGGGTGGTGGTATCCACTAAGAATAAGTAACAAGTCTTCTCCATTGGTGAAGCGTTACTTATTCGAGGTAGTGCAATGTCACGGAAACTCGTGAAGGTATTCACAATATGAGATACACCTAAAACGATGCTGTTTTCAGCTATTTTAGAGTTTTCTGCATACTAACATGATGCTATTGCACAATGTTGTATGTTGTAAATAATATTTATAAAATAATTTGAATTTTTCGAATTGGTGTATTATTATTTTTTCATTTAAGAACATTTCAGATGACAATAGAGTTTCTGAAAAACCTAAAGTAAAAAGTACCAGATCCAACTTGTACTAAACTGAATGTTAAATATAAAATGTGTATTTTGTAATTTTTAAAATTAAAATGAATAAAAATAAAAATTAATAAAATCTTTGAATTAATAGAAGAAATGATAATAAAAATTTTTGTACTTAATGAGAAAACATGCAAAACAAAATACACATACACAAATATGCATACTTTACTCATACAACTCTATAGAAAGTTATGCATTTAAAAAATTTGTTTGAAAAATTTTATTTTTCAACTGATGTTTAAGCATTTTTTGTTCTGCCAACCTTGGACCACAGAACTTGAATTAATAAGATTCAGATTATTGAGACTGTACTGTGTACCATAACTTGAGGTATTTGTTTTGTAATTATTAATATTCTGTGTCAGAAACTTTTAACTTTTATTTAGGAGGGAAAAGAGTTGAAGACATCAGAATGTCAAAGGTGTGTTTGCCAAAGAGGAAAATTATTTTGTAAACAGGATGTGTGCAGTATTAGTTCTTGTCCACATGGTCAGTTGCTAACCTCAATGAAAAATGAATGCTGTCCAAAATGCATCCAGATAAAAAGTAAGTAGAGAATGTAATTTAACTTGGTAAGAAATAATGTAAATGTGTATCATCTGTTAAAGACTATTATGCATTCCAACTTAAAAATAACCAAATAATTTAAAATTAAATTAAAACATTTAACTCCATATTGCTTATTTACAGATGTTTCTGATTCCACTCTGGGATTCTGTTAGCAACGGTAAAAAATAAAAAGAAAAGAAAGAAACATTACTACAGTTTAGAACTATTTTGGCAAGAATAATTTTCATTTTTATGTACTAAATGTTAATGTTCTTGATATAATGTTTCTCAACATTCCAGAGTCAATAAACAAAGTGTTGTTTTTAAAACATAGAGTTAAAAGTTATTTTAATTAATTTAATACTAGGGGGCTTTGCCCCCTGCTCACTCTGCTCACTTCTTTTAATAAAGTAAAATAAAATGCTTACAGAAGCTTTCGACACTGTGTGTCTCTCCCTCTGCTATGAATACATAAATATGTTACATATTGAAATCAAGCATGGTACCACGTGGGCATGTTAGATAACCATAGCGTGTGACCACGCTCTAACAGAAGCTTATTTTACTACAGTGAAACAAGCTTCTGTTACATATTTTAGTATTTGTTACATATTCCCCATAATCTGCATCTCTCTTCTCCCATTGGCTAAATAAATATCACTAGGAGGAAAATCTCAATTTATTTAAAATTTATTTTAAATAAATTGAGATTAAATTATTCAGGAATTTATTATATTAAATAAATTAAACTGAAATAAATTAATAAATTATTACTTATGAATTTGCATAACTCATTTGCCTGTGAACTTGCATAAATCACTTGCTTATCCTTTAAATATCAGAACTATCAAGATTATAAATACAATAAAGTTGTAATTGACACTGTCAGAGATCCATCAGAAGACCATATTGTTATTTGCTTTCTTATTACAAACACATTCTGGTTAATACAGAAATTACACGAACAATTTTTCCTCTGATCTGGCATTTTGTTGTACTTCAAATTAAACTATAATTATTAATACATGTACTTTAATCAAGTGTACTGGAAAGTATTTCATGTGAAAATTTTTTGAAGATTTAAGAACATTCAGCCTTTGTGCTTGAAAAATAGGCAAATTTATATCGCTTCAAATGTGATGGTCGTAGAAATTCATATGTACATCAGTATGTGAAGATTGCAAAGAATTATATTTTGATCCTAAAAGCATATAATGCAAAGTACAAAAATAGATGTTTTTAGTTTAAGTCAATTCTTTATAAAGTAAAAGTTTATTTTAATTGTTCTTAGATATAATGTCACCTACCAAAACAGGAATAGGAGCAGAAGAACTTAAAAAAATAAATAAATAAAATGAAGTCCACTTATTTTTTGTTGAAATAATGATATTATTATTATTATTATTAGCCATACAATGCAAGGAAGCCTGAGGCTTGTGCTGCACCAGCAGAATGATGATATCCAGCTCAGGACCCTAGGTGTGCTAAGCCCATACTCACCAGATGTTGAGCCCCTGGGGTTAAATATATATAGTAAAGGACAGAAGAGATGGACTGAAAGAAATTGCTGGAGTTTAAAAAAAAAAAAAAACTTGTTTTGATGGCTTGTCTCTTTTATCAGAATAAAGATTTTATAATTTTCATCATCTACGAGGCTCTCGTGGGTAGCACAGTTGGCCGTCTTCCCCACACTGGGGGGAAAAAACCCGAGTTTGAGTCTCATTGACAATGCGAGGAATTTTTATGGGCCTTTTTCACAACATGGCCAAGTTACTCAGTCTCAGGTGAGGGTAGCATGTTTTTCCTCCTGGAAACTTGGGTTTTTCATCCAGAAAACAGAACACAGAACATTCAATTTACAGACAATATGGTATTAGTTGCTGATTCTCCTAAAAACCCTAATACAACAACAACATCATCCATGAGATATTGATATTTTTGTTACTTTATTTTTGTGTTTCCATGTTTTTATTCTTTTTTTTTTTATTATTATTTTTTTTTTGGCTACAGGTGTTTAGTTGTAGCAGGTGTGTGTGTGTGTTCTGTCATTAATTGTCATAATATAGGGATACAGTGGATATACAGTGGATATTAGTGTTAGCAGTGGCAAATGATGTGAGAGCTTATATAGCATCAGCCAAAAAAAAAAAAAAAAACAAAACCGTTTCCATTTCACTTATCCCTACTAACAGTTTGTCTAGCCTTTTCCTTGAATTTATTCAAGCTGTCCACTTCCACAAAATGGGATGGAAGTGTGTTCCAGCAATTAACAACTTGCTGGCTAAAGGCAAATTTCTTCACATCTATTCTGCAACCATCCATCCTCAATTTGAATTTATGCTCCCCTCATTTGTGTAATCTGAGCAAGAGGAGGGATCCCATCAGAATTGAGCTTGCTCAACCCATTCAAAGCCTTATACACCTCACTCATATCACCTCGCAAGTGCCTAGTCTCCAGACACTGCAATTTGCAGAACTTAAGCCTTTCTTGGTAAGACCACCCCTTCATTCCCCTCACCAATCTTGTTGCCCTTCTCTATACTCACTCAAGTAACTCTACATCCTTCCTAAAATGAGACAGCCAGACCTGTATGCAGTACTCAAGGCGTGGCCTTACCATTGCCTTATACAGTGGGATAATCACCTCCCTATCCCTGTTAGCAAAATTCCTATATATCATTGACAGAACCCCATTAGCTGTCCTGGCAGCCTGTGTCACTGCTCAGAGAGCTTTATATCTTACTGCAAAATTACCCCCAGGTTTTTTTCATTTTCTCCTACTCTTGAGTGTAGTTCTGTATACTTGGTATGTTAATCTGGGGTTACTGTTACTCATATGCAATACTTTGCATTTGTCAGTGTGAGCTGGCATTTTCTAAATCCTTTTGCAGTAGCTTATTGTCATTACTGTCATTAACCACCCTGCCAACTTTTGTAACATTTGCAAACTTAGACTGATATACCTTCATCAGTATCATTATTAAATACTGAAAACAACAATGGGCCCAGCTCTGAACCCCTGGAGGACTCCCCTGATAACCTTAGTCCACGAAGAGCAGTGTCCAGTGGTCAACTCTGTCTTCTCCCATTCAACCATCCATTTATCCATCGCAGTAACTTGCACTTAATGCTACACTGCTCTAATTTGTACAGCAGTCTATTATGTGCAACAGTATCAAAAGCTTTTCTGAAATCCAAGTGTATGATATCAAAATTATTGCTTAATTATGGTCTATTCAACAGGTTGAGGGTTTATGAAAACACAAAAGGAAGAGTGTATGTGTGTTGAGCTTTGTAGCTTTCCCATAGGAGATGAGGTTGTGAGTGATTGAATCCTCCATTTTATTTTCTAAGAAAATCTATTTTCTCTCTCTATATATATGCAGTTCCTAATATCTGTCATTTGCATTACTTGTTCTTTATATTTTCCCCCTTTTAAACTTATCATTGTGATTTGTTATAAATTTTTAAGCTGGTAAAGGAGACAGACATCTTAATAGGCATTTTTGGGATTTTTCTCTTTTATAATCTCTGACGGTCATTCTTACTGTAACATTAGATGGACCTTGTTTTATTTTTTTTTTATCTCTGCAAATTAGTCATTACTCTTTTTGATGAAGACTGAGCTGGTAGAAAGAGACAGGATGTTATTGCAAGCTCTTTTGAGTTTTCACACTTGCAGTGTTTCTTAATCCTTTGACAGGCATTCCATTTTCGTGTTTGTGCATGGGCACAACCTTATATAATTTATGCCTATTTTATAAAATAGGCATAAATTATATAAGGCCTAAAATCAGGAAAGAAATAATTAAAAATTGTTCAAATTTTGGTTGGCCTTTATTTTAGTACTGTAGTGGACACAGTTATGAATAATGAAATTTTTTTTGTATTGAAAACATATATTTTTAAATAATTTTTTTAAAAATATTTATGCATATGATCCAACAAATCTAATTTCAGTTGTCAGGTAGTTGGATACTAGGATATGGAAAAAACACAAAGCCATTATTCCATCTTGCTTGGTGGAGACATTACATGCCAATGTGGAGGTGTTATGATATGGGATATATTCTTGGAGTGCAGGAGAGAATTGGGACTTTTATACCCATGGAACTATGCTTGAATGATAAAATCTATATCAGCTAAACATCATCATGGAGCAAGTGCATCTGATCATTGCACTTTGCCATCCCTTGGTAGCGAATACCTTATGAACCTTACTACAAAACCTAGCAGAGGTTTCATCGACCCAGCAGGGTAATATGTCATACCATATTAGATCCACATCTTGAAATTGTTCTAAGAGCAAAATTATCTTTTCCTTAGCATAGTGTTTAAAATTGCCATTCTTAAATACTGATTGACTGTAGTAGGTGGAAAATTCCCAAGTTTGAATCCCGCTGATGACAGAAGGAACTTTTATGGGGTTTTTTTCACTTTATGGCTTGATCTCAGGTGTGGAGATTAAGCTCTCTCCCCCAGAAACTTGGATTTTCCTGCCAACAAAACAGGCAAATCAACCAGAGAACACATGCAATTTATGAACATATTACAAATGGATAGATGAGTTAGTTCTCTGGTGACCCTAATGTGAGTTTTTTTTTTTTTTTATTAGCACCTTGCTCACAAGATCTCCATCCAGTAGGGCATTTGTAAGGTCAAATAGAACAGGCCATCAGGGTTCAGGGGCATAGCAGAAAATTAGGAGATCCCCTCCACAATAATTCATCGAAGCATCACTCCTCTGAAAAAAAAAAAAAGAGTAATTCTTATCTAAGAGTAAGAATTTACTTTTTTGTACTGAATTTTTTTGGTACAAAAGTAAATTGATAATATAGTAGGCTCTGCTTACTATGTTATCAAGGAGAACAAAGATAATGTACCATAAAATATAGTAGGTTTTCCTTTAAGCAGAGCCTACTTTATTTCAATTACTTCTGTATTAATCATACCCACGACTTTCCTATTATCAAACTTTTTTGTAAATTATGGAATTTTAATGTTTTTTATGATTCACTATTTTGTAAATATATTTGAAAAATTACCGTTAATGTGATACTAAATGCATGTACATAGGGCATGCCTTTTGTATCAGCTAAGAATTTGAGGTTATCATTACAGCATTATATATATATATATTTTTTTAAAATTTATTCTACTAGGTGGTTCCAGCCAAACTTTGGCAGCCCCACTGTGTATTTACAATAACAGTATAATATATAAGTTAAACCAGTATTGATTTATAGTTGGAAAAAAATTAACTTAAATTTGAGAAATGCAGTAATTAAATATGTATTTTAGTCAGCTGTATATTTTTAAAACTCTATCCATACGTGCAATATACTGAAAATTTTAATTGCATATGCCATTGGTATTTTTTAATGATATATATATATAGATTTATTTCTTATGACTGCTTATTTTATTTTTCAGATTCAAAGCTCAAGATATTTAATTGTATCATGTTTGTTTCAGGGTCATGTGATTATCATGGTACATCCTATGATAATGGTGATGTTTGGGCTCCTCTTTCATGTGTTAGATGCCATTGTAGTGATGGCAATATAATATGCTATTTGCCTAAATGCCCATCACTTGTTTGTAGGCAGGTAATTTCTTATATCTTGTAATGAATTCAGATAACTTTAGTATATATATTTTTTTCAATATAGAAACTTTTCAATGGTTTTTTCTTAATATATTTTTTATGTGACAATAAACATTTTGGTAAAAGTATTGATAAAGATTGGAATTTGTACTTAATATTAACTAGTGGTGTGGGGGAAAATTGCTCTGTTATCAACATGCAGATGTGTTTCTAGAAAACCCTCATATGGAACACCTTATGAGAGGTTTCAAAAACAAACGTGTTCAAAAAATAAATTTTATGCATACTTCCATAAAATCTGCTGTTTGAGTTTCCCCAGTTGTTTTTTTTTGTTTGTTTCTTTCTTACTTAGCATACACTTTACTTTTCATCGACAAGAAAAAAAATGTAAGATAGGTTAGTGAATGTGATGATAATAGTACTGGTCCTTATCTATTTTAAACTCTTCTTTGCCTCACTACGAGATCTTGGCCATCCCAATCATTGTTATTTATATATCATAGTTGGAGAATACGATTTACAAGTATTCATCGGACTTTCAATTTACTTTCCTAGATATTCAATTTACTCATCTCAGACTTATTGTCACTTTGGAGCTGATGGTATATACTCAGTAATTAGCATTAGCATTAGCATTAGTAGAGGCATTTGATGCAAGAAACAAGCATCAGCCAAAAAAAAATAAAAAAACCACTTCACCCCTCTGTTCGTTCAAAATACCTGTCCAGCTGAGCCTTAAACTTATTTAGGCTATCAACCTCCACTACAAGGGATGGAAGTCTGTTCCACCAACCAACCACCTGCTGGCTAAAGGCAAATTTCCGCACGTCTATCCTACATCTGTCTTTCCTCAATTTGAATTTATGCCCTCTCAGGTGATTATTCTGAGCTAGAGGAAGAATCCCATCAGCATTAAGCATGCTCAAACCATTCAAGGCTTTATACACCTCTATCAGATCACCTTGCTGGTGCCTAGTCTCCAGACACTGTAATTTGCAAAACTTAAGCCTTTCTTCGTAAGAGCACCCCCTTTGTTCCATTCACTAATCTTGTTGCCCTTCTCTGTACTCGTTCCAGCAGCTCTACATCCTTCTTGAAATGGGGCCTCCAGACCTGTGTACAGTACTCTAGGTGTGGCCTGACCATTGCCTTATACAAGGGAATAATCACCTCCTTATCCCTGCCGGAAAAATTCCTGTATATCATTGACAATACTCCATGAGCTACTCTTGCAGCCCGTCTGCACTGCTCAGAGAACTTCATATCTGCCTGCACAACCACCAAGTCCCTTTCATTCTCTACCACTGTCAGTGTAGTACCACAGAGTTGATACGTTGCTCTGGGGTTGCTGTTTCCCATGTGTAGGAATTTTAAGGAAATAAAATTTTAAGGAAATTTTAAGGAAAGCAGTGAGAAAGTGTGTACTGAACTATCAAGGTTAATTATGAGGGTATCATTACATTCAGGTGAGATTCCTTTGGATTGGAGAGGTACCAATTTATTACCAATACATAAAGACAGTTTCTAAGATCAAAGTGAGTAATTACAGACTGGTTAGTCTGAATTCACTGGTAGGGAAAATCAAGGCGGCAGTGATCAAGAGTGCAATAAATGGACATTTACACTCAGTGACCACTGAATTATGACCACCCCATCTGTCGGAGCAATATGGCCTTAGTTGCTAATGCTCCTAAAAACCAAATAACAAACAAACAAACCCAATCGTAACGGGCTATGCTGCTTAACTTGCAGTGTGTAGGCTGAATAGCTTCCTAAGCTAGATCAGTGGTAATTTGCATCTGGTCATGCAAGTAAACGTGATGAAGTAGCAGTATTAGGTGACCATAATTCAGTGATCACTGAGTGTAGTTATAAATGGAATTGTGAAAGGTACACAGTATGCTTTTGTTAAGGGCAAATCATGTTAAATTAACTTAACTATTTTAATAGCGTTGGATGATGGATGTAGAAAATCATTTTGACATTATTTGTATTTTAGCAAAGCATTTAACTCAGTCCCACAAAAAAATATCATTCTTTATTGAACAGCTCTCGTATCTTCTGCAGAAGAATGGGAATAGGACTCCTGGGGAATAGTAATCCTAAAGAGAGTGGCTAATGATCCGCACTCAAGAATGCTTCATCAGGATGATTTGGGTCGGCTTCCAGGATATTTAGAAAGTATGTTGTACAAGGGCTGTTCAATAAAAAAATTATCATAATTTTTATTGAAAAGCCATATTGCTTGCTATTTCTAGCTGATCTGCATCACATAGCAACTGTGCAGTTAGCTCATGTACATGGTGTGACCTTGGCAGTCGGTCAAGTTTATTCCTGTTCAGTTTCACCTATGTAATGGATGTGATGCATGAGAAACAGTATACTGTTCTCAAGAAAACATCAGCTGAAGCATATGAATGTGAAAAGAGACTTATGGTGAATCTATGCTTCCATATATAACAGCTCATGGTTATTTAGAGTGTTTAAATATGGATGCGATTCAATCACAAAATTCGGCAGTTCTGGAACTCCAATCACTGATATGGTCACTGAAACCATAAAACTCTGCTGCAATCATGAGAGAAGATCATTGTGTTAACAGAAAGGCAACTGGCAGAGATGTTGAGAATATCAGTAGGAAGCATGCACGGTATTCTCCATGACCATTTGAATATGACGTGTTTGTGTACACTAGGTTCTATGGCTACTCACACTTGAGCAACAGCAAGTTTGCATGGAGGTTAGTCAGAAGTTTTGACGGATGGTTACTGAAGATAGTGAGGTCCTGCAGCAGGCGATAATGGCAGATGAGACATGGCTTCATATTTTTTACCCAGAGAGTGATCAGCAAAGCTCTGTTTGGAAGTCATTATCAACACTAAAAAAAGCAGTTTTGGCTTCTGCAGAAAAGTTTATGATCATCTCTTTTTTTGACATTCAAGGAGTGGTTTTTCAGCATGTTGTGCCACGTCATATCACTGTTATGGGGCCTCCAGACCTGAGTACTGTATACAGGTCTGGAGGCCTCATTTCAAGAAGGATGTAGAGCTGCTGGAACGAGTACAGAGAAGGGCAACAAGGTTAGTGAACGGAACGAAGGGTTGCTCTTACGAAGAAAGGCTTAAGTTTTGCAAATTACAGTGTCTGGAGACTAGGCACCAGCGAAGTGATCTGATAGAGGTGTACAAAGCCTTGAATGGTTTGAGCATGCTCAATGCTGATGAGATACTGCCTCTTGCTCAGAATAATCACCTGAGAGGGCATAAATTCAAATTGAGGAAAGACAGATGTGCGGAAATTTACCTTTAGCTAGCGGGTAGTTGGTTGGTGGAACAGACTTCCATCCTTTTTTGTGGAAGTTGATAGCCTAAATAAATTTAAGGCTCAGCTGGACAAGTATTTCGAACGAACGGAGGGGTGAAGTGGAAGGGTTTTTTTTATTTTTTATTTTGGCTGATGCTGCATAAGCTTGCTTTCTTGCATCATATGCTTCTACTAATGCTAATGCTTACTACAGAACAGTTTGTTTGTTATTTGGTTTTTAGGAGCATTAGCAACTAAGGCCATATTGCTCCGGGATATGCGGTGGTCATTCCCTGACCTTTCCGCATCCTCTGTATTTGGTGGTGACGGGCTCGAACCCTGGTCTAATCAAGAAGCATGTGCTACGCACTGCTGCTCCTTCCCACCTGGCTACGGAGGCGCCTACTACAGAACTATACTGCACACTTTGCAGAATCACATTTGTTGCAAATGACCATAACTGCATGCAGGTGGATGGATGTTGCATCGTGCAATGATCTCACATTGACCTCATGTTGCTCAATCTAATCATCAGTTTTAGCAAGCATTAATGTCAGATGTGTTCCTCACCTGTTCTACAGCCCTGACCTTGTACTCTGTGATTTTTTTTTTATTTCCAAAATTAAAGGAGGTGTGAGGAAAACTTTTCCAGTCATCAGAAGAAGTTGTAAGGACGTCGGAGGCGATTTTCAAATGTGTGTAAAAAAAAAAATGGCTTCCACCATGTTATTGAAGAATGGCAGAAATGTTGGTGTAAGTGTATTTCATTAAATGGGGACCTTTGAAACAGACCAGCAAAATATGGATGATTAGTAAAGGTATGTTGTGAAAAAAAAAAAATCATTCTTTATTGAACAGCCCTCGTATCTTCTGCAGAAGAATGGGAATAGGACTCCTGGGGAATAGTAATCCTAAATTAATTTATATCCTTTGCAGGTTGAATTAATTTGAATTAAAAACAATATAAAAAGAAAGACATTTGGGGATTTTGATACAGGTGATAAGAAGTTTTTCATGCATTATAGGCATGCTGTGAGGAAAGCTCATGATGTCCTCGTGATGATTTATCAAACTGAGCTTAGTAGAGATAGAGGCCATAATTACTTTATAAGGCAATTGTATTTGGAATACTGTGTCCAAATATAGAAACTGTACTTGAAAACAGATATCACACTTCTTGAAAGAAACTTGATTTATTTCAAGAAGTTTGATATCTTAAAAGTTGATATCTTGAAGGTTTGATGTCTTGAAGTTTGATATTTTTGAAGAAAAGAAACTAAAGAAGGATGCTCATATTAGAAAGACTTTGGATATGTAGGCTGTAGAGTTGGTAACTAGGCACCTTAGAGGATGTGTTCTGATTGAGTTCTGTAAAGCTATGAGAGGGAATATTAAAATTGAACAAAGGCAAAATTTCAGTTATAAATGATTTCAGAACTAGGCACCATAAATTAAAATTATGGAGGAAGAGGTTTTGACTGGATTGCAGGAAGTTCAGTATTAGCCAGAAAGTTGTTAATTACTGAAATTAGTTACCTATAGTTTGGGGAAATTCAAAAGTCAGGTGGATAGATTGCTCTGTGAGGAGGGAATTACACAGTAGTTTATTTCTTATTATTTTATTTTTTTGGCTGTTTCAGAAAAAGCCTGTTGAATCTTTGCACTATGGTGTTAATAGTAACATTTGTGCAGTATTCTCACATTGCATATTGTCATATTTTGCTTTTGCATTTGTGCATTTTAATAATATGTCTGACTGTTCCTTAAATTTATTCAAGCTGCCCACTTCCACACCAACAGATGGTAGTTTATTCAACAATTAATTAATCTGGGTTGAAAGAAAATTTTCACATGTCTATCCTTCAGCCATCTTTTTCAATTTAAATGTATTTCTCCTTGTGTTTGTTGTCCAAGAAAGAGTAAAAATGCAATCAGCATTTAGTTTACTCAGTTAACTTAAAGTCATAAGCATTTCAATTCAATCAGGTCTTCTCACAAGTGCTTAGTTTTCAAGTTCTACAATTTGCAGAACTGGTCTTTCTTTTGTGGTAAGAGTACCTCTTGGTTTTCTCTGCACCTGTTCCAAGAGATCCACACACTTCTTAAAATTAAGTTTTCAGATCTGTATACAGTACTCAAACTGCAGCCTAATGATTGCCTATACACTGGGATAAACATTGCCTTGTTCCTGCTGGCAAAATTCCTATATATCATTGACTAAACCTTAGGCTGTTCTAGCAACCTCTCTGCACTGCTCGAAGAATTTCTTGTTGGACTGTATAGTTACCCCTAGGTCTCTGTTATTCTCAACTATCTTGAGTATGGTACCACACAATTGCTATGTTATTCTTGGATTAATGCTGCCCATATGCAGTACCTTGTATTTATCAATGGTAAACCTCATTTGCCACTTCTCATCCCATCTGCCTAATTTTTCTAGATGTTGGAGTAGCACGCCTTTATTAGTGTCACTAACCATCCTACTAACCTTTGTATCATCTGTGAAGAATAATAATAAGTTTGCTGTGCCTTCATCAATATTGTTAATAAACATTGAAAACAGTAATGTGTCCAATACTGAATTTTGGGGAATTCCACTAATAACATTAGTCCAAGAAGAGCAGTGCCCATTGATAACTGCCGCACTATGGTCTCAGTTGCCGATGCACCCAATAAATCCCGAAACAAACAAACAAAACAAACAAAGCCCATTGATAACAGCAGTAATTGCCCCTAATTGGTAGTATTAGTAGTGGCAAATGATGTAAGAAAGCAAGATTTATTTAAACTACCCACTTGCACAACAGATGGAAATTTGTTCCAGCAATCAACCATCTGCTGGCTGAATGCAAACTTTTTCACATTTATTCTGCAACCATCCCTCCTCAGTTTGAATTTATAGCCCCCTCATGTGTGTAATCAGAGCAAGAGGAAGAATGCCATTAACATTGATCATGCTAAATCTATTCAAAATGCTACACTACTTCAATTTGAATAGCGGTCTTTTGTGTGGAGCAGTATTAAAGGCTTTTCTGAAATTCAAGTATATGATGTCAGAATTATTTTTTGCATCCAGTTCCTTTGTTACTTTGTTATCCAATAAAATTGGTCAAACAAGATCACCACTAAACAAATCCGTGCTGTGACTGCAGTATAACTGCATTCCTATCTTTATGAGCTAATCCCTTTTGTGAATTGAGGAGACACGGGCACATCTCCAATCCATAGGGACTTCCCCTGCATCCAAAGATGCTCTCATAATTATGGCTAATGGTTTGTTTACATCTTTTGCTGCTTCTTTTATATATTGGGTAGATCCCATCGGCTGCAGGTGCCTTATTTACCTTTAGCTTGAGCAATTTCTCTTTCACCTTCTTTCAGTTATCATAAAATTATTTAGTTCTAACTTATAACTTAGTGTTCTTCTGTTCCCATCCCTGAAATTTTTTTCAATTGTGAATGTAGCTGCAAAGATAATCAGTGAGATATTATTTAAAGTACACATTTTAATAAATTGAATAGATTCATTCTGTTACTGCTACCAACAATTGATGTACCCATATTCATATGAGGGGCACCAGTTTTATTTTCAATGGGAATATGAATAGGGTACACCAGTTTGGTTTTCTTTGTGTCATCCCGTGTGAACATTCACATGGATAGATATCAAGCACACAAAATTTTTTAACATGCCTAAATATGCCATTTTTAAACTGTTCAAATAAAACACTCTAGAACTGTAAATTGCACAAAATATATAGTTTGAGAATGTTTTTATTTGATTATTTTAGCTTTTTCAGTTATAATGATTCCTTTAAAAACTTTCATGATAGACTGCACTAGAGTTTATTGCTTGTTGAGAAAACAAACTGACTCAACTCAAATCTGATAGTTCTTACCTAACATTTCCTGAAATATTTAACAAGATTCCTGTACAGAATAATAACTGAGTTCATCCAGATTGGGTATATTCTATTAATAGCTAAGGTAATGGTATTATTAAAAACTTCTTAGTGCTAGTAAAAAAAGCAACCTTATGATCCTAGGGGGCCCCTGACCTCTCTGTTTTCCAACCAAAATCATAACCAACAAGACATTTCAATAAAATAAAATAAAAAGAAGAGCCATAAAAGAATGCAAACATATTTAGTTGACCACTATTTACATTTATACATTTTTGCTATGACATAATATCATGATTGAATGTGTGTTTCTTTGAATTATACTGGCATACTTGTAGATCCTCCATAGCCGTTGGCAGGAGTGGGAGTGCAGTAGCACACGCTCTTTGAGTATACCGGGGTTCAAGCCCCTGACTGCTGAATACGGTCGATCTGCCAACCCGCACTGGACCAGCATGGCAGATTATGGTCCATTTCCCTCAGCATGAATTGTTGAGGAGGCTTCCATCCTGCAGTGGGTTGATAATGGCTGCACTTTACTTTTTTTTTTTTTTTACTTGTAGATCATTTGTTTGTTTATTTAATTTTTAGTTGTAGTGTTAATTAATTTAAAAATTTAATAATTTTTTTTGTGGAGAATATTGAAGAACAAAGCAAGAAAAATGAGGAAGAGCAGAAAAAAAATCCTGATGGAAGGAAGCAATTTTTATATATGTAACTAGTGAAAAAACAAGTGATATACCAAAATTTTAATGTTAATAGTAAATGATAAGGAACTAACTGCACTGAATGCAGTGCTATTTTAATGATTAAATACTATTGTGAGATGAGCAATAAAATAATTTCAGGATTTTTAATATTACACCCAGTTTATCTAACAATTTTAATATAATAATGAAGTATTTTATTTTTAATGCTAGGATGAAGTGTTGATGACCCCTCCAGATGAATGCTGCCCAGTTTGTAGCCAATCATTTTGTACATACAAAGATCAGATTTATAAGGTAAATATGTGTGTTATAACAGGGGTGATGAACCTAAATAGCACTTTATGGGCTTACTGTTTTCGCGAAGAAGAAAATTCCAGATTACACTATCTTCAAAGTCCTTGAGCTACTATACACTTCTGAAAGCAGCTGCGCATTTCTTCGAAGTGCCACTTATAATCATTTTCCAGAGATCTTCACAGTGCTGTTGTGTCTTATCTTGTCTATTCTACTAGCATTATCATTGGTAGAGGCATATTATGCAAGAAAACAAGCTAATACAGCATCAGTCAAAAAAAAAAAACATTTCCCATTTCACCCATCCATTCACTCCAAAAGTTTGTCCAGTTCTTCCTTGAATTTATTTAAGCTATCAAACTTCCACAATGACAGATGGAAATACTATCCACTGGCTAAAGGCAAATTTCTGCACATCTATTCTACAACTGTCTTTCCTCAATTTGAATTTATGCTTGTCTGAGCAAGAAGAAGAATCTCATCAGCATTGAGCCTGCCCAACCCAGTCAAGGCCTTATACACCTCAACCAGATAACTTCGCAGGTTCCTAATCTCCAGATGCTGCAATTTGCAGAATTTAAACCTTTCTTGGTAAGAGGACCCCTTCGTTCCCCTCACCAATCTTGTTGCCCTTCTCTGTAGTCAAGGCGTGATCTGACCATTGCCTTATACAAAGGGATAATTAGTATTAGTATTAGTAATGGGCGCATGGTGCAAGAAACCCTATGGCTTATGCTGCGCCAGCCAAAAAAAAAAAAAAAAACCCAAATAAAACAATGATAAAAAAAAGAAAAGAATAATTAATAAAAGAAAAAGGAAATTAAACCTATCATCCTATGTGCTTCTTTTTCTTTTTTTTTTTTTTTTTTTTTGATTTGGTAGTTGTTGGCGCATCGGCTTCTGTGGCCATATTGCACCTCCCAAGGTTTTTGCAGTACTTTGATCCAAGCCCGAGGCGGGAATCGAACCCGCGACCTTTGGGTTGCCGGGCAGGTACTTTACCCACTCGGCTAGCCCGGTCGGCTTCTTATGTGCTTCCCCCACCCGAGGTACTATCCAGATGACCTTTGAATTTCCCCAAACTGTCAGTCTCTACCACCCATGTAGGCAACTTATTCCAGTAATTTATAACTCGCTGGCTAAAATAAAACTTCCTGCAGTCCAATCTAAACATTTCCCCCCCGTAACTTGAATTTATGTCCCCTAGTTCTAGCATCATTTATAATCTTCAAAATTTCGTCTTCATTCATTTTACTGATGCCTCTCAGAGCCTTAAACACCTCAATCAAATCTCCGCTAAGGTGTCCAGTTTCCAAACTCTGCAATTCATATATTCGAAGTCTTTCTTCATAAGTACGCCCTTTTGCCGATCTCGCCAGGCGAGTTACCTGTCTTTGCACCCTTTCAAGAAGCTCGATGTCTTTCTTTAGGTGCAGTCTCCATACTTGAACACAGTATTCCAAGTGTGGTCTAACAAAAGCCTTATATAATGGGATTGTCACGTCCCTATCTCTACTTGCAAAAGTTCGATAGATCATTGATAGGACACCATGGGCCTTCCTTGCAACCTGTTTACAATGCTCAGAGAATTTCATGTGTGACCATATCGTAACACCCAAGTCCCTTTCCTCCAGAACTGGGTTTAGTTGAACTCCACCAAGTGAATAAGTTATTTTGGGATTACTGTTTCCCACGGGTAATACCTTACACTTTGTTGGATTAAAGCATAGCTGCCATTTTTCTGACCATTCCTGAAGTCTATCTAGGTCTCTCTGAAGAAGCTCAGCTTGACAGTGATCATTAACTACTCTACCAATTTTAGCATCATCTGGAAATTTAGACATCACACCCTCTATCCCTTCATCAATGTCGTTTATGAAAATTAAAAACAACAGTGGTCCTAATACTGATCCTTGGGGAACCGAACTTCTTACATCAACCCAATCTGAGGAATAGCCATTTATCACAACCCTCTGCCTCCTGCCCTGAAGCCATCCTGCTGTCCATCTAAGTGATTCCATCCTGTTCCAGCTTATAAAGTTCCCAGTGATTCCATCCTGTTCCAGCTTATAAAGCAACCACTCATGTGGGACTGAGTCAAAAGCTTTGCTGAAATCTAAATAAACAATGTTGAAATTATTTCCTAAATCCAGCTCATGAATGACCCTTTCAAAATAATCACCTCCTTATCCCTACTAGCAAATTCCTGTATTCCAGAGCAAGTCAAGACCCTGTGATTTACTCTGGCAGCCTATATGCACTGCTCAGAAAACTTCATATCTGGCTGCACAAGTGTGGTACTACTGAGTGTAGTACCACACAGCTTGTACGTTTCTCTGGGGTTACTGTTGTTACCCATATGCAGTACTTTCCATTTGATAATGTTAAACTTCAGTTGTCACTTCTCAACCCATCTACCCAACTTTTCTAGATCCTGTTGCAGTAACATACTCTCATTAACAACCATGACTTGGACATTAAGCCTGATGTGCCTTCATCAATATCATTGATAAATATACAAAACAATGATGGGCTCAACACTGAACCCTTGAGGACTCCACTAATAACATTAGACCATGAAGAGTAGCATCCATTGATTACCACTTTCTGTCTTCTCCCACTCAACCATTCTTTTATCCATTGTAGCAACTTGCCCTTAATGTCATACTTCTCCAATTTGTACAGTAGTTTTCCATGTGCAACAGTATCAAAAACTTTCCTGAAATCCAATTATTTTTCATATTGAGTTCCTTTGTGACCACATCATAGTATCCAATCAAATTGGTCAGACAAGACTTCCCCTTAACAAACCCGTGCTGCCTGAATTATTACTCCAGTTTTGTCTAGATGATCCTGCAATGCTTCTTTAACCACTGACTCCATTATCTTCCCCGGAACAGAAGTTAAACTAACAAGTCTGTAATTACTCGTGTCACCCTTTGATCCCCATTTGTGAATTGAGGATACATTTGCACATCTCCAGCGTGTGGGAACCACCCCTGAGTCCAAGGATGCTCTTGTAATTATGGTAAGGGTTTGTTGAGGCTTTAGCCCTAAACGCATGTTAAGTAAGGGTTTGTTTACTTCCTTTGCTGCCTCCTTTAGCATAACTGGATAGATCCTATCCACCCCAGATTCCTTTCTTATGTTTAACTTCAACAATTTCTCCTCCACTTTGCTCTTAGTTATTACAAAATCATTTAGCTCCCTGTTAGTGAAGTCCTTTATCTCTGATTTCATGATTCTTAAGAGGTGCCAGTTCTCTTACTACTCTGGTGATAGATCTTAAAAATTAAGATTGTAGCATACTGTTGTCACTTTAGTATTTGACAGGCACTTTGTTGCATTCAGCACTTGATGGGCTGGTGCATTGTTGTGCAGGAACAGTCAATCCTTGTCAGTCTATAGTTGCTATTGGTTATGGCAAATGAGCCCTATAGTCAATTTAGGATCTCTTCAAACAGTGTCATGTTAATGCCAAATGATAAAACTTGATATTTTTGAAAGTGGCAGCAAGATGACTTTGTTATTCTGTTTTTTCATAAAATATCATTATAGTCTATTTTGTTGTATCGTCAGTATTTTTTATATTTTGTTGTTTTATAAATATTTTATTATATTGTAAAAGACTATAATTTCAAATATGAGCGTGAAAGATATTCAGTATTTCATATTATGAACTCAAATTGCTTAAGGCATTCTGCTTTTGAACACAGAACAAGTTATTGGCTATGAGGAGACCCATAACCAGTAAGACCTAGATGCTGAATGACATAGCAAAGACATTCTTGGTTTTATGCTTCTTTTTCTCTAGAATTTAGACATCTAGGAACTTCTGAGGGTGGCTTGCTTTCATGCATGCATTGTGGTGTCAGAAGAGCTTGTGTTGCTGTTTCATCTCTATCTCACATGCTCATTAGTGTAAGTCTTCAAGTGCCACCAGCTCTGACTGATGTAGTCCACTGCAGTCTTGGCATTGTAGCTGGTACATGGATTTCTGTAATGGATCATGTTGCCAAGCATTATCTTAGAAGCTGCCTGTGGGATCTGCAAGAAGAATACCTCAATTGTATGGTACTCTTCTTTCTGTCTTTATTTATAATTATGGTATATACAGAAGACAAGTCACAACAGGCATACAACCATTATAGAGCTGAGATTTTGCATTGCTACTTGGTGTTCACTGAAGGTTTATTTGCTAATTTTGGATTATCCTGCTATTATTTTATTTCTTACTTCTTCCTACAATTTCTGTTTTATTTTATATGTACGTAGTGATGTAATTTAATTTAATTATTAATTTTAATTTGTCATATTGCTACACATTTGGTTATACAGTAAGTCCCCGACATACATAAGAGATACGTTCCAGGACTTCTTACATAAGTCATGTTTCATGTAACTTGGGAAATGACTAATGAAATATTGCTACTGTATTCCTGATATGCCAAAATTACAAAACCACATAATATCCTCAGAAGAATGAAAGAAAATAGTTATATAATTTTCAATTAATTAGTTATATATTTTTAATTAGTTCAATTAAAAACTTTATCGGTGAAGTAGCTGGAGTGGCACATAAGAAAATAAAACATAAAAGGAAGAAAAAACATGTTACTGTACTGTAAAAACTGATATGTATTTTGTAGCCTCGGTTATTATAGTTTTCTTCATTGGTGCTGATCCCATCACTGCTTGCACTTTTGTCTTTGTTCTTTATTATTGTGTTCACTGTTGACCCTGACGAATCTAAATTCTGCACAATACTTGTTAATGTTTGACCATTTTAATACATGCTTATTATTTTAATTTTCTGATCCAAATCGATCACTTTCCTTTTCTTGGTTGATTACTAGTACTGCTGTCAGCACCACAATAACTGTCAAAATGAAATTTTCTGTAAAGAACGTCACTGGGTTAAGGCAGAAACACACTATTATCACCTCATTTGAGCTCACATGCTCACATTTTACTAAAGCACATTTCTGGTGGTCACTACCATAAAACAATAAAAGCAATTTGCAGTTTCCGGTTTATTAAATGGGTAGTAAACTCGATCTTACTGCATTTGCGATAATACTGATAGCTGGAATTTTGTGGGTTTTTACGTTATGGTAAAATGTGTGTCCTCTTCACTGAAATCTTCAGTCATATAAAAAAAAAAAAATTTCAGAATCTTCTCTTCATTCCTATTTTTTAAGCTTGTTACTTCATATCTCACTTGTGCAATTTGTGCTTGCCAATGTTCATTATTGATTGCTTATTTTTATATATATATATATATATTTTTACTGTTTTTAATTTTACAATCCTAAAAAAAAATTTGAGTGAAAAAAATTTACATAAGTCCAAAGTTACGTAACTTTGGCTTATGTAAGTCGGGAACTTACTGTAATTCACAATTCACAATCATACAGTAAAGATTATTTATTTATTTATCCTTTCACTGACAACAGTTATTGGTATTGGCAAAATGTTACAAGGAAGCAAGCTTATGTGACATTATCAAAAAAAAAAAAGAGGGAACCAGTGTTGCTTTCCTTCACTTTCAAGTATTTGTCCAAATCCTTCTTGAAACTTAGATGAACTTCTACTCTCCACAAGAATAGGTGGGGTGGGAGTTTACTTGAACAATCAATCATTCTTTGACTAAAAGAGACTTTTTAGACCTCTGTTATGCAATTATCACCTCTAAATTTAAATTTATGCCTCCTTGTCTATGTTATGGGACTAAGTTATAAAGATAGCTTCAGCTTTTATTTTATTTTATTTTTACTGAATCGTTTTAAAACCTTAAATGTGTCAATCAGGTCACTCTGTAGATGTCTGTAGAGTGACCTGCCAAACATGATACCTAGAGAACTGAAGTCTTTTTTGATAAAAGTGCTCCTTTGTGACCGTAACCTCCTGATGCCCTTCTCTGTGCTCTTCTGAACTGATCCCCATCTTTCCTAATGGGGTTACCAGCACTGTTATGTGCAGCATTCAAGATATGGCCTAACTATTGCTTTGTATAATGTAATAGCCACTTCTTGTCTTTACTGGCAAAGTTTCTGTATATCATTGACAGAGTCCTATGACCCATCCTAACAGGTATGTATGTAGGAGTTTACTTATGCACACACATCATTTATACTACCAAGTTAGTTTTAATGCATAATTTTAATTATATCTCATATTGTGAATACCTTCACAAAGAGTTGTCATGGTATTGCACTACTTTGAATAAGTAAAACTCTACCTATGGAGAAGACTATTGTTATTTATTCTCAGCTGATACCACCACCCAAGTGGCACCGTTTTGAAGCTTACTGGCTTCTCATCGGTGAACGGTCAAGTACCCTGGTGTTGCAACAGTGACAACCCCGTTATGAAGTATAACTCCGCAATATAAGAGATTCCTGACAGTGTGCAGTGGTTTAGTCTAAAAGACATTTTTTGGCTAAAGCCTTAGATTATACTTCATAACTGGGTTGTCATTATTGCAACGCCAGGGTACCTGCTTACCCACTGACAAGAAGCCAATAAGCTTTGAAATGGTGCCATCTGGGTGGTGGTATCCACCGAGAATAAGTAACAATAGTCTTCTCTTGTGGTGAAACATTACTTATTCAAGATAGTGCAATATCATGCCAACTCATTGTGAAGATATTCACAATATGAGATATTATTAAAACTACCTTTGTAGTATAAATGATGTGTGTGCATTAGCCCATGCATAAGTAAACTCCTTTATACTCTTAAGGCTTTAGCCAACAAATGTCTTTTAGGTATGTATGTGATGGTGATGTTGATTGGTTCTTGATGGCTATAGGGTATTCTGAAGTGAAGCATTATGGAGAGTATGTTTTTTGGAGTCATAGAGGGGGATACTCATTTATTCAAAAGGTTTTTAGATTTGAGCCATCTCTTTCTGGGGTCTGGAGCTTCTGCAGAAGCTCCAGACCCCAGAAAGAGATGTTGCTCCTATGATGTTGCAGAAAGAGATGTTGCTCCAGAAAGTTTTGTTGCTCCTAGAGTAATTGAAGCAGAATTATAGGATTAGTCCTTTTGTGAAAAAATGTTGCAGAAAGAGATGTTGCTCCAGAAAGTTTTGTTGCTCCTAGAGTAATTGAAGCAGAATTATAGGATTAGTCCTTTTGTGAAAAAATGTTGCAGAAAGAGATGTTGCTCCTAGAGTAATTGAAGCAGAATTATAGGATTAGTCCTTTTGTGAAAAAAATGCCTGCTAGTTCTGTTGAGCTTGACAGCCTGACATCCAGAAATGGACAGGATCTGTTTGGTTTTGTCTTGATTTCGAAGCTGAGACTGGTGTTGGCTTTTAAGGTGGGCATGGAAGTTGTGTAGATGGGTAGAGTCATAGTTTCAAGTGATGAGAATATTATCTGTGTAGCTGGTTTAGCAATTGGCTTGTAGGTGGAAGATGTAAAACCTACGAATTCTATGTATTCCCTGAAGACATTGGTTGGAGGATGGATAGGGTTTTCCCCCATGCTGAGATCTGAGGCCAGTTTCTTAGAGCTTCTCAGTCTCTCAGCAGACTAGGCCTACTTTGTCCATCAAAGTTACAACACAGGAAATGTATTATTTTTAGCATTGAGGATTGATACTCTTTCCACATTCTTGTGTCCAGTTAAAAGATCTATTAAAAACTTTCAGTCTGCACTAACACATTTTTTTTTACTCTGGAACACGGTAAAATAATTTTATGCCTCTGAAATGATTTATTACTAAAAGACTCTTATTAATAAGTTGATTGATAATAATTATTAAACCATATATATCTATGTGCCATGTCTTAAAATATTTCTTTTCAATTTTTATTGTACAGGACGGTGAAAGCTGGCATCATGATCTATGCACAGTTTGTCACTGCCAACGTGGTCACGTAACTTGTCATCAGAGAAATTGCCCACATCTGACAAAGTGTAAAAATGTAAGCCTTACTTTTCCCTCTTAAGAATTTCTGATACTTAAATCTTATCAAATATGCAACAATTTTCTCTTGATTTATGTAAGAATACCTAATTTTAGTGTGACTACCTGTTCATGGCATAATATTAGGAAGTGGGATTGTGGTTAATGTAATATTTATAGTGGCATGTACCAATGGAAAAGAATAGATTTAATTTCTACACATTTTTTTTTATTCCACCCACAAGAAAATAACACCCACACCCATGTATATGCAATTTTCAGATAGTTACATTTAAAACACACAAAGGTATTTTCATGTTTTTCTGGTTCATCAGTCAGCAGAGATTAAATCAGACTTTTACAGTAGCATTTTTGGAGATGAGGATTAAATCATTTATGTTAGGTATTTTCATTGTTAAATCTTCTTATTTATACTTGAATTTATATCTCTGTGTTTCTTATACTATTTCCCCTGCTAATTTGCCATTTAGATCAATTTTCAATGATGACAATGTGCTGTTTTGAGATCTGTTAGGAATGCAACCTCCCATTTTAACATTGTTAGAAGAAAAATTGTGATATGGGAAAAAATGACTCATCTAGATTAATATGAACTTTTCCAAGAATATCTTACTCACATTAATCAAACTAGAAGTATATTGTTATTTAAACTTTAATAAAGAAAATATCCAATTTTCATAACTAGAATATAAGGTATGCACCTAAATAAAATTACAAACATTTTTATTTATTCCTTTTTTCCTTCAATAGAGTCAAGAAGATAAGATAGCTAAAAGCTGCCTTCCTTCAAATGGTGAGCATTATTTAATAATACCTCTTTTATTCTATAATTGGTTGTTATAAGAATTTGCAGAAATGTTTAAAAGGGGAATTTTTGTCTCCACTACCTTAGTATTAATATTAAAATGGGCAGATGATGTAAGGAAGCACAGTATATGTGGCATCTGCAGATGAAAATAAATAAATAAATGAAAATAAAATGCTTCCTGGTTTTATATTTTATCTACTTTAAAATATTTATCTAATCCCTCTTTAAATCTACATAAACTTTCTCACTCTAAAAGACTTGGTGGCAATTTGT
The DNA here is from genome assembly GCF_048544385.1 of Mastigoproctus giganteus. Classification (NCBI taxonomy): domain Eukaryota; kingdom Metazoa; phylum Arthropoda; class Arachnida; order Uropygi; family Thelyphonidae; genus Mastigoproctus; species Mastigoproctus giganteus. The sequence continues at coordinate 216,778,498 of NC_143581.1, forward strand.
TTCAGTAGTTGATACTCTTGACTTTTCTTATATATTCCATACATATGGGTTTTCTTTATTTTGATCTATGCCCCCGTGCTTGCATCATATGAGAAAGAAAATATGCTCTCATCATCAAGTTTGCTTCTCAATCAGATCCCCATGCTGATAAACTAGTTGTAAAATTTTTCAGCTTAAAGAACTGGAGTCTCTTAGCATTCCCCAGCTAATCTTGTTATGGCCCTTTCCTTTTACCCGTTTCAAGCAAGTCAATATCTTTCCTGAAACAAAGCTTCCAGACCTGTATACAATATTAAAGATGTGGCATTATCATTATTGATTTGTAGAGTGGAATAATTTTTGCTTTATATCTTTTGGCAAAATTCCTTTCATCAACAACACCCTATATACCTCGTAGCTTTAGTACACTTTTAGAGAACTTCATAATTGGTTGTGTTACAAGGATTCTCATATCCTTTTCATCTTAAACATTGTTGAGTATACCCCTCCCGCAGCTGGTAATTTGGCTTTCAGTCAGTTCAGCTAGTATATTTTACTAAGTTCAATATACATATACAGAATTATAGACTTACAAAGTTGAGACTATTTTTGAATTGCTCTGCAAGACTGAATTGTCCTTTTTAACCCTCAACTGCATTTATAAAGAAAAATATGAGAAAAATAATCACAAATTGATTTTTTTTTTTTCAAAGAAGAGAGAGTATATAACTAGGTTACCCCTCTTGGAATTTAATACATAATTCAGGTTTCAATATTTAGCATAAAAACTGAATTTGTTCATTTAATTAATGGCATTTATCTTTTTCTTGTTCTAGGCTTTCATCAATGTTTTCTGTCTTTTGTTTAATTTAGAGCAGACCTAGGTAACCAAAGTTGTCTAATGGTCAGCCATTTTTTTAAAGCAATAATAAAAATTAATAAATAGATTTATTTATAAAGAGGCATTGTACATGTTGGGCGTAGGTGACAACTCAGTGTTTTTATGGGCATCTATGAGAGCCTGAAGAGTTGGATGGATGGCCTCGAAGGAATTAAAATAGGGGGGGGGGGGGCATTAAGCTCTCAGCTGCCCAACTCAATGCCAGAGCTAACTCTTATGCACCAGGCAACACAGCGGCAACCTTCAGAGCAGAATGCACTGGTCCCACGGGAGCTAGTTATTGTTGATGACTCAATTGTCAGGGAAACGGGGAAATATATTCTGCAAAAAGGATAGGTGGAATAGGACCGGGATATCTCTGCCAGGGGCAAAAGTTTATGATGTAGTAGAGCAGATATCATCTTTTAAGAGCATAAAAGGTGATCTTGTTGTACACTTTGACACTAATGACATTAAATGTAGGAGATCTGTAGGTTTACTTAGCAAGTACAGGTCAATGTTGAAAAAAAAAAAAAAGTCGCGAGTTAGGATTAAATTTGAAAGTGTCTGCAATCCTATCCAGACATGATAGGAGGGAGTATATGATGAGAGCCTTCAATCAATTTGGCCCTGGAGAGATTGTGCAGGGCTCATGGGGTAAAAATTTTTTTTCAGTGTGGTCTGTGCTTGTTAACAGGAGAGATTGCTTTTACAGGGATGGGATACACTTAAATAGAAAGGGTGCAAGAATATTTGCTGATGCTATCAAGGCAATGTTAGGTGAGTTGGAAAACTGCTAGCTTAGTGGGATCCACATACTAATAGATTAACAGTAGCCACAGGCAGAGGTGAAAATGATTCTTGCACTGCTTCTATTGGAATGAGCAGCAGCCCGGAAAGGAAGTTGCTGGGATTTCAGGAACTGCTGGGAGTCATGAATCAAGTAAATACATGGGCTGTGTTAGAGTAACTAAGAGTAAGAACAGGTGCATGTATACTTTCACTTGCACCAGTGCTAGAAGTACAGTAAATAAATTTGATGAATTTGAACTGCTGATCAAGGCATCAAAGGCAGATATTGTTGGGATATCAGAGATGTGGTGTCATTCAGATATAAGGGATGCAGAATTAGAATTTGGGGAGTTCAATGTGGAAATAAAGGGTAGACAGAAAAGGAGGGGGGTTATGCTGTTAGTTAAAAAAATACAAAGTCAAGGAAGTGCATCCAGTTGACATAGATAGACAGTGCGATGTTTAGTCAGTTTGGTGTGACATAAGCACTGAGAAAGTAAAAATTAAGGTAGGAGTTTGTTATAGGTCTAATAACTCTGATGAGTACAATGAACAATTATACAGAGAAATAGAGTGCGCCAGTAAATCAGTGTCTTATAATGGGGGATTTTAGCTTCCCAGGTATAGACTGGAACTTGTGGGTTGGTCAATTGCACACTAGCAAGGCTTTTGTGGATTTATTGGATGATTGTTTTCTACAGTGGCATGTTAGAGAGGCAAAAAGAGGGAGTAACTCTTGATCTGATTATCAGCAGTGATTATTTGTGCATTAAGAATTTACAGATAGAGGCACCACTAGGAGGCAGTGATCACAGTGTACTGATGTGAGATTTACTTAAAGATGTAACTACCATCAGGGTTAAAGAGAAGGGTTTTTGCTTTTGGAAAGGTGACTACAGTGGTCTCAGAGATGTTTTAGCTTCTATACAGTGGGACCAACTGATGATGTTACCAACATCAAATTCTAAATGGGAAGCATTCAAGGAAGTAATTTTGGAAGCTACTTTTTGTTCCAAGTAAGAAATACTGCTCTAGGCTTAGACCCAAATGGATGTCAATTGAACTAAAGAGACTCATAGCAGAGAAGAAAAATGCATGGGATGCACATAAATTGTCAGGCGACACAGAAGCCTATGGTAGATACAAGCTAGTCAGTAATCAAATCACAAAGGAAGTTAGGCAAGTGAAGGCAGATTATGAAATATCTTTGGCAAAGGATGCAAAGAAAAACAGCAAAGACTTCTTTACTTTTATAAACTCTAAAAGGAAGGTGATGAATCAGATTGGTCCACTTTATATCAATAGTTTGACTGTAGATGATCATTCTCAGATAGCTGCCGAAATAAATGACTATTTTGCATTTACATTCACACATGAGGAGTTATTCAAGGAGGAAAATGCCAGATGTTTATCCAACTCTAACAGGGAGTTAAATGATTTTGTAATAATTGAGAGCAAAGTGGAGGAGAAATTGTTGAAGTTAAACATAAGAAAGGCACCTGTGGTAGATTAGCATTAGCAAAGGCACATGATGCAAGAAAGCAAGCTTATATAGCATCTGCCAAAAAAAAAAACCCCTTCTCATTTCACCCATCCATTCCCTCCTGATGTTTGTCTAGTTCTGCCTTAAATCTGTTTAAGCTATTAACTTCTACAACGACAGATGGAAGTTTGTTCCAGAAATCAACCACCCACTGGCTAAAGGCAAACTTCCGCACATCTATCCTACAAAACTGTCTTTCCTCAATTTGAATTTATGCCCTCTCAGGCAGATTATTCTGAGCAAGATCGGTAAAATCCCATCAGAATTGAGCATGCTCAAACCATTCAAGGCTTTATACACCGCAATCAGATCACCTCGCAGGTGCCTAGTCTCCAGACACTAATTTCCAAAACTTTAGCCTTTCTTCGTAAGAGCAACCCTTTGTTCCATTCTCTTGTTGCCCTTCTGTGTACTCATTCCAGCAGCTCTACATCCTCCTTAAAATGAGACTACCAGACCTGTATACAGTACTCAATTCCATTGCCTTATACAAGGGGATAATCACCTCCTTATCACTGCTAGAAAAATTCCTGTATATCATTGACAAGGCACCATGAGCCACTCTTGCAGACCATTTGCACTGCTCAGAAAACTTCATATCTGCCTGCACAAATACCTCCAAGGTCCTTTTCATTCTCTAGCACTGTCAGTGTAGTACCACACAGTTGATACATTACTCTGGGGTTTCTGCTTCCCATATGCAGTACTTTACATTTGTCAATGTTAAACTTCGGTTGCAACCTCTCAGCCCATCTGCTCAACACATCTAGATCCTGTTGCAGCAGTGTACTGTGATTAGTGCCACTAACAATTGTGCCGACCTTTGTAGCATTTTCAACATTTGACATTAAGCCTGATATACAATAATCAATATCATTAATAAATAAAGAAAAAAGAATGGACCCAACACTGAACCCTGAGGGACTCCACTAATAACATTATTCCACGAAGAGCAGTGACCATTGATTACCACTCTCAGTCTTCTCTGATTCGACCTTCCCTTTATCCATAGGAGCAATTTGCCTCCAATGCCACACTGCTCTAATTTGTGCAGCAGTCTTCCACGTGCAACGGTATCAAAAGCCTTTCTAAGATCCAAATATATAATATCAAATTTATTCTTTGCATCCAGTTCCTTTGTGACCACATCATAGTATCTAATCAAATTGGACAGACAAGACTTCTCTTAACAAATCCATGCTGTGTCCAAGCTATAACTGAAGTCTTGTCTAGGTTCTGCAGTGGTTCTTCAACCAGTGCCTCCATTAATTTCCCCAGAACAGAAATTAAATTAACAGGTCTGTAATTACTTATGTTGCCCTTTGATTCTCCTTTTTGAATTGGGGACACATTCGCACATCTCCAGTCCATGGGGACCTCCCCTGAATCCAAGGAAGCTCTCATAATTATGGCTTAGGGTTTGCTTACTTCCCTTGCTGCCTCCTTTAATATAAGTGGATAGATTCCATCCACCCCAGGTGCCTTTCTTATGTTTATCTTAAACAATTTCTCCTCCACTATCCTCTCAGTTATTACAAAATCATCTAGCTCACTGCCAGAGTTTAATTCACTTCTGACATTCCCCTCCCTGAATAGCTCCTTGTGTGAATGTAGATGCAAAATACTCATTTAGTTTGTTAGCTACCTGAGCAGGATCATCAACAGTTGAACCATCGATATCAAGTGGACCAATCTGATTCATCCCGTTCCTTCTAGAGTTTACATAAGTAAAGAACTCTTTGTTGATTTTCTTTGCATCCTTTGCCAAAGATTTCTCATAACCTGCCTTTGCCTACGTAATCTCCTTTGTGACTTGGTTGCAGACCAACTTATGTCTATCATAGGTGTCCATGTCACCCATTAATTTATATGTATCCCATGCATTTTCTTCTCTGCCATATGTCTCATTAGTTCATCTGACATCCATTGAGGCCTAACCTTGAACAATATTTCTTAGTTGGTATGTAAAGCCTAGTAGTTTCCAAGATAAATTCTTTGAATGCTTCCCATTTTGAATTTGCTGTTGGTAACATCATCAGTTGGTCCCACCGTATAGAATTTAAATGCTGTCTCAGACCACCGTAGTTGCCTTTACAAAAGAAAAAACCCTTCCCTTTACCCCTGATGGTAGTTACCTCTTTAGTAAATCCCACTTTAGCACACTGTGATCACTGCCACGTAGTGGTTCCTTTATCTGCAGATTCTTAATGCATGAAGAATCACTGCTGATAATCAAATCAAGAGTATTCCTCCCTCTAGTTGCCTCCCGAACATGCTGATGTAGAAAACAATCATCCAATAAATCCACAAAAGCCTTGCTAGTGTGTGAGTGACCAACCGACAAATTCCAGTCAATATCTGGGAAATTAAAATACCCCATTATAAGACACTCTGATTTACTGGCCCACTCTATTTCTCTGTACTGTTGTTTATTATACTCATCAGAGTTATTAAGCCTATAACACACTCCTACTGTCAATTTTGCTTTTCCAGCATTTATGTCACACCAAACTGGTTTGACACTGCATTGTCCTGCACTGGACAGATGGGATCTATCCAGTTATATTAAAGGAGGTAGCAAAGGATGTAAGCAAATCCATAGCCATAATTATGAAAGCATCCTTGGACTGGAGGTTCCCACAGACTGGAGATGTGCAAATGTATCTCCAATTCACAAAGGAGGACAAAGGGTGGCACAAGAAATTACAGACCTGTTAGTTTAACTTCTGTTCCAGGGAAGATAATGGAGTCACTGTTTAAAAGAGCAGTGCAGGATCATCTAGACAAGAATGCAGTTATATTTGAGACACAGAATGGGTTTGTTAAGGGGAAGTCTTGTCTGTCCAATTTCACTGGATACTATGATGTGATCACAAAGGAACTGGATGCAGAAAATAATTTTGATATGATATACTTGGATTTCAGGAAAGCTTTTGATACTGTTGCACATGGAAGGCTACTGTACAAATTGGAGCAGTATGGTGTTAAAGTCAAGTTGCTACATTGGATAAAAGGATGGATGAGTGGGAGAAGACAGAGTCGTAATCAATGGATTCTAGTCTACGTGGACTAATGTTTTTAGTGGTGCCTTGCAGGGTTCGGTGTTGGGCCAATTGTTGATTTGTATATTTATCAATGATATTGATGAAGGTATATCAGGCTTAATGTCCAAATTTGCAGATGATACAAAGGTTGGCAGGGTTGTTAATAACATGAATGACAGTATGCTGCTGCTGCTGCAACAAAGTATTAAAGTATTAAATGCTGGTACAAACTTCCATCTGTTGTGGAAGTTGATAGCTTAAAGAAATTCAAGCCAGAACCAGACAAACGTATGGAACGAATGGATCAGTGAAATGGGAAGGGTTTTTTTTTTTTTTTTTTTGGCTGATGCTGTATAAGCTTGCTTTCTTGCATCATGTGCCTCTACTAATGCTAATGCTAATAGACTCTTTTTGTATATAACTTTGAACAAACTGGATATGCTAGTTGCTGTATTGAGTTCATATTGTGGAGGCACTTTTCCACGAGTTATCTGGTTTTGCACCACTCTAAATTAACAGCACTTCTCCAATCGAGAAGTATACTGCTATTTATTTAATACTATATGCCACTATCAGACCACTGTTTTGACTCTGTTTGGGGTTTCCTCGGTTGGTATGTTGGCACTGTGAACGCCTGAATGATCCAGTGAAGATATGTAGCTACAATATATGAGAGCTGGTGTAGTAAATGAAATAGATGTGTTTAAATCTAGGGCAAAAGCCTCGATCTATGAAAGTTATAAAAAGTCATTGTGCATTTTGGGCATAGCCTCTTTCTGTACATAGGATCGAAACTATGGTCTGGATAGTGGCTTACACTTTATATAAATTGCATTATACTTCTCTATTGAGAAGTGCTTCTTATTTCAAGTAATGCAGTACCAAACCAACTTGTGGTGAAATGCCTCTACAATACAAGAACAATGTACAAAGTAGTAAACCCAGTTGGCTCAAATCTGTGTATACAAAGAAGCTATGTCTTATATATACAGTGACTTTTATAGTTTTCATAGCTTGATGCTTTTGCCCTAGACTTAAACATGTTTGTGTATTTAATTGTTTATTTATTTATTTATTTTTAATATAGGTTTTTTGAAGGCAACTGTTTGTTGAAATTAAAAATCTCAATTTTTTTGATAATAATAAAGTTTATTTTATACTTCCTAGAATATGTGTGAAATTCACAAAGTAATTTATACTTCTAAAGTAAAGTGTCACAAGTAAAAAAAAGCTTTTTGTTTTTAATTAATGCAGAACTGTGAAGTGGCACTTGAAGTTTAATATTAACAAATGCAAGGTGCTTCATATGGGATTGCAATAAACTGAGATTAACATATCAGCTGTGTGGTACCATACTTAAGGCAGTGGAGAATGAAAAAATATCTGAAGATAATTGTGCAGTCAATTGTGAAGTTCTATGAGCAGTGCAGACAGGCTTTCAAGACAGCTCATGGAGTTTTGTCAGTGATGTACAGGAATTTTCCCAGTATAAGGAGGTGATTTTCCCATTGTATAAGGCAGTGGCTAGGCCACATCTTGATTACTGCATACAGGTCTGGAAGCCTCATTTTGGAAGGATGTGGACCTGTTGGCATGAGTGCAGAAAAGAGCAACAAGATTGGTGAAGGGAGCAAAAGGGTGCTTTTACCAGGAAAGGCTTCAGTTTTGCAAATTGCAGCATCTGGAGACTAGGCACCTGTAAGGAGATATGAATGAAGTGTTTAAGGCCTTGAACGGATTGTGTAAGCTCAATGCTGATAGAATCTTTCCTCTTGCCTTACACACACACACACACACACACACACACACACACACACACACACACACACACACACACACACACACACACACACACACACACACACACACACACATGGGGGGGGGGGCATAATTCAAATTGTGGAAGGATAGTTGCAGGTTGAATGCGCATAAATTTGCCTTCAGCTAGAGGGTGGTTGATTGTTGGAACAAATTCCCATCTGGTGTTGTAAAGGTGTGTAGTTTGAATAAATTCAAGGAGTAACTACACTGTTGTACAAAACTTAAGGACCAACACAATTTCTAAAGGTTACAACCACAAAATCAAACGAAACAGCCTGTGCATCACCGTTTACAGTGATGCATCGAACTCAAGGACTGGGCAGCAGCACAATTGGGTAAGGTACTCTTTACTGATGAGAGTAGATTCGGTCTCAGCAGCGATTCTGGACATCAGCTGATCTGGCGAGAGGTTGGCACATGGTATCACCCCACAAACATCACCAAAAGGGATCGATATGGTGGTCGAGGTGTTCTCATCTGGGGTGGCATTATCTTTGATGGATGTACACAATTCCAGATACTGGAAGGCGGTACTGTAACCGGTGCACGCTACTCTACAGAGGTAATCCTTCCCCATGTGCGTCTGTTCCGAGGTGCCATTAGCCTTGAGTTCGTGTTTATGGATGATAACGCCACACCTCATCGCACTGCAGCTGTTGATATGCTTTTGGAAAGTGAGGAGGTTGTGTGTATGAATTGGCCTGCCCATATCCACTGATCTAAATCCCATCAAACACATATGGGATGCTCTGGGGAGATGCCTAGTGGCACGTCCACACCCACCAGAAAATCTTCACCAGCTGAAGATGGCACTGACAGAGGAATGGACGATGTTACCGCAGAACTTATCAACAACATTGTTCTAAGTATGGACAGGTGGTGCAAAGCCTGCATTGACATTAGTGGTGGCTATATCTCCTACTGAGGATCTTTGGCAGTAATGCATCTGTATCATGCCAGCTAGTGCTATATTGCCATTTTTGAATAAAGTCCCTCTGTACTGTTTTGTTTCCATTGTTGTGTCGGTGTTGTTTCCTTCATTATTTCTGTACCTCACAAGGTTCCTTTGGTATTCTTTTCCCATATCCAGGCTACTCCTATGAGAATCTACAGGTGAAAACCTGACTAGTCCTTAAGTCTTGCACACCACTGTATATAAACTGTTATAGAAGATGGAGAGGGGAAGTGTTGGCTGTTTTTTTTTTTTTTTTGCCAATGCTGTATAAACTTTCTTCCTTGTATCATTTTCCACTGTAACTACTACTAATAATAATAACACAAAAAAAATAATCCAGTGTAACTGCAGTACTCACTACTATAAAACACCATGCCACATTTTTTCTGAGTGTGCAAATGGTCAGCCACAAATCCAGATAGAATAACAGTTTTCATTTTGGACTTGTGTTAATTTTCTTGAAAAGGTGTGATATATGTTTTTGATGTGTGTGCTCAGCAGGGTATGTACATATTTATATATGTTTTGAAGGTCATTTCAAATAATGTCTGTTGATGCAAATTGTGTTGAAATCATTGAGTATGTGCTACTGTCTCTGTATTTCTAAGTAGTAATTGATATAGGTGTATAATAGATTGGAGTACAAAATAACTTTGAAAATTGGAGGAGAAGGGAGAGGAGGCAGAGATCACAACTGTTATCCTCAGTTGTCCAATTTAAAATAAGTTCATTTTTTTTTTTTAAACTCTGGATGATCACACAGTCAGGGTTCACAAGATAGAGAGAATACAAGAAACAACACTGTATTTAGCAGGCACGTAGACTTGAACCACAGTCACTCAACATGCATGTACTTATGCACTCTCATGCTTGACTACTCACTATGATAGAAGCTAAAGTTGAAGAAATTCTCTAGAATTCACATTCAGAAGTTGATGAAATTGAGCCAAGTGTTATATAAATAGATGTAGAAGATGTTATTGCATTAAAAAAAAATCACATTACTTTTTTCATGCTTTTTAAAGTATGCTCCTTTACAATTATATGTCTATGAAATTTCATGAAAAACTGAATTTAAGGATACTGATATCTCTTTAGATATTTGTATATCTAAAGAGATATATAGATATACAAATATTTGTATATCTGTGAAAAATCACAAGTATCTTTGATGGTTTTTTTTTTTTTTTTTTTACTCAAATTAAGGGAAGGAGAGATTTTTACTCAAATTAAGGGAAGGAGAGATATTCTCTTTCAAGTTCATGTGATTTCTTGAATATAGCAGCAGTGAAGCATTAAGCATCATGTGATTGCACTGATGAAATATAAAATAAGTAAAAGTTTCATTCTGTATACTGACATAGCTGCCATGATCCCAAAGAGTTTGTTTTCATCATAACTACTTATGCTGGCTGTAAACTAGTACCCCAGCTAGTCATTGGTCATGTATTTTTTTGTGGCAGCATTTGTATTCAAGAAGTCATATTTATAGAATAAATTTGTAATGGATCTGTATTTTATTCTCATATGTCACAGAAATCTGAATGGCTGTTGTATTCAGATAATTAGTAGTGTTGACTTTAGGAAAGCTTTGCCATATGTTTAAAATGAAAAGGGCAGGTGTGCTTTAATTTGGAATACACAAGGAAGAGAACTTCAGTTGTGATGGTTGATGTTTTTAGCCTCTGGATCATAACTGTAGAAGCATGTTTTAGCCTGTTTTTTTAAAGAAGTTTTCTTTAATTTCATTGTTTTCTAACACATTCAGGCAAGTGGCTGATCATAAAATATTGACTTAACCTCTAAAAACTAAGATATTTTAATTGGTCAGTGTAGGGAATGGTTTGGTAATTTTCAAAGGAGGCTATTTCAACATACTTATTCTGCCTGTCCCTGCCAGTACTGTAAGCACTTGTTAAATTCAGGTTTTCAGAATTGTCTAAAGCTGCTTTATTGTGTTTTATTTGTTTTCACATCTTCAAATCTTTTACTTCTCAAGGTATTTTTTCATTTAGGTAGTATAAAAAAGAAAGTTCACAGAGCTGTATTAAGTGGGTATGGAGATTATTTTGCCCTAAGAATACTTTTATAGCTAAAAATTACTGAAAATACTGAGCAGTATAGGTTGGTTCATTATTACAGTGAATTTGCTACCCAAGTGGATCCCATTTTTGCAACTGTTTATAACATCATTTATGAAGATATTTTGTCTGGCAAATAGAAATGTTTGTTGATTGTCTGACTTAGCAGGGTATATGCATGGCACACAACATGGTTGTTATTGAAAAAAAATGAACAATTGCACTCTGACATTGGTGTGTGCTGATCTGATGTGCTTTATTTTGGTATAGCAAGAAAGAATTTCCATTGCTGTTTAGTCTCAGGGTCCTAACTGTAGATGTGTATTTCATCACCTGTTATGTTTTTTAAAGAAGTTTTCATTGTTTTCTGCACATTCAGGCATGTGGTTCTTTTTCTGTTTCTCTGTTAGCATTTGTAGAATTAACTTTTTGAAATGTACTGCATTTCCAAATCCTTACCTAAAATGGTTTGCATGAGACATATGCTACTGCAACAGGATCTGGAAAGGTTGAGCAGATGGGCTGAGAGGTGGCAAATGAAGTTTAACATTGACAAATGTAAAGTGCTACACATGGGAAACAGCAACCCGAGAGCAACGTATCAACTCTGTGGTACTACACTGACAGTGGTAGAGAATGAAAGGGACTTGGGGGTTGTTGTGCAGGCAGATATGAAGTTCTCTGAGCAGTGCAGACGGGCTGCAAGAGTAGCTCATGGAGTATTGTCAATGATATACAGGAATTTTTCCAGCAGGAATAAGGAAGTGATTATTCCCTTGTATAAGGCAATGGTCAGGCCACACCTAGAGTACTGTATACAGGTCTGGAGGCCTCATTTCAAGAAGGATGTAGAGCTGCTGGAATGAGTACAGAGAAGGGCAACAAGATTAGTGAATGGAACAAAGGGGTGCTCTTACGAAGAAAGGCTTAAGTTTTGCAAATTACAGTGTCTGGAGACTAGGCACCAGCGAGGTGATCTGATAGAGGTGTATAAAGCCTTGAATGGTTTGAGCATGCTCAATGCTGATGGGATTCTTCCTCTAGCTCAGAATAATCACCTGAGAGGGCATAAATTCAAATTGAGGAAAGACAGATGTAGGATAGATGTGCGGAAATTTGCCTTTAGCCAGCGGTTGGTTGGTTGGTGGAACAGACTTCCATCCCTTGTAGTGGAGGTTGATAGCCTAAATAAGTTTAAGGCTCAGCTGGACAGGTATTTTGAACGAACAGAGGGGTGAAGTGGAAGTGGGTTTTTTTTTTTTGGCTGATGCTGCATAAGCTTGCTTTCTTGCATCAAATGCCTCTACTAATGCTAATGCTAATATAAAATGCCACCCTCGCCATACCTTTCTCAAATAGGCAGTCTTTTATCATTTTACACTTAATTAAATATTTCAGATACCAATTAATTGTTACTGCTGCTTGAAGAGTATCCTGAATGTTCATTGTGTTCCAACAGACATTTGCCCTCCTTTGAAATAACAGAACTATCCAAAAAAGTCATGCACAGCTCATTGTTGCCTCTCCAAATCTTGTTGTACTTTTCAGTCACTGTCTTTCTGATTTTAGCACAAAATTTAACACACACACACACACACACACACACACACAAAGTGCAGTACATCAAAGAAACATTCCAAATTTAAGTGCTGAGCATGAGTGACTGAAGCAGTGGAATGAGCTTGAAGTGTACCTAAATGTGCAGTAACATGACAGGCAATATTTGTTGATGCAGTCTCCACTCGGTGCATTTTATCAGAAATATGCATTCACTGTCATTCTTTTTTTTGATTAACCCTTTATATGTGGAACACCGAATAAATTATTACTGACTTAGTTTAAAATAGAACTTATCATAATACTTGAACTGTATTAAGGGGAAAGAAAACCTTTTGGAAGGATAACACTATTGACACAAACTAGGGAAAAAAAATCTGAAAATCACTTTGCATTTCAGCTGCAGTGCTTTGTATTACCAGAGAAGGTATAAATTATTTGATGAATGCACGATGAATACTAATAAATTTGGTTAAATAATTATGCAGTATACATTTTATCCATTTTTTTTTGTTTCCAGTTTTAAGCAAATAATTTTGTTATTACTGGTTAATACTTTTAAATTTGTTTTCTTTATTTATGCCTTTTTTAGATTCCTGTTATCATGGAGGGAAAATGTACTATAGTGGAGATTTATGGAATATAAATGACTGTGAATTTTGTATATGTTCAAAGGGAGCTGTTCACTGTCAAGTTGCATTCTGTCAGCAGCCATTCTGTTCAGAGGCAAGATGACTTTATTAGATAAATTTGTTAATAATTTAAATAAAATACCATTGTTGTCATTGTTCAAAGAATAAATTTGTGATAGTGATATTTAATTCTTAGAAAAGAATATTTTATCAGTCTAATTTTTTATATAGAAAGTTTCAGATATGGGTTATAAAAAATGACTCTCTGTTGATTCTTCAGGCATTATTTGTATGGGGGTGATTTAGATGAAAATGTCAATTATTTTTCCAATAACTGGCAGTACCTTATTTTTCAAAAAGATTTCTACCGTAGTTTAGGCACTTGTATCATCTCCATACCAGATTTTTTATAATGTACTCATAGAAGTCTTGATTGCTGTTGGCACAATTATTTGACATCTTGCTTCACTTTGTTGGCCATGTGGAATCAGTGTCCTGCCAGATAATTTTTAAGTTGTCTAAAAACATGAAAATTGCAAGACAACAAGCTTGGACTCTACAGATGATTCTTAATCACTTCTCAGTGTAGTTTTTGGATGGTTGCCAAAGTTGAGCTGTGTGTTTTTGCCCATTATTTTGTAACAGAATGACACCTTTAGTCAAAAACAACTGGGTCTCTTGTTTTTTATGGAAAATTACAAACAGATAAACTTTAGATCTGAGCATAATTATGTGTTTTTCACCTCTACATATGGAATGGCACAGAAACAGTCTCTATGTGTTGAAGAACAGCATGAACACCATAGTATCTTCCTAAAAGTATTTTTAACATTTCATAAGTTTTTGTTGTACTTTTTCCTAATTTGAAACATAATTAGGAAATCTAGAAATCTTTACAGTGCAACACATTTTCCAAAAAAAAAAAAAAAAAAAAAAAATCATAATTTTACAATACATAAATATTAAGAAAGCAATCTGACACTTGTATCTTTGATTGCATTTGTCACTAGGAATCCAAACAAAACAAGGGTGACATTTCTCTTTTTGTCTGCAAACTACTCTTGCAGATTACACCTAATATGGTTGATTATGCAGTGTTTCCATGAGTTAACCAGCTTGAACAGCTGATCGTGAACAGAGATAGAAAATGCACAGTGTGTGTGGGGGGGGGCTGGGAAAATGCATGTGTCATTAAATTTATGATCACTCTTCCACAAACTGACTTACTGACATGCACAAAAAATAGATTTATGCCTCATTTATATAGCTGAGTAGTGAAATATACAGCTATACATTAATACACCATGTAACTGTTTTTTGGTTTTCTTGGTTCCCTTTTAGACTAAACAAGACAAATTTGTAATGAATGGTGCCCTGTGAGCCAAAAAAATATAAGCATGATCCATGATCTTCACATTTGATTGAGATTTTTCTTGCCCTTTTTTGGGCCTTTGAGAAGAGAAAATCTTCCATTCAGAGGACCTGGCTTTTATTTCTGGGGCATAGCCATACACCTACAATTCATCTCCAATAATTTTGGTAAATGTAAATTGTGGGTCAGCAGCAGCATCACTTTGAAGAAATTGATATGCAAGAACTTCCCATTTTTATTGATCATCTGAGGATGCGAGGTACAAACTTGGCTGAAACATATTGCAATACCCAAATCTTGTGTTAAAATTGACAGGCATATCCCATATACCAGTTTCACTAGCAACTTCTCACAGTGTTAAACATTGATCACTCCTGATCAGATCAAAAACCTGAGTGACTGAATCGTTAGTTTTGAAGTTGAAGGGTGGCCAGAGTGATGATTATCAACAGGCAAGCAGACTTCTTTAAATTTTGTGAGACACTGAAAAGTTTTTTAATGACACATAGCATCTTTCTGAATTTTTTTTTAAACATTTCATGGGTTTTTGTGCATTTTTTTCCTAATTTGAAACAAAATTTGATGCACATTTGATTTGCGGTAAAATTACTTATTTTGAAATGCAGAAAAACACATACAATGCCTATTAATTTATGCTAATTTAGACTGACCGCAGATAAACAGGTTATTCCTGTGTTATCTGCAGTCAGTTATAATATTTTATAATATTTTGTAAATGAGTCATTGTTGCAGCCCTACAAAACATTTGGGGACTAAGATCAGTCCCCAAATGTTTTGATCATACTTCGTACATTAACTGTTTTTAAATATATTACTCAAAATATGACATGAATAATCATATATTTTTAAATCTAGTGTAAGAGGTGCCCAAGTGATATATGTAAACTTAAATGTTCCAATAAACTAAAATTAATTTCACAAAAATTACACACATGAAAGAAAAACATGTTTCATTTTGTTAATTTCCATATACTGTATTTTAATTCTAAATTTAATGTGATTTATTCTGAAATTGCTACATTTGAAAGGATGAGACATTTCATCATTTTATTTCAGTTAATTTGTGAGCAAAAAGGTATATCTAGAAATGTAAATCTGTGAAAATGTATAAAATGCTTTCATATATATCAGATGATTTTCTATCAATGGATAAAGACCACTAAAGGAATAATATTTTAATGCTTTTCTGTGATGTTATTTCATTGGGAAACTTGGATAAGCTCCAGTTATTTTTACACAAATTCTGTTTTCTTATGTCTTTATGTAGTTCTTTGTTGCACAGAGGATATTTTACATTATATTTGGTTATAAACATTGATTGGCTCTAAGTGTTTGCAAAGTTCTAGTACAACTTCTAATCCTATTATTTGCTGAGATCTTGTCAGTGATATTCTTTGTTGGGATGAAATCCTTTATTCCTCATTCTACCCTTAATTCTGTATCATCTAAACTAATTAAGTTTAAATTTCCAACAAATGTGCTAAGGCTGTTCAAGGTGATATATCACAATTGACTTATATCCAAATCTCCATCTTCATTTTCTGCCTATACTAAAGATCATAACAAGCTGTTACCATATATTCTGTGTATAAGTTGACTTGATGTATAAGTCAACTTCTAGTTTTTGCCTTGAAAATTCATACAGTTCATATGTTTGTTGTCACCCCCTCTTTCTAGAGACATCTTTTGCACTTTGCGAATTACAGTAAAATCTGCATTAAGAACCACTGGCTGCTAAATCCATTTATTTTTGCTCTTTCTTTCAAAAGTTTATATTATAACATTTTATTGCACTCACATTTGACTGTAAACTGAGCAGTAAGATATTCCTAGAGTACTTCCTAATATAGCAAATTACAAAATCTAATCTATAAACATAGGCAACAACATGATCACTTTGATTGATTCTATAAATGTACATGAAAGGCTTTGATTTTGTAGCTGAGCCATTCCTTGTTGTCTGTTTAGTATTATACTGCTAATTGGTATTTCTGTAAACGATGCCCCTATATGGAAGTGGGAGTTATTAGAAATTGTCAGTCGTGAAATTAAACCTGAAAACATAACTCCTGATGAATTCCATTAACTGTTTTTGTGTGATGAAGAGGATGGATTAATTCTTTGTTTTAAAAGATTTATAGCAATATTTGTTTGTGTAAAAGAATATGCAGCAATGTGTAGATATACTGGTATTAATTCATGTCTTTCTAACTCTAAGAAAGTACCCTCATTTCAAGCTTAAGATTTTATACTTGGCATATAAGTTAGCTTTAAAATTTTAGACAATTTTGTTTAGTGTTTCAAAGGTCGACTTATACCCTGGAATACATGATAATAAATCCAAACTGATTTTGAAAAGGCTGAGGTAAGAAATTTGACTCTTGCACTTTTGGTAGTTGAGCCTTCTGTTCTCTTGCCAGAGCTTTTGGCTGAAACTTCTGTCCATTGTACTTTCACCTCTCTGCAGTCGAATAATTTATTATATCTTCATCTAAAGATAATCCTGACTTTTTTTTATCATTGTATGTTTATTTTCTAACTTTTGCATTGATGATTATTATTCCTAGAAATTTTTCTAAATTAATTTATATTGAAAATATTCCTATATATTTTATAGAAACTATTATAATATGTGAGTTTATTTTTATTTTGCAATTATATTTTGAGAATATTAACTAAACTCTTGATTATTTCTTAATTTAGGGACAACTACTTGAAGAGAAGCCAGGTGTATGTTGTGCACAGTGTACTTCTGAATATAGAATTTGCAAAGATGGAAGCCATTCTTATAAAGTAAGAGGTGTGTGTGTGTGTGTGTGTGTGTGTGTGTGTGTGTGTGTGTGTGTGTGTGTGTGTGTGTGTGTGTGTGTGTGTGTGTGTGTGGTATAGAGGTTGCAGTGTAACACTATATAAGGGAAAAACTAAGCTAAGGTCAAAATGGCGTATTGTTTAAAATTTATATTCTAAATTTTAATTTCCATTTTGGAAACACCCTCAGTAATTCTCTCTATTTTAATTTACTGTTTCTCCCCCAACTACTTAACCATCCCTTTATCTATATTAGTAACTTGCCCCGAATGCCAAAGAGCTCCAATTCATATGTAATCATTGATATGAATCAAAGACTTTAAATCCATGTATATGGTTAGTTGGTTGGTTTTAATGGAAGTTTATTAGCACAAGGGCAACTAAAGCCAAATTGTGTCTGTCACTGTAATTCTGCAAATGAAGTCCAGGTATACAGTGTCAAAATTATTTGTCATGGCACAGTAGTAGTACTGTGTTGTAGTACTGCCACAGTAGTGCATAATTATCCAAAACATCCAAGCGGGTCATGAACTGCAGTGTTTGGGGCACTGCCATCAACAGAACAATTCCAAACCAGCTGAAACAGCTCTATATCATCATATGGCCTCTACCAAATTTCCTGCTGAAGACAGTACACTCTGACAGGAAGTGCTCGGCAGGTATTTCCACACACAAAAACATGTCTATCAGAATGAAACATTGTACAGAGAGATTCATCACCCCCATTGCACCTTCTGCTACTATTCCAGACTCCATAAAAATTGGGAATGATACCAATCCTAATACTATTTTGCACTGGTGACTATGATATCAGGCTTGCTTGTGCCTGGCTGCCCTGCCATTCAGCCCAAGGTTATATAGCTTCCTGTGGCCTCTTGGACTTGCTCTATGATGTTTTCCACAGAGGCATCTCCATAGCCAAGTGGGCAGGAGCAGCAGCGCGTAGCACATGCTTCTTGATTAGACCGGGGTTCGAGCCCGTGACCACCAAATACGGAGGATGCGGAAAGGTTAGGGAATGACCACCGCATATCCCCAGAGCAATATGGCCTTAGTTGCTAATGCTCCTAAAAACCAAATAACAATAACAATTTTCCACAGATGATATGCATGAGCCATGAAGTACCCTTTTTATTGTTCATTGAACACGTTCTGTGAGTTTTCATGGCTGTCCAGACTTTTCTTCTTGACGTATCACTACAGTCTTCCATCTTAGAATAACATCTGTGACAGTGGAGAGGTTCGGCTGTTCGGTTTGATTGGTTAAGTAACTATTGCACACACACACACACACACAGAATGGTTACTGATATTCCCATCCAACCACCATCCCAAGTTTCAAGTCTGCAGGTTCCAATCCATGACTCGTACTGGCTTTTTAAGGTACTGCTACTGCTGGGGTAGATCCACAATATTTATATTGGTATGCCTCAGTTGATATGTATATATGGGGGACTTCTGGCATGACAATCAATATTTATGGAGAAGTACTGACTGCTTTTTTGGTTACATAATGTATTACAGAATAATAATAATAATAACCCGGCGAAATACAAGCCAATCACATTCCTCCAAATGATGTACAAGATCCTGACCAGCTACATAACTAAGAAGATATCAGACCACTTAGAGAGTCAGAACATAATGGCCGAACAGTAGAAAGGATGCAAGCGGAGCAGCAAAGGATGCAAGGAGCAATTAACCATAGATGCCACAGTTATGGAGCAAGCTTTCAAGAAGCACCACAACGTATACACAGCCTACATCGATTACTGTAAGGCCTTCGACTCTGTACCTCATAGCTGGCTAATAGAGACCCTGAAGATCTACAAGGTCAATCCAATAGTGACAAACTTCGGATCATTATCGGATTTACCTTGTAGATCACTATCGGATTTACCTTGTAGATCACTATCGGATTTACCTTGTAGATCACTATCGGATTTACCTTGTAGATCTTCAGGGTCTCTATTAGCCAGCTATGAGGTTTGGAGTCAAAGGCCCTGCGGTAATCAATGTAGGCCTTGTATAGGTTGCGATGTTTCTTGTAGGCTTGCTCCATAACTGGGGATCTGTGATTAATTGCTCCTTGCATCCTTTTCTCCTCCTCATGCATTCTTTCAGCTGTTTGGCCATTATTTTCTGACTCTCTGAGTGTTCTGATTTCTTCTTGGTTATGCAGCTGGTTTAGATCTTGTACATCATTGGCAGGCAGGTGATTGGCATGTATTTTGCTGGGTTCGTCTTCTATTCTGGATATCATGACTTCATCTCTTTCCACTTTGGCTACTCTGGGTTGTATTTCTTCTTGCTCCTCCTCCTCCTCTGGTTCCGTAATATGCTGTTCTTCCTCTGGTTCCATATTCTTTGTTCTTTGTAGTTGATCGCTCACATCTTGCTTGATTTTTTTCCAAGATGGCAGGGGCTATAAGGTTCTTCGTGACGATGGTCCTTCTTTGGTTCGCTAATCGCTGTTTGGTGACCTGAATATCTGGGAATCGGTTTCGCAACTTGTACATTGTCATATTGGTCTCTAGCCTAGTTATTTCATAGTATGCTCATGTGATGTACATATTCATTTCGATGGTCCACTTCATGTGTTGGCTTCTTCTTCCTTCCTGGGTGGTCACTAGCGCAGTTGCGAAGGAAGCACTTCCAGTTGGTGGGGCTGGATGCTATTGCACCTCTCTTGCAGTAGCCATATAGGGGACAACACCACTTGCTCCACTGTCTTACTCAGGAGACTGTTTTCAACTTTTTGATCTGACCCTTCTGCCTAAGGTCTGATTGCAAGTGACTTTATCCTGTGCCACACTTGATGCAGTATGATTAATATTTCTCTGCGACATCATCCATATATGGAGGTGGACTTGTTTAGCTTCGGCTTATGTCCAGTGGGTTTTTAGTTCTCGTGAGTGACACCAGGTGGTGGTACTATCTGCCTCATCCGTCTCTCTGACCTTGGGGATGGTAAGTCCAATGGAGCAACTTTTGCGGTTCTTTATTTATTTTTTTATTTTTTATTATCATTATTATTTTATCATTATTATATCGGTCTCCCAGCGTAATAGAGCCATGTTCGCTTCCACCAGGGTGGAATTTGAGCCCCTGTCCATCAGGCTGGTGGTCCAGTGTCCTAATCAATGGGCCATTGCACCCCTTTTATTATTATTATTATTATTACACAGTATTACAGTATTATTATTATATAACAACTCTTAACATACACTGAAGCCCTGTCAAGCATGATTTTGCTTATCCTTTTCTCATTCATGAAAAACATTTATGAGACCATACCTTACTCCCATCTGTTTTGCAGGCATCTCCAGGAATATAATTTCAGTGATTGGGAGGTCTTGCTGTACCTAAATTCCTTCTAATATGGCTAAAGTATATAAATTCCTTCTAATATGTTGAAAGTACATAAATTCCTTCTAATATGGTGAAAGTACATAAATTTCTTCTCACATTGAAATGAAAGTTTTACTGATTTACTTCTGTGTTTTCAGAATAATGTTATTAAATTTAGTAAAATTTGATTTGGTTGCCTTTTAAATTTGAATCAGATAAACCAAAATTAAATTAATAAGCTTTTCTGAAAATGTTCAGAATGACATCATCATTAAATCTCCCGTAGATGTACAAGGGGTTACCCAAAAGTTCCCAAAGTGTATTTACAAAATTAATTAGACTCGCCCTTTGTCTTATTCACCACTGTCACCTTTGAAGTAGTCCCCTTGAGTGGTGTAAACACTGATTCCAGCACTTCTCCCAATTATTTGAATGCATCCTGAAAGTCCTTCGTCATAGTGTTCAGCACCGCCTGCGATTCAGTTTGGATATCCTCTATGCTGCCAAATCTTTGACCCTTCAGTTTGATTTTCATTCTTGGGAAGAGGAAGAAATCTCAAGGGGCTAAGTCTGGCAAAAAAAGGGGGTGGGGATGATTGTCATGTTATTGGATGCCAAAAACTGTGCCACAGTGAGAGATGTGTGGGCCGGCGTGTTGTCATGATGGACCCAGTTCTTTGTGCGCAACTTCTCTGGATGTCTCCTCCTGACAGCTTCCCTTAACTGCCTCATTACAGGTGCATTATAGCCTTAGTTGCTAATGCGCCAATAAAACCCAACAACCAACCAACCAGCCTCATTACATCTCAGTAGAACTTTGCGTTGACAGTCTGGCCAGGAGAGATTAATTCCTTATGGATAATCCCATCAATGTCCAAAAAACAAATCAGCATGGACTTCACATTGCTCCTTGCTCTTGTCAGGCTTTCTTTCGTGGAGGCTAAGATGGGTTCTTCCACTGAGATGATTATTGCTTGGTTTCTGGGTCATACCCATATACCTAACTCTCATCACCAGTGATGATCATAGAAAGGAAGTTTTGATCACTCCTAGCCCGTTCTTGAAGGTCTCTGCTAACTTCCATGCATGCTGCTTTTGGTCTTCACTCAGTAACAATGGCACGAACTTGGCTGCAATCCTTCTCATATTCAACTCACCTGACAAAATCCACTGACTTTCTGTATGATAGTCCTACAGTGCCAAAAATGTCATGGATAGTCCACCTGCAGTCTTCATGGATCACTGCCTGAGCTTTTGTGACATTTTCCTGGGTGGTGCTTGATAATGAACTGACTCCCAAAGCGATCATCGTCATCAACTGACATTCAACCGTTTAAAATGGTTAAACCATTAGTAAGTGGTTAAATCTGGCCTAAAGCGCTGTCACCAAAAGATTGTTTCAACTTCTTATGGGTTTCTGCTGCTGTATCGTTGAAAAGGAAACAAAACTTGATGAGTACATTGCTCTCTCACATGCAAAGTACTGCATATGGGTAGAAGTAACCCCAGAGAAACGTACCAACTGTGTGGTACTACACTTAAGGTGGTAGAAAATGAAAAAGACCTGGGAGTAATTGTGCAGGCAGATATGAAGTTTTCTGACCAATGCAGACAGGCTGCCAGGGCAGGTCATGGGGTTTTGTCAATGATATATAGGAAGTTTGCTAGCAGGGAAAAGGAGGTGATTATCCCTCTGTGGTCTGACCATTGTCAGGCCATGCCTGGCAATGGTCAGGCCACGCCTTGAGTACTGCGTACAGGTCTGGAGGACTCATTTTAGGAAGGATGTAGATTTACTTGAGCATGTACAGAGAAGGGCAACAAGATTGGTGAGGGGAATGAAGGGATCCTCTTACCAAGAGAGGCTTAAGTTCTGCAAATTGCAGTGGCTGGAGACTAGGCACCTGCGCGGTGATCTGATTGAGGTATATAAGGCCTTGAATGGGTTGAGCACGCTGAATTCTGATGGGATCCTTCCACTTGTTCAGATTACGAACCTAAGAGGGCATAAATTCAAATTAAGAAAAGACAGATGTAGAATAGATGTGCAGAAATTTGCCTTTAGCCAGCGGGTGGTTAATTGCTGGAACAAACTTCCATCTGTCGTTGTGGAAGTTGATAGGTTGAATAAATTTAAGGAGGAACTGGACAGGCATTTGGTGGGAATGATGTGATTTTTTTTTTTTTTGGCTGATGCTGCATAAGCTCATACACATGCTTTCTTGCATCACATGCCACTACTACTACTACTACTACATCAGCCATTGCAACAATCACAAACTATGCAAAACACATATCCAAAGAACTGCACATAAATATTCAGCGACTCTGTCCAGCCTGATGCCATATGGCACAGTGATTCACAAAGGATGCATCAAAGGATACATGTTGCTGTTACCTAGCACCACAAGTCCGTACTGGATGTAGTTCCCTTGTAACAATCAAATTTTGGGAACATTTGGGTAGCACCTCGTATAACTAAAAATATTGTGTGTATTTCCTAACCTTAAGATTTAAGTAAAGAATTATAATATATGAATTTAACACTATATGATAAAAGTTGTTTTAGTTTTCAATGCAGCAAAATAATATTGTGTTTATAAATTAGTGTCAAATTTCAGTTTAATTTTGATATTATTTTCAGAGTGGTCAGTCATGGAAAAAAAATAAATGCACACTTTGCAGTTGTATAGATGGAAAAGTGATGTGTTTTTATCAGGAATGCACACCCTGTCCAGATGGCTTTGTTGCTGTCCATTTACACAATCACTGCTGCCCCATTTGTGAGAAAGGTAATTAATGCAATAAAAAGTAATATGTTTATATTAGGATATTTCATCATTCTAATAAAATAAAAAATCCCTGAAATTTGTAATGAACTACATTAGATATTGACTTTTATAAAGCAGTTGTATATTGTGTTATTGTTATTTAATTATGGTATTGTAATTCATTAATTACAATGCCACACATCATTATTAATTCTAGTAATAATAGTTAAGGATATATTTTTGTAAATAGGATTAATAATTTTCTTTAATGGTTAATTACAACTCTAGTTTAGCATTTTTCACTACACAACTTACATTGGTTATTTGAAATAATGCGAAAAAGTGTTGCTGTGAGACTGAATGAGATATTTTACCATTTTTATGTATACATGACTCATTGAAGTCATAATATTTATTTTATTCTTTTTAAATAGTAATAAATAGCTTTTATTCATATAAAAGCTATTTATTACTATAATTAATAAATTATAATAATAAATACTATAAACCATATTTTGTACTGTAGTAATATTATATAACAATACCTTACTTTATATACTTTAATATTGCTGAATGCATAAGAAATTAATGAGACCTATTCAGGATTACTCAGTAATCTAGCTGTAAACATTAAAAACATTTAATTCTAAAGATTAATAAAAATAAAATAAATGTTTTAACATGTTATTATTTATTAAGAATTTTTATTGAGAACATCTCAATTCTGGAACAGCTGACCTGTAGCTCAGACTTTGCTCCCTGAGAGTTTGAGCTTTTTTTTTTTTAAAAACTTAAAGACATTAATGTGGGCAAATTCACACACAGTATGGAACTTAAAGTCCTTAGCTTCTATATGAAAAATGCCCTCAGAAAATGATATACAGCGCAATTATGAAACATTTATTGGTCTGCCATAAACACTCTATAGATTGTCAAAGGGATTATTTTGCAAAAGAAACTAATTCCAAGAAAATAAGGATACCTACAACTCTGAATAACAGATACAGTTCACTGATTTTATAGACTACCTTTGTATAATAGATTATTTAGGAATTTAAATATTGATTTTTTTCCCCTTGTGGAAACAAAAATATTAACATGTTTCATGTTTTCAGGAGAGTGATTAAGTTGATAATATACTTAAGAGCTAAGGCAAAATGTGAAAATAACATTGCATTAGTATTGACAAAGTGATGCAAGGAAGCAATCTTATACAGTACTTATCCCTTTCTAACAATTTGTTCATTCCTTTCAGTTTAAACTATCTACTAGTACAACATGAGATGGAAGTTTTTTCAACAATAAAGTTACTTTTGGCTGAAGGCAACCACACATCTATTCTGCAGCTATCCTTTTTCAGTTTTAATTTTATATCCTTTTGTGTTTGTTGTCTGAGAAAGCATAATGATGTCATCAGAATTTTGTTTACTCTTTACTTGACCCATTTAAAGCCTTCAATACTTCAATTAGGTCATTACAAAGATGTCTAGCTTTCAGTTGCTGCAATTTACAGAACCTCAATCTTTCTTTGGTAGAATACCCTTTTTACCCAAACTAATCTTTTTGCTGGTCTCTGTATACTTTACAACACATCTACATCCTTCCTAAAATAAGGTTTTCAAACTTGTATGCAATATTCAAAATGTGGCCTAACCATTGTATTAAACAACAGAATGATCACCTCTTTGTCCCTGTTGGCAAAATTCCTATGTATTATTGACAGAACTCTATGAGCTGTCCTGTTAGCTTATCTGTGCTGCTCGGAGGCTTTCTTGTTCGATTATACAGTTACCCTGGGTCTTTTTCATTGTCATTTACCTGGTGTTTGGCACCACCTAAATGGTATGTTATTCTGGGATTACTGCTGTCCAAATGCAGTACCTTGCATTTATCATTGTTAAACTCAATTGCCATTTTCCAGTTCGTCTACCTAGTTTTTCTAGGTGGACAAGTTTAAAAATGGTTTAACGTTGATAAATGCAAGGTACTGCATTTGGGCAGCACTAATATCATTGTTCTGGAATTACTGCTGCCTAAGTGGTAAGAGATAGAGAAACCAGTGTGGCACCTAGTACTGAACCCTGTGGGATACTACTTATAACATTAGTCCATGAAAAGCAGTGGTCATTTATAGCTACTCTAACTCTTACCAATTAACCTTACTTTTATGTATAATAATAACTTATGCCAATAATGTCAGTTTGCAGCTTTTATACACAGTATAAAAGCAACAGTTGTTCAGTTACAGAAGTGTGAACTGAAGCTGTATGGCAGTTGTGCTGGTAGCACCTGATGGTAATAGGAAATATTAGAACTGTACAATAAAATTATTATTGAGAATAAAGAAATTCACTGGAATAATCTTATGTCTTAAAGTATTAATGCAGATTATATTATTATTATTTATTATTATTATTATTATTAATAGCCATATTGTGCAAGGAAGCCTGAGGCTTATGCTGCACCAGGAAAAAAAAAAAATTCCCAAGTTGCCCTGAGAGAGAGAGAGAGAGAGAGAGAGAGAGAGAGAGAGTCAAAAGTAGAAGGGAATCACCAAGAAAGAGAAGGATGATGATATCCAGCTCAGGACCCTGGGTGTGCCAAGCCCATACTCACCAGATGTGAGCCCCCTTTTTATGTTAACACTTTTTTCTTGAATATTAAGGAAAGAACAGACATTAAAAGCTCTCAAATCTTCTCTTATGAAGCAACAATACCTTTGAAATAAATTGATGTCTTCTAAAACCGTTTTGTGTATAGTTTTGGTGAAATTTTAATGAGTTTGATATTTTTGTGTAATTTGCAAAAGAAATCATTTTAATGATTGTTTTTTCTTTTTTTTTGGTTTAGTGGAATGTGATAAGCAATGTCAGAGGTGTCTGAAAGGAAAACCCCATAATTGTACTAAATGCAGCAATGGAAAATTACTTACAAATGATGGACGCTGTGTTGATAGCTGTACTGTGGGCAGTTATCTAGGAGGAAGCAGATGTTTGTGTAAGTATATTCTTAGAATAGTTGAATTGTTTATTTTCCTGTTTAAAATTTCTGCAGTGTTATTATGATTCCTGCTGAAAATTGTTTTATTATGTAATACATCATATTGCTCAGAAATAAAACTTAAGACTACTAAATTATTTTCTGAATAGTATTTTTTTTTTTTTACATAATTCAATTTTTTTTTTACAACACCTGAAATATTGCAGAATTTTAGTATCCATGTGAAAAAAAATATTTCATGTATTTAGCATGTCACCATACCTGTAAAGAGTGTTTTGGGAATTTGGAGTCACAATGTGTCAGCTGCCATTCTAATAACATTTTCAGAGATGGTTATTGTGTTGAAGAGTGTGGTTTGGGTTATTATCTTCACGAGAATCAGTGCCATGGTGAGTACAGTGATCTGTTTAATTTAATTAATTCAAAGTTTTTTTTATATATTGCAGGATATGATATTTCATTTTATTGAAATTTAAATGCATACTTAAATATTATTTAAACATAGGCTTGCATTTATGTAATGTACAGGGTAATTCAGGAGGATTAGTAAATATTTTGGGAGATTATAGTATCTATTATTCTGAGTAAAAAAGTTCATATATAAACATGCGTTCAATTCTCAATGGATACGGAGATACAACTGTGTGAAACTGGTGCGCACAAAGCCATTATGAGAGGTATTAAAGAACGATAAATGGCTTATTGTTTGTATTTATTGACTTTTTGAATGATACAAAACGCAAATAATTGACAAATTTTTTACAGTTCACAATAAATGCACTTTGCAACTCTTGTGGTAATATTATGTGTTGTTCTTCTGAGGTCTTGGTGTTCCTCTATGAGGCCAACAGTATCCAAAATGCGAGCGAGCAATTTATCTCATGTATTCACCTTTTGTTTGTATACTGTGCTTTTCATCCATCCCCGCAAACAAAAATCTAATGGAGGGAGGTCTGAAGACCTTGGTGGCCAATGAATCGGACCACCGCTGCTGATCCATTGTTCAGGGAAAGTTCGATTTAGATATTGTATCAGCAGATGGGTATAATGTGCAAGAGCTCCATCATGCTGAAAGTACATACCAATCTTTGTAGCCATAGGAACATCCTCTAATAGTAGTGGAAATTTGTTTTGCAGAAATTCTAGTGGAAATTTGTTTTCCTGAAATTCTAGGTAAATGGACCCTGTAAGTTGCATGTTTTGGATGATTTATCTGTTTTGCTGAATGAAAAATTCTAGTTTATGGAAAAAGAAATCCTTTCTATCCCTGCAACTATTGCCCAAGACTGGCTAAACTAGTCATGGAATGAAAAAATAAATTCCCCAATGGTTCCTCTCATATGGGTGAGATTTGAACTTACACCTTTTTCCACATAGTATGGAAGGACAGTGATCATGACTGTAGTACTAACAAAAAGGGCAGAGTCAGTGGGTGATATTCCTCTCAGCTAGTACTTAAATTGGAAAATATTAACAACTAGGATGATATTTGTTACACATGTACATAAATTTTTTCATTGACAAAGTTTAAAAGTAAAAAACAAGAAAACTGTCATACCTCAGTACAGATACTTCTAGAGGGGTGCACAATAGTAAAAAATACACCAGGCAGATATTATTAAAATAACAAAGTCTGCTAATAATGAAAAAAAAAAATTATGTAAGAAGTATAAAAGTTAGACCACTACAATGCATAAATTTAGAAATAAAATTAATTTATTGAATGGCAAAGTCACCTTTAGAAATATAGGCTGAATAAATCAGTAGAATATGGAAATGGAAATATAGTAATTAAAATAAGAAAGAAATTGTTGGGGATTACTATTCATTGCAGCTGATCTGTTGCAACCTTCAACAGCAGATTTTGGGGGTTATAGTCTAGGAAAAATTCCATGGGACATATTTAACTACAGTGTGACTTCATGGTAACAACAACAAATGTAGAAGGAGGAAGATTGTGATTGGTCTGTATTTAACATCTTAGATAGTATGAATCAGAGATGTAGTACTCAATACGTTCTACGTTGATAATAATATTTGTAAAATAATAAGAGGAGTATACCTCAATATAGTACATAGAACACTTCTGTATGATACCCTCCAGAAATTAAAACAGAAAAAGAAAAAATCGACAACTTACCGGTACATTAGAGTAAAATATAAATAATTAAATAATTAAAAAACAAATTTAATACAATTCAAATCAATTTAAAACAATTAAAAATCAAATTAACGCAATTAAAAGAATCTAATGAAAATATTCAAAACGATTTTCCTTCCTGAAGCTGACAATGCTTTTTGACCGTATGTCATAATCACTGGAATGAAAATTACCGAATCGGGTTAAACCTGAAACTTAAATAGTGATTATTTCTCTTCGCGCATGCGCATAAAGGTCCACGCATCGGAGATCAAATATGGCCGCCGAACATTAACAGAATTCTCGTGTAATTTAATTTCTGCGGTTTCTGCAATTAATAGTCGTGTATAATTACATTGAACATTAAGTATTTTGGCCTTGTTAAATAGAAAAGTATGTTTTTCGTTAATGGCATGAAAGGCTAATTCTGATGCTGCTGAACGAGAAGCATGAAATGAGGCTTCATGTTGATTTACACGAATATTAAGAGAAAATCGCATCGAACCTTGGTAAGATGAGTCGCAGTCACCGCAAGAAATGTTGTATGCCAGATCATTAATTTGTGTTGCGAATGCAGAAAGAACTGAGCGATTGTTCAGTATAGTGTGTAACTTCTGTATTGGCCTGGCTACAATTTTAAATTTGGTATCTTTAAAGAATCTATTAAGCTGTTTGTGCCACTGTTCAACATATGGGACAGAAATAAAATATTTTTTGATATTACTGTTGTTGTTCAGTGTAGTATTTTATATCCTATCCTTAGCCTGTACCCTAATTCAGTTTATTGTGGCAATGGAATAACCCCTATTTAAGAACCTGCTAGTTAATATTTGTATTTCTGAATCCAAAGCAGATTCCGTCATTGAATATTTATAGGCATTTAGAAATTGATTAAAGATAATCGATCTTTTGTAGGTGAAAGGTTGATAGCTATTATAATGTAGAAGCATACCGGTGTTTGTAGGTTTTCAATAGATGCTAAATGTATTTTATTCGAGTCCCGGGTAAGCGTGAAATTTACAAAGTTTAATGACTTTGTATCCGTATCCTCCCTTTCCAATGTAAATTTGAGTCTAGAATGAATATTATTAAACGATTGTAAAATGTCTTGGATAGTACTACTATCAGTAATAACTAGAACATCGTCTAAATACCTCCCATAGTATGTGATACGGGGTTGAAAAGGTGTCAAATGTATATGCTCAATTGTTGAGAGATAGATCTCTGACATTAAGCTGCTCAGGCTCAAACCCATTGGTAATCCAAAAATTTGTTTGTTCACCTTGTCTCGAAAGGTGATGTAGTTGGCCTCAACTACAGTTTAATTAAGTGAAAAATTTCCTTAATAGGTAGCTTCGTATAATTAATCGGTGTCGAGTTTTTATTTAACATATCCCAAATAATATCTAATGTGTATTCAACGTTTACATTCGTATATAACGAGGTAACGTCTAGTGAGAATAAATTGTCATTGTCGCCGAGTCTACAGTCTTTAAGATTATTAAATAATGTATCGTAGTTCTTAATCCCAAATTGTATTACCTGTCTAAAGGGTTTTATAATGTTATATACATGTGTGGCTAAGGATGAAAATGCCGAGTTCCTGTAGGAAACAATAGGTCGAATAGGAAATCCAGTCTTGTGTAATTTTACCTGACTGAAAAGTGCAGGAATATTGTATGTTCTGGCCTTCAATTCCTTTAACTGGACCATAGTAATGTAGTCATTTTTTCGATACGTGGTTAACGTTTTATTGTATTGATTGACCAAATTGGTAAACAGTGCCGGGTCTACTTCAAGATAAGTGGAGGTATCTGAAACAACTGAATCTAACTTATTAATATAATCAGGTTTATCTAGTATTACCACTGTATCTCCTTTATCTGCCCTCTGTATAATAATAATGTCCTTATTTCTCCGAAGTTCTCGTAAAGCTGAACTGTTATGTGTATTCAATTTAGGAAGTCGTGTTTCTTTTATGTTATTCACTACTTGGTGAACTTGTTGAATAAATACATCTTTTTGTGGAACATTACGAAGTACAAATTCAATATCAATTACGCATTGTTTTTTAGGTAGTTTTCGAGGTGGTAAATTATAATTTAGTCCTTTGGATAAAAGCAAAATCTGGTCCTGCGATAGCGTACATGAGGAAAGATTTGTAACCTGTTGATATGTCGGTTCGTTGAATACTGGGTGAGGGGGGGATGTTCGTGAACTAGCTGACATATTCTGGTAGTACGTTGTGTGTCTGTGGGGGGTGGTTTTCATCCAACTTGTATGAACTTGGTCACAAGCCCGCGACAATGTGTTAGAATTCGCATGAACGTGTCTTGACCTATCCGATAATGTTTGCAACTTATTAACGTGTCTGTTTTTTATTTCTGAGGCCTGTGCTTCCCATCGCAAATCTATGGAGGTCTTCAATACAGACCAATCGTTCGGATGTAGATAATTTTTTAATTTATCGCGAAGCTTCCTAACCTGAGAAAGGTATTTTTGTTTATTTGAATATCGAGATTTTAAGGCAAGCTTAACAATATTACGCGATGTCGCCAGTGTAAGTTGTTTTATGCCTGAAATTTTTTGATTTAAATTAACCCTGGCAAACTTCAGAACAATGTTGTTTTGAAGGCAATATTTTAGAAAAGAAATATGGTAACTTTGGGCCGAGTACCTTAGTGTAGATTTAATGTAATTTTGCACCAAGCCATTCAAAAAATCTCCCATAATTGTGTGTATCGATTGTTTACTACTGAAGAGACAGGAAGTGAATGAAATAGTCAATAAGAGTTTAAAAAATGAATTAGATAGTATGAATCAGAGATGTAATACTCAATACGTTCTACGTTGATAATAATATTTGTAATCTTTAATCAGTTTATCTTTAATCAATTTCTAAATGCCTATAAATATTCAACAACGGAATCTGCTTTGGACTCAGAAATACAAATATTAACTAGCAGGTTCTTAAACAGGGGTTATTCCATTGCCACAATAAACCAAATAAGGGTACAGGCTAAGGATAGGATACAAAATACTACACCAACCAACAATAGTAATATCAAAAAATACTTTATTTCTGTCCCATATGTTGAACAGTGGCACAAACAGCTTAATAGATTCTTTAAAGATACCGAATTTAAAATTGTAGCCAGGCCAGTATGGAAGCTACACACTATACTGAACAATCGCTTGGTTCTTTCTGCGTTCGCAACACAAATTAATGATCTGGTATACAACATTTCAAATTCAAAAGTGGAATTCAAAAGTACATCACCAAGGGTGTCAAGACTAATATTCAAGATTTCTAAGAGGTACAAGCTAAAAATTATAATGATTTATGCACCAACATCGAGCCATGATGATGAAGAGGTTGAAGAAATGTACACTGAAATTGAGAGTCTTCTAGATGAGCAGAAAACCCACTACACTATTATTATGGGAGACTTCAATGCTAAGGTTGGAAAAAGGCAAAACAGCGCAGAAAAAGGAACTGTAGGAAATTTTGGAATTGGTGAAAGAAATAAAAGAGGTGAAAGACTTGTGGAATTTGCAGAATCTCAAGGACTGTCAGTAATGAACACTTTTTTCAAGAAAAGGGTGAACAGAAAGTGGACATGGAAGAGTCCAAATGGATTAACAACTAATGAAATCGACTTCATCCTCACTAACAGAAGATATATTGTGAATGATGTTACCGTCCCGAATAAGGTAAATGTTGGAAGTGATCACAGAATGGTAAGATGTACACTTGATATAGATGTAGGAAAGGAAAGGAAAAAACTGACTCGAGTAAATAATACAAAGGTCTTTGAAATAACAGAGGAGGAGAAAAAGCAGTATGTACTGGAACTTAAGAACAAGTTTGAGCTTCTGCAGACTGCTCAGGACCAAGATATCGACGAGGAATATTACAACTTTCTGAAAGTGATAAAGCCCAAGAAACCTATAGGGAAACAGAAATCCAAAGAAGAAAAAATTAGTCAAGAAACACTTGTCATGATGAACCAAAGACGACAAATGAAGAGCAAGAAAAACACTGACAGGGAGAAAATTGAGTATACTGAGTTATGCAAAGCCATTAGAAAGAGACTCAGAGAGGACATAAGAAGATTTAACAAAAGAAAAGTAGAACAAGCATTAAGGGAAAACAGAGGATTTAAATCAGCAGCCATGAGCAGTAATACAGAAAGACAAATGATACTGAAACTGAAGAATAGCGATGGTGTACTTATAAACAGCAGAGAAGGCATAATTCAAATAGCAGAAGACTACTATAGAGAATTATACAAGGAGCGAGGGAATGATAATGAGCGAGGGATTGCAAAGTAGCAACACATACAACATACCCGATATTCTTCCTGATGAGGTAGAACATGCATTGAAGAAAATGAAGAATCGGAAAGCCCCGGGGGAAGATGAAGTTACTGTAGAGTTGTTAAAATTGGGAGGAAGAGACATAACACAAAAACTGGCAAGGCTCTTCACAAAGTGCATTAGAAAAGGTGTGATGCCTAAGCAGTGGAATAATGCAATCATAGTTTTGCTGCATAAGAAAGGAGGTAAATCAGAAATTGGAAATTATAGACCAATTAGCTTGTTATCCCATATCTACAAGTTGTTCACAAGGGTCATTACTAACAGATTAGAAAGAAAACTTGATGAGAATCAACCGAAAGAGCAAGCTGGCTTTAGGACAGGATTCTCAACTATGGATCAACTTCACGTAATATCACAGCTAATGGAGAAAGCAAATGAATATAAAACACCATTATGCCTGGCATTTGTGGATTATGAAAAGACATTTGACTCCATACAGCATAAGGCAATGTTACGGGCACTGGAAAGACAAGGCATAGATACTCCATATATTATGATTTGGAAGAAAATATATGAGAGTGCTACATCCTTTATTAGACTAGACAAAGACAGTAGGAAATTTAAAATTGAGAAAGGAGTTCGACAAGGAGACACAATATCTCCGAAGCTGTTTACTGCTGCCCTTGAGGAAGCTTTCAGAAGATTAGACTGGTCGCAGAAAGGAGTCAATGTGAACGGAGAGTACCTAAACCATTTACGATTTTCAGATGAAATTGTGGTCATAAGCCACGATCCCAAAGAATTAGAGGAAAATCTTAATCAGTTATGCACAGTTAGTAAGGATTTTGGACTAAAGATGAATATGGCTAAAACAAAAGTAATGATGAACAAGTACGCCACGGAAAGGGAAATAATGATTGAAGGAGCAGTAATTGAAAAGGTGGAGTCATATACTTATCTGGGACAAGTTATTAGCTGTAATAATGATAAATGGCTGGAAGTCAAGAGAAGAATAAATTTTGGATGGATAGCATTCAGGAAATATAGTCACATACTGAAGAGCAATATCCCAGTTTGTCTGAAACGTAAAATAATGAATCAATGTATACTCCCCACCATGACTTATGGAAGTGAAACTTGGGCACTCACCAAAAGAATGGAAGAGAAGCTAAGAACTACACAGCGAAGAATGGAACGAATTATATTGGGAATCAGACTGTTAGATAAGAAGAGAAACATGGATTAGGCAGCAAACTCAAGTAAAGGACATTCTTATCAAAACTAAAGAACTAAAATGGTCTTGGGCAGGACATATAGCTCGAAGACGTGATGACAGATGGACTAAGAAAATAACAGAATGGTACCCAAGAGGAGCTAGAAGAAAACCTGGAAGACAAAGGTGGAGATGGATAGATGAAATTCATGAGTTTTTGAGTAGTAAATGGATGGCCAGTGCTCAAAACAGAAGGAACTGGAAAGTTGCTGGAGAGGCCTTCATCCTGCAGTGGATTGAAAATGGCTGATGATGATGATGATGATACAACATTTCTTGCGGTGATTGCGACTCGTCTTACCAAGGTTCGATGCGATTTTCTCTTAATATTCGTGTAAATCAACACGAATCACAAGCCTCAGTTTGTGCTTCTCGTTCAGCAGTGTCAGAATTAGCCTTTCATGCCATTAACGAAAAACATACTTTTTTATTTAACGAGGCCAAATTACTTAATGTTCAAATAATACGCAACTATTAATTGCAGAAACCATAGAAATTAAATTACACGAGAATTCTGTTAATGTTCGGCGGCCATATTTGATCTCCGATGCGTGGACCTTTACGCTCATGCGCGAAGACAAATAATCACTATTTAAGTTTCGGGTTTAAACCGATTCGGTAATTTTCATTCCTGTGATCACGACATACGGTCGAAAAGCGTTGACAGCTTCAGGAAGGAAAATCGTTTTGAATATTTTTGTTAGATTCTTTTAATTGTGTTAATTTGATTTTTAATTGTTTTAAATTGATTTGAATTGTGTTAAATTTGTTTTTTAATTATTTAATTATTTATATTTTACTCTAATGTACTGGTAAGTTGTCGTTTTTTTCGTTTTTTCCGTTTTAATTTCTGGAGGGTATCATACAGATGTGTTCTACGTACTATATTGAGGTATACTCCTCTTATTATTTTACAAGTATTTAACATCTATAAGATATGAATACTAACAGCAATTACTGTTTCTCAGCGTTTGGACAGTGCAATTGTGGGTATACTAACAGCAATTACTGTTTCTCAGCGTTTGGACAGTGCATTGTGGGTATGAGAGAAAGCTGAGTTACGACAATTGGCTCTGGCTTGCCTGTTTTGAATACATAGCAGTCTGCATAGGATGATGGAGAGTTGAGTGTTAATGGACTGAGCTTGACTGTCTGGAATTCTTTGCGACCTGATTCCAAAGGTAATATCCCAGTAGATCCCTGTTTTTGTTATATCCTTAGGAAGCTGAGCATAAAATTGCTTTTACATGATAAACTGATAAAAATAAAGTTGTCACCGTGTATCTTTATTTTTTGTTTATTAATGTCATAGAATTTGTTGAAAAATTTTCTTCATGAAGTCACTCTAGAATATTATTATTGACCTTACTTTGGATGTGAAGTAATTAGGAATATAAGAGAAAGTAATGAACATATCCTTTTGAAATGTTTTGAAAGTTTTTCATTTTGGAGCAGTTAGTACTAATAGTAGTTAATTTATAATTATGATTGTAAGTCTAATTTTTTTATTTCTTATTTAATTTCTCAACAAAAAGTCGAATTATGTAATAATTAATCAATTATTATAAGTTTATTATTATTACTTTTATATTGTTTTTATTACTCATGTAATTTTTATAGAGTGTCATCAGTCTTGTGCTACATGTTGGGGTCCAAGGTTAAATCAGTGTTCTTCCTGTTTTTTGGATGGACAACTAGAGAAGAATGGAGCTTGTGTGGATTCTTGCGGGGATAGGTTTTTTATTTCTGAAGGAAAATGTAAAGGTTGGTAAAATTAAAACATAAATAATTGTTTTAATTATTGTAATGGAATTATATATGCTTTAATAAAGATGTTTAATATTTAAATAATTTTTATATAATTATTTTAATATAACTCTAAATATGGAGATTATTTTTAAATTTACTGAAGGAAAAATTAAGTTGTTGATTATAGTATAATTATTAATAATATTCACTTCTATTAGTTTATATACATCAGTGGTAGTCGACTACATCATCAGTATAATTTTAAATGTGCGTACTTGCAATGAATGAGAAAAAAAAAATCGAAAAGCTACCTTTTGCCATTGCCATTTAAACTACAAGCATTTCTCTTGTTCGTTATATGAACAAAAAAAAAAGCAAGCATATATTTTACCATAAATATACCCAGCATGAGAAAGTTATGAAAGAAGCACAAAACATGAGCCTAAAGATTGTAATCCAATCGTTGTAAAGATGGTTAGGGCATTTTGTACTATGAGAGAATTATTCATATCTATTCCCTTTTTCTTTTACGAAAAGGCAATGTTGATTCACTTTTGTATTAGTAACAACAGCTTTCTTTGTCATATTGTATTTTTGAAATTAAAAAAAAATACAAGGGGCATTTGAAAAGTTTATGGCTTGAGTATGAAGGATTTATTTGAAGAATTTGGTAACATTACTTTTCAACATACACCGATGAGCCAAATCATGACCAGTGAGTCGTAATGCAAGTCAAAGCAACTGCAGGTAAACTATGGTGCATGCGTGGGTAGACACGGTATGAAAAACACCTGATACTGAGCTCCATTAATCAGTGTTACTCTTGTTCTTCAGATGGGAAAGGCAGCGGACTTAAGTGAGTTTGACAAAGGCCAAATTGTAAGGGCCAGACGACTGGGTCAGAGCATATCTGAAATGGCACGGCTACCAACACCGGCCACGGTCAGCCATGGTTGACGATGGCTGGTGTTGGGCGACCACGGCTCATCGATGCTCGAGGTGAGCGAAGGCTCTCCTGGATGGTATATGACAACAGAAGGGCGACTGCAGTGTAACTCATCGGTAATTGGAATGCTGGTGATGGGAGTAACGTGTCACAACACGCAGTACATTGAACACTGCTGAAAATGGGGCTGTGTAGCCGCAGGCCACTCTGAGTGCCCATGCTAACCACAGTTCACCGACGATAGTGCCTAAAATGGGCACGCGAGCATCAAAACTGGACCTTGAGTGATTGGAAGAAGGTTGTCTGGTTCAATGAATCACGTTTCCTGTTGCACCATGTGGATGGCTGGGTATGTGTGCATCGTTTACCTGGGGAAGTGATGGCTCCTGGATGCACCGTGGGACAAAAACAAGCCGGTGGTGGCAGTGTCGTGCTTTGGGCGATGTTCTGCTGGGATACCCTGTCCAGTCATCCATGTTTTGGGCACTCTGACGTCTACCACCTACCTAAACATCATTGCTGACCAGGTACATCCTTTCATGGCAACGGCCTTCCCCTCTGGTGGTGCCTGTCTTTCAGCAGGATAATGCACCATGCCACACTGCCTGGATTGTTCGAGACTGGATTGCAGAATATGAGGAGGACTTCCAGGTATTGTCCCGGCCTCCAAATTCTCCAGACATCAATCCCATCGAGCATCTGTGGATTGTGTTGGAACAGCAATTCCGATCTGCGGCATTTCAACCACGGACTTACAGGAGTTAAAGGATCTGCTGGTTACGTGTTAGTACCAGATACTACAGCCACATTTAGAAATCTTGTAGCATTCATGCCTCACCGGGTACAAACTATTTTGGCTGCATGTGGAGGACCAATAACATATTAGATAGGTGGTCATAATGTTTTGGCTCATCGGTGTAGTTCCCTTTGGAGCCAATACACTTTTGCCATTGATGCTGCAATGCATTGATTCCAGCTGCAAAGTACATTTTCTCTTGAGCCTCCAGGAATGCATTCACTGCAGCAGTGATGTCTCTATTGGTGAGAAAATGGATGCCAGCCAGGTATTTTTTTGAATTAGGAAATAGGTGGAAGTCTGAATGTAGAGATGGTCCAAGATTTCAAAGCCACACTTAGGTTGGGCAGCCACGGCAGTGACAGACTTGTGAACAGGCACCTCTTCCTGGTGGAACAACACTGCTTTGCTGAGTTTTTCTCAGCATTTCTCTTTGATTTTTTCATGCAAACACTTCAGAAAGTTTACATAATATGCCCCTGTGACTGTCTGGCCTTTCCAAAGGCAATCTACTGGCATCACTCTGTCAGTGTCTCAAAAAACTGATGCCATCACCTTGCCAGAAGAAGGAATTGACTTGGCTTTCTTTGGTGGGGAGAAGAGCTGTGTTTCCACTGTTTGGACTGCTCCTTGTCTCTGGCTGAAAGTGATGGACCCATCACTTTCAGCCTTTCTTTCATCACAAACCTTGCAAGGAAATTTGCTGGATCTACTTTATAAATGATGCAAATCTTCACTTGACTTGACAACTCTTGTGTTTTGATCTGCTGTTAATAACTTTGGGACTCATGCTGACACCTTTTGTAGAGCAAAAACCTGTTATCATGTGATACACATGTTCAGATGAGATGCCTGAGACACTGGCAGTGTACCAAACTGTTGGCCATCAAATTAAAATCTCATTTTAATTCTGTTACCCACTTCTTAACCATGAAATAGGAAGGGACATCCTCCTCCTCCTCCGATGTTGGAATCATATCCTCATGAATTGCCTTTAGCATTAATCCCTTTTTCCAAATTATTGCACAGGAGCTGATTTTTCCATTTTTCTTCATTCACATAACTTTTTTTCCCTCAGGATCTGTAATTAAGAAAAAGAGAAATCATTGAAATTGCATGAAACTTGGTGGGTTAGTATTTTAAGTGTTATACATTAAGTACAGAAATTTTAATGCTGTTCTACTACCCCTTTCATACACAGGCCACAAACTTTACAAACACCTTGTATATATTATTTCTAATTACATCCCTTATAATGTTAAAATAGTGGTATTTAAAGTATACAAACCATTTCTTGCCTTTATTCCAGAAAATATTAATGGTGTATAAATTGCACCATGTGTCTGTTTTTTTGCATGTCCACTTGAGGGTTAATAATGAGATTAGCAATAGGTGCAAATTAAAAGGTGACCTAAAACTTATGGAGTTTAAGGCCACCTTTTAATAAATAAATAAACAAAATCAATGAAATGAATTCAAATTAAAAGTTTAATTTGCAGTGATAATATAATGAGGATGTGACAACTAAAGTACCATATAATACCAGCAGAGACATGAGATAATAACAGTTCTGCTATGGTGCTTTATTAGTTAAGAAACTACTTGTAAGTCTGTGTATGTCTCCAATACCATCATTTCTAATAATTGGGTTATGTCTTTTAGGTATGTATTTTTAGCTTCTTTCATTTTTTTCCCTTCAGTTTATTGTATTAGTTAGATATTAATTTTAAACTGTCCTTTGCATACTAAAAGGTAGGTCCTTGATAAAATGTAGTTTGTGTAATTCTCATGTTCCTGATTTTAATGACTGAGGTGACAGTTTGTTTTTATTTTTAAAATTTTTTCATTTGTCATCTGAAGGACTACAAGCATGTGCATTATGTTTTGTTTTTCTAGTTTTCTATTTTTGGTGAATATACCTCTTTACGTAGTCTGCTCTAAAGAATTCTATCCACTTTATTTATCATCCCATAATTTTAATTTTTTTTGAGACAACAGTTTTCTCTAGTATTTAAAATGAAATGGGGAAGTTTTTGGAACATATTTGAGTTGCGGGAAAAGAAAAAAATCAAACACAGTTTGTTCTTTTACCCTACATTGTATTTCCAGTCTAGCATCTCATTTGCCAACTTGAAATTGGCTACTGGCTACTAAAAATTCATGGCTTCCTCTGTTATTGAATTGTCAGAATCCACCCCAGAAAAACTCATTTCATCAGAAGAAATTTTATTAAATTCATCTTCAGAACTAATTGAAAAAAAAAAATAATAAATAATAAATAAAAATTATAATGCAGCAGTCCTTTTTTGCTTGGTCACCATTTTGAAATATACTGTAATATGACTCCACTTTTTTCCTTATATGTTCTGAAGATGTAAACTTATCAGTTATGAACACACAAATATCCTTCTAATTCCTTTGTAATGAAAAAGTAAATGTACATCTTTAATTGTTTATGGTTGTTGAAAGAAGACTGTGTAGGGTAGAATTCTGACAGTGCTATCATTATGTGGCTATCAAGACCTTTTTAATCAGAAACAATTATGAAAGAAAAACACTTTATACTATGTGAGGAATTTTATACAAGTTTATTCCACCTTTAGTGGTAAACTTACTACAAATAATACATACTAAAGTTGTTTCCCAGTGACATTTCTGGATTCTTTAAAAATCCTGAAACGTTACCATTCTAAAACTTTAGTGTAATAAATGAACTAAACTTGTATCGAAATCTCCATGTTGTATATGTTTTTTTTTTAATAATTGTTTCCAATGGTCAACATTGTAATGTCCTTTTCAGACTGCTTTTTAATATTTTCCAAGTGTTATATACTATAATTTTTATAAGTGTTACATACTAGCTCGCCATTATCACCAGCTATTTCCATTCTTTACATTTTAAAGCTTGTAGCTAATTCATACTCTTCTAATTAAAATTCTAGTTCTTTGAATTGTACATTCTAATTAAAAGAAGTTTAATAACCGTGTAATTAAATCCATTCAAAAAATTAAAAAGTTCTGAAAGTTATATGTTCTGAATTGTAAACTTAGTTCTTATACCTTTTAGTTCCGAATTGTAAACTCAGTTCTTATACCTTTTAGAATTTTTAAAATTTTTGAATGGATTTAATTAAGTGTAATGTATTTCACATAATTATATTGATTTCATTTTCAGTGTGTAACAGCACTTGTGCATTATGCAAATCCACAGGCATATGTGACATGTGTGTGGATGGGTTCTATCTTCAAGATGGTGTGTGTGTTTCTTCTTGTGATTCTGGCTATTATCCTACATCAGATAATCTTTGCCTATGTAAGTATACACTGTTTCTGAATTATCTTATAAAGTAGCATATTGGTAAGGTAACATAAAATAAGTAAAACTTAACCTATGACATATGGTAGGGAAGTTATAGGAATAACTTTATAAAGTAAGTTAAAATTTAACTTACCAGTTAGTTGCTTTTGTTCACTTCAAAGGATTTCCCTTAGGCAGGTCTGCACAAAAGAAGAAAATAAGTAAAGATAGATTAAAAAAAAAAAAAAAAAAACAAATAACTGATCCCACTAGTTGCTTGTTTGTTAGTTATTTTTTTTTTTAGGAGCATTAGCAACTAAGGCCATATTGCTCCGGGGATATGCGATGGTCATTCCCTGACATTTCCGCATCCTCCATATTTGGTGGTCACGAGCTCGAACCCCGGTATAATTAAGAAGCGTGTGCTATGCACTGCTGCTCCTTCCCACCTGGCTACAGAGGTGCCCCCACTAGTTGCAATGTTTTATCACAAATTCCAGTTGGTAAGGGATAAGGTAAAGTCACTCATAATTATTAATTTACCCTTGCTTGCCCATTCAAGTTGCCTAAACAGATTTTTATATTTTCCAAAATCATTAGGCTTGTAGCCTACCCCAACCCTCAACTTTACTTTATTATTAGTAACTTGCACCATACTGATTTTACATCCAGTGGGTAGCACACGCTTCTTGATTAGACCGGGGTTCGAGCCCGTCACCACCAAATACGGAGGATGCGGAAAGGTCAAGGAATAACCACTGCATATCCCGGAGCAATATGGCCTTAGTTGCTAATGCTCCTAAAAACCAAATAACAAATAACAAATAACATCCAGTGGGTTGGATGGTTGGATCAGATTCTGATCCAACCATCACTTTCAATTCTGTCTTATTAATGCATTATAATCACGAAAGTAAATCCTCATCACCAATTTTCGGATGACACCAAGTCTTAGTTAGCTCTATGGTAACCAACAGATCATATTCACTCAATTGTTAGGAACACTCCTGGCATACCATATAAAATTTTATAAATTTATTTAATAAAAGTTTTAAATTTTTATTAAATAAATTTATAATAAGTAAAATTTTTTACTTTTTATTGCCCTTATTCATCCATTACAACTGCTTAAGCAGGTTTTGTTGGTTAACATTTCTTTTCCCATTCATGTATTGCTTTGAGGTCTCTCACAAATGTTCTTGAGGAGTGTGCAAGTGAAGCCTTGATGCAGAGACCAAGTTCCTCCTCTCTGACATTAGCAAAGTCTCTTGCACCTCCTGTGTTGAAATGAGCGCCATCTCTATTAAATAAATTTGCTCTCTCAATTAAAGCTGGCCAAGCTGTGATAAACTCCCCCCCTCCCCCAATAACCTTGCAGAGCCTCTGTGGTCTGGAATTAATCAACAAGTCTTATAATGGGGGATTTTAATTTCCTGGATATTGACTGGAATTTGAGGGTTGGTCACTCACACACTAGGATGGCTTTTGTGGATTTATTCGATGATTGTTTTCTACATCAGCACGTTCGGTAGGCAACTACATGGAGTAATACTCTTGATCTGATTATCAGTAGTGATCCTTCATGCATTAAGAATCTGCAGATAAAGGCACCACTAGGTGGCAGTGATCACAGTGTGCTGAAGTGGGATTTACTCAAAGAGGTAACTACCTTCAGGGGTAAAGGGAAGGGTTTTTGCTTTCATAAAGGTGACAACGGTGGTCTGAGACAGTATTTAAATTCTATATGGTGAGACCAACCGATGATGTTACCAACAGCAAATTCAAAATGGGAGGCATTCAAAGAATTTATCTGGGAAGCTACTAGGCTTTACATACCAGCTAAGAAATATTGTTCAAGGTTTAAGCCTAAATGGATGTCAGATGAACTAATAACACAGAGAAGAAAAATGCATGGGATACATATAAATTAATGGTTGACATGGAAGCCTATGATAGATATAAGCTGGTCTATAACCAAGTCACAAAGGAGATTAGGCAGGCAAAGGCAGATTATGAGAAATCTTTGGCAAAGGATGCAAAGAAAAACAACAGAGTTCTTTACCTGTGTAAACTCTAGAAGAAAAGGGATGAATCAGATTGGTCCACTGGATATTGATGGTCTAACTGTTGATGATCCTGCTCAGGTGGCTAACAAACTAAATGAGTATTTTGCATCTACATTCACACATGTGGAGTTATTCAGGGAGGGGAATGCCAGAGGTGAGTTAAACTCTGGCAGTGAGCTAGATGATTTTGTAATAACTGAGAGGAAAGTGGAGGAGAAATTGTTGAAGATAAACATAAAAAAGGCACCTGGGGTGGCTTTAATATAACTGGATCTATCAAGTTATATTAAAGGAGGCAACAAAGGAAGTGAGCAAACCCTTAGCCATAATTATGAGAGCTTCTTTGGACTCAGGGGAGGTACCCATGGACTGGAGATATGCAAATGTGATCCCAATTCACAAAGGAGGACAAAGGGCAACACAGTAATTATAGACCTGTTAGTTTAACTTCTGTTCCAGGAAAATTAATGGAGGCACTGGTTAAAGAAGCACTGCAGGATCATCTAGACAAGACTTCAGTTATAGCTCGGACACAGCATGGTTTTGTTAAGGGAAAGTCTTGCCTGACCAATTGGATTGGGTACTGTGATATGGTCACAAAGGAACTGGATGCAGGGAATAACTTTGATATCATATATTTGGATCTTAGAAAGGCTTTTGATACTGTTGCACATGGAAGACTGCTGAACAAATTGGAGCAGTGTGGCATTGGAGGCAAATTGCTGTTATGGATAAAGGGATGGTTGAGTGGGAGAAGACAGTGGTAATCAATGGACACTGTTCATCGTGGACTAATGTGATTAGTGGTCCCTCAGCATTCAGTGTTGGGTCCATTGTTATTTTCTGTATTTATAAATGATATTGATGATGGTATATCAAGCTTAATATCCAAGTTTGTAGAAAATACCAAGGTTGGCAGGGCTGTTAAGGACACTAATGACAGTAAGCTGCTGTAGAAAAGTTGAGCAGATGGGCTGAGAAGTGGTAAATGAAGTTTAATGTTGAAAAATGTAAAGTACTACATGTGGGAAGCAGTAACCCTAGAGTGACGTATCAACTCTGTGGTACTACACTGACAGTGGTAG
The DNA here is from genome assembly GCF_048544385.1 of Mastigoproctus giganteus. Taxonomy (NCBI): domain Eukaryota; kingdom Metazoa; phylum Arthropoda; class Arachnida; order Uropygi; family Thelyphonidae; genus Mastigoproctus; species Mastigoproctus giganteus. The sequence goes on from NC_143581.1 coordinate 216,822,781, forward strand.
AGAACGAAAAGGACCTGGGGGTAATTGTGCAGGCATATGTGTAATTTTCTGAGCAGTGCAGATGGTCTGGAAGAGTAGCTCATAGTGACTTGTCAATGATATACAGGAATTTTTTTAGCAGGGATAAGGAGGTGATTATCCCCTTGTATAAGGCAAAGGTCAGGCCACATCTTGAGTATTGTATACAGGTCTGGAGGCCTCATTTTAAGAAGGATGTAGAGCTGTTGGAACGAGTACAGAGAAAGGGAACAAAATTAGTGAATGGAACAAAGGGTTGCTCTTACGAAGAAATGCTTAAGTTTTGCAAATTACAGTGTCTGGAGACTATGCACCTGCGAGGCGCCTCCGTAGCCAAGTGGGAAGGAGCAGCAGTGCGTAGCACACGCTTCTTGATTAGATCGGGGTAAAAAGCCGTCACCACCAAATACAGAGGATGCGGAAAGGTCAGGGAATGACCACCGTATATCCCGGAGCAATATGGCCTTAGTTGCTAATGCTCCAAAAAACAAACAACAACAACAACATGCACCTGCGAGGTGATCTGATTGAGTTGTATAAAGCCATGAATGGTTTGAGCATGCTCAATGCTGATGGGATTCTTCCTCTTGCTCCGAATAATCACCCGAGAGGGCATAAATTCAAATTGAGGAAAGACAGATGTAAGATAGATGTGTGGAAGTTTGCCTTTAGCCAGTGGGTAGTTGGTTGGTGGAACAGACTTCCATCCTTTGTTGTGGAAGTTGATAGCCTAAATAAATTTAAGGCTGAACTGGACAGGTATTTGGAACGAACAGAGGGGGTGAAATGGGGCATCAGCCAAAAAAATTTTTTTTTTTGGCTGATGCTGCATAAGCTTGCTTTCTTGCATAATATGCTTCTACTAATGCTAATGCTAAAGTCTATTTTAACTTGTGTTTTTTGAACTTGCTTGCATACCACTATGCAAATGGCAGCAGTTTATAAGTTAAAGATTCACTGTTATAGCAAATAAACTTATGATCTGATTTGCTGCTTTAAAATACAATATTGAATTTTAGCCATGTATTAAAAAACTTTTTCTGTTTAAATAATATCACATTAAGTTATAATAGTATATATACGATCATTAATATTTTTGTTTTAAGTTAAAAACAATATTGAATTTTAATTATTTATGTATTGTGAATTGATATTTTGAAAATTCCTTAGCTTGCAGTTCTAATTGCTTAAGCTGTTTTGGTCCATTAACTGTGCACTGTACAAGCTGCCTTCCAGAGGAGTTGTTGCTTGAAAATTCCTGTGTTAAGCACTGTGGTATTGGCTTTTATGCTGATTTAGAAAGCAGGATTTGTAAAGGTATGCACCAAAAAGCTAAACTAAATATTGTTTAGGCAATGTTATTTTTTTGTACTTCTTATATGATGTGCAGTCATAAACTAATGAGACTACAATATGTATACTTTTATATTGATGTATATCAAAAAGTTTTTTATATCCATCCAGTTGGTTTTTGGAAACTTCTGTACATCAATAATTTATTTAATCTGAAACTGACTATACATTAAAATAAAATTAAATAAAATATCATCTTATGTTTTGATACTTATTTGTGTATACCTTTTTTGAAGATTAAAATTTAAGGAATTTAAATTTTTTTTTAAAACTAAGATTATCTGGCAACAGGCCTTACTTATAAGAAACAAAGGAATAAATCTAATAAAGTGCCTTTAGCCATTCTGCTGATCAGTCTTTACTTAAGAAAGCCTATTTTTTGTTTTTAATTAAGTGTTTTAATTTTTATCTGTAGGTAACGTATGCAGAGTAATGTTGAAAGGTGATATGAATTAATTTCTGTTTTAACTTGATTGACACCTGACTACCAGTTTTTTAATGGGCAGGAGTAGATCATAGATATAGCTTAGCTTAATTTTCAGCACTCACCTCATAGTAATCCGGTAAAACTTTCAACTTCATAGTTGGTTGAAAGTTTTACCACGTACATAGTGGTTATGAAATCTAATAACTTAAGGAAATTAGAAATTTAAAAACTAAGTTATGAGTTTTAAAAATTTTTCTAAGAAAGGAAAGTGCGCCTTCCATTCTATAGTTGTCTAGTTTAAATAAATTAAATGAAGTGAGATAAAAGCTAATAGCTGCGCACGAGCAACCTTTTGAAATCGTCTTCAGTTAGCTACAGTGGGGAGGGAAGAGCGTGCGAGTGTGTTATATACAGGTTGAGTTCCCAAAATGCATTTCGGTGCACTTGGAAACTTTATACATGCTAAATTCCAAATAGGCCTCTAAATTCCAACATATTAAACAAATCTTTTTGTTTAATATGTTGAACAATGTGTGGTGCTTAAACCACTCAATGACGAAGGCTTCGTTTTGAAGGATTTTATAACTAGAATTTAGTTTAACTACTGTGATCACTGAATCGATGAGTGGGTTATGATTATAAGATTGAACATGTTGTGTTAGTTCTGTACTTGATAAATTAGATTTGAAGCTATTGAAGTGGTAGTATACATGCGAGTTAGAAATTTTTGATGTCCCAAATTTTGCTGTTGTACTGCCTATGTTACATGCTTGACAATCTGATTGACATCTAATCAAATATATAATGTTATTATAATCTTGTGTCCCATACTCATATGTTGTCTTGTATGAATTGAATTTAGAACTTAATTTATTATAAGATGTAAATATTAATTTGTTATCTGTATTCTTAAAAATCTGTTGAAGTCATCTAGCATATTGTTTTTTTTTTTTTATTTCGTATGATGTGATCAATACACGAAGGAACCAGTTTTTTCTTGCTTCCTTCATGTATCGTGGCCGGGATATCCAACCAACCGGTTGGTTCGGCACCATCGTGATATCCAGCCCGAGGCGGGAATCGAACCCGCGACCTTTGGGTTGCCAGGCAGGCACTTTACTTACCCGGCTAGCCCGGTCGGCTAGCATATTGTTGATGGTATGGGAGGGCGATAAGGGGTTTGTGTGTCTTATTCTTATTCACGTGGTTATTAATTTTGCTTGGGTTATTAGTATTATTATGGACTTTGGTGACGGTTTCTTTTATTAGTTGTAATGGGTATTTCCTGTCAATGAATTTTTTGGTGAGGTATTACAATTCTACAGATAGGTCTGTTTGTGTGTGACTATATTTGATAGCGTTGTATATCTTATTGTATAGAACTGCTTTTTTGATGTATAGAGGATGGTGTGAGTGGTAATGTAAGAATTTACCTGTATGTTTGTTCTTTCTGTATATTTTGGTGCCTAAAGATGTACCTATTTTGTATATAGTAAGGTTTAGAAAATTAATTTTATTATCAGTTTCTACTTCAAGAGTAAATATGAGTCTCTCATGTGTTGTATTAAATGTGTTCAATAAAGTATCGATAGTGGTTTTGTTGCCCATTATGAGGACGTTGTTTGCATATTTCATATATAGTTTAATCCCTGGGGAAAGGGTTGGAGTTTTTTTTTTCTTCGATAGAAGCGAGGTAGATTTCGGATAAAGGGGCAGAGATACCGAGGCTCGTGGGAAGGCCAAAAATTTGTTCGTAGATGTTATTTTGAAATTTAAATTGTTTGCCGTTAAGTAACAGTGACGTTAGCTCTAAAATGTCATTAATGTTTGTTAGTATGTTTTGTCAAAGTGTTGTCTTTAATTAATAGTTCTTTAAGAGCCATGGTTTCGACGTGTGCATTTGTATACAGGGAGATGACGTCAAAGGACGCGAGAATATCGTTTTCAGATATGGTCATGGAAGTTATACGTTCGTGTGTCTGTTTAGTATTGTAGACTCTGAACCGAGAAAATCTCATTAAAGGTGAAATAATTTTGACGAGGAATATGGATAGATTAGCATAGGTGGACTGTTTATAGGAAACAATGGGTCTTAAAGGATAATCTTGTTTATGGAGTTTGACTATTCAAAAAATGTGTGGAAGAATATTACTGCATAATCCTATTTAATTTGTTTGTTGGCTCTGAATCTTAGAAAAAGAAGATTTCAAAAGTTGCTTGTGCGCAGCTATTAGCTTTTATCTCACTTCATTTAATTTATTTTAATTAGACAACCATAGAATGGAAGGTGCACTTTCCTTTCTTAGAGAAATTTTTAAAGCCCATAACTTAGTTTTTAAATTTCTGATTTCCTTAAGTTATTAGAATCTCATAACCACTATGTGCATGGTAAAACTTACAACCAACTAAGCTGATTACTATGAGGTGAGTGCTGAAAATTAAGCTAAGCTATATCTATGATCTAGTCATTACATCACAGCACATAAGGACTCCTTAAAATATCATCAGTGGGCAGGAGTAGGATTCTATCCCACAGGTTGTGCTGTTTTTTTAACTTACACAACTTGTAAATTGGCCTTTAAACATGCATTCATACAGATATAATATGCAATGGACCATATGAACTGGAACACTGGTCTGAATAGTTGATGCACCAAAAATTTCCCAGCGCAAGACGAGACAATAAGTTTGGTTTAGCATTAGCAGTGGCAAATAATGCAAGAAAGCAAGCTTATACAGCATCAGCAAAAAAAAAAAAAAAGAAAAGACACCTCCCGTTTCACCTAAATTGTCTTCCTTATTCATGCAGAATTTGATGTTCTGCATGAATAATGCATTGTTCTTTTTATGAAAACAATGAAGCATTCACCACTTTGGAAGCCACCAGTATGCTAATCAATTCTTGTATGAACATTTAAGGAATGGCTGTATGGAGATTAAAGTCTTCCTGTGAAGTTCATCTTAAATGATAATGCTGTACTTTGCACTTGTAATGATTATGGTCATGTAGTCATGCTTAAATGTAAATTTTTTCTGATGTTTAATAAGAGAATTGTAGGTCATTGTTCTTAAATAAACAAGTGACGATTGAGGATGAATATTCTTCACTGTGTGTGTGTGGACAGCTGTCCTATGTTGTAGCTAGCGTAGCGAATTTTTTTGGAATGTCAGAAAAGTTGAATCCTTGATAAAAGGCTGAAGCAGTCCACAAGCATCATTTTTTGGTATCTTGACACTGTTAGACTATTTAGCATTAGAATATGCAAGAAAGCAAGCTAATACAGCATCAGCCAAAAAAAAAAAAAACCTTCCCATTTTGCCCATCTGGTCACTCCAAATGTTTACCTAGTTCAGACTTAAATTTATTTAAGCTATCAACTTGAACAACAACAGATGGAAGTCTGTTCCAGCAATCAACTTCCCACTGGCTAAAGGCAAATTTCCTCACATCTTTTCTACAACTGTCTTTCCTCAATTTGAATCTATGCCCCCTCAGGTTCTTAATCTGAGCAAGTGGAATGATCCCGTCAGCGTTGAGCCTGCTCAAACCATTCAAGGAACTAGGTAATGTTTACCTAGTTTAGCCTTAAATTTATAAAAGTTATCAACTTGAACAACAACAGATAGATGTCTCTTCCAGCAATCAACTTCCCACTGGCTAAAGGCAAGCTTCCTCACATCTTTTCTACAACTGTCTTTCTTCAATTTGAATCTATGCCCCCTCAGGCTCTTAATCTGAGCAAGTGGAAGTATCCCCTCAGCATTGAGCCTGCTCAAACCATTCAAGGCCTTATACACCTCGATTACATCACCTCGCAGGTGCCTGATCTCCACATGCCACAACTTGCAGAACTTGAGCCTTTCTTTGTAAGTGCACCCCTTTGTTCCTCTCACCAATTTTGTTGCTCTTCTCTTTACTCATTCTAGCAACTCTACATCCTTCCTAAAATGAGACCGCCAGACCTGTACGCTATACTCAAGGTGTGAGCTGACCATTGCCTTATACAAAGGGATAATCACCTCCTTGTCTCTGCTAGCAAAATTCCTATATATCATTGACAAAACTCCATGACCTGCTCCAGCAACCTGTCTGCACTGCTCAGAAAACTTCATATCTAACTGCACAATTACCCTAGATCTTTTTCATTCTCCACCTCCCTGAATGTAGTACCACACAGTTGGTACGTTTCTCTTGGGTTACTGTTACCCATATGCAGTACTTTGCATTTGTCAATATTAAACTTCAGTTGCCACTTCTCAGCCCATCTGCCTAACTTTACTAGATCCAGTTGGAGTAGCATACTGTCTTTACTGTCATTAACAACCCCGCCAACCTTTGTATCATTTGCAAACTTGGACATTAAGCCTGATATACCTTCATCGATATCATTGATAAATACACAAAATAACAATGGACCTAGCACCAAACCTTGGAGACCTCCACTAATAACATTAGTTTACATACAGCAATGTTCATTTATTACCACTCTCTGCCATCTCCCACTCAATCATCCCTTTATCCATTGCATCAATTTGCCAATTTGTACAGCAGTCTTCCTTGTGCAACAGTATCCAAAGCTTTCCTGAAATCCAATTATATGATATCAAAATTAATTTTTTGCATCCAGTTCCTTTGTGACCACATTGTAGTATTCAATCAAATTGGTCAGACACGAATTCCCCTTAACAAACCCTGATGTATCTGAACTATTAATGCAGTTTTGTCTAGGTGATCCTGTATCACCTCTTTAACCAGTGACTCCATTATTTTCCCTGGAACAGAAGTTAAATTAACAGGTCTATAATTATTTGTGTCACTCTTTGCACCCCTTTTGTGAATTGGGGATACATTTGCACATCTCCAGTCCATGGGGACCTCCCCTGAATCTAAGGATGCTCTCATAATTATGGCTAACAGTTTGCTTACTTCCCTTGCTGCCTTCTTCAATATAACTGGATAGATTCCATCTACCCCAGGTGGCTTTTTTTATGTTTAACAATCTTTCCTCCACTTTGTTCTCAGTTATTACAAAATCACTTAGCTCCCTGTTAGAGTTTGATAAACTTCTGGTATTCCCCTCCTTGAATAAATCCTCATGTTTGAATGTAGATATGAAATACTCATTCAGTTTATCAGCTACTTGAGCAAGATTGTCAAATAGTCAAACCATCTATGTTAATTGGACCAATCTGATTCATGCACTCCTTCTAGAGTTTATATAAGTAAAGAACTCTTTGCTGTTTTTCTTTGCATCCTTTTTGCCAAAGATCTCATAATCTGTCTTTGCCTGCCTAACCTCCTTTGTGACTTGATTACAGATTAGCTTATATCTGCCGTAGGCTTCTGTTGCATCTGATAATTTATATGCATCCCATGCATTTTTCTTCCCTTACATGAGCCTCATTAATTCATCTGACATCCATTTAGGCCTGAACTGTGAGCAGTATTTCTTAGTTGGTATGAAAAGCCTAGTCCCCAAAGGCTTCCCATTTAGAATTCACCTTTGGTAACATTGTTAGTTGATCCCACTGTATAGAATTTAAAAACTGTCTGAGACCACTGTAGTGACCTCTGCAAAAACAAAAACCCTACCCTTTACCCTTGATGGTAGTTACATCTTTACGTAAATCCCATCTTAGTACATAGTGATCACTCTTACCTAGTGGTTCCTTTATCTGCAAATTCTTAATGCATGAATAATCACTGCTGATAATCAGATCAAGAGTATTACTACCTCTGGTTGTCCCTCAAACACGTCGCTGTAGAAAACAATCCTCCAATAAATCCACAAAAGTCTTGCTAGTGTGCGAGTGACCAACCCACAAGTTCCAATCAATATCTGGAAAGTTCATATCCCCCATTACAAGACATTCTGATTTACTGGACCATTCTATTTCTCTGTACAATTTTTCATTGTACTCTTTAGAGCCATTAGGCCTACAACACACTTCTACTCTCCTTTTCACTTTCCCATTGTTTATGTCACATCAAACTGACTTAGTATTGCACTGTCTGCCTATGTCAACTGGATGCACTTCCATAGATTTTATGTGTTTCTAAACTAGCAGCATAACCCCTCCTCCCTTCCTACCCTGTATGTCTATCCTTTCTGTACACATTGTACTCCCTAAAATCCAATTCTGCCCTTCTTATATCTGTGTTACACCATATCTGATATCCCAACAATATCTGCCTTTGATGCCTTGATCAGCAGTTCAAATTCATCAAATTTATTTACTATACTTCTAGCATTGGTGCATGTGCAAGTATATATGCATCTGTTCTTACTCTTAATTACCCTAACAAAGCCCTTGTATTTACTTGTTCCATGATGACTCCCAGCAGCTCTTGAAATCCCTACCAACTTGCTTTCTAGGGCGCTGCTAATTACAATAGAAGCAGTGCAAGAATCGCTTTCGCCTCTGCCTGCGGCTACTGTTAATCTTTTAGTCCGTGTATTCTCCCCCCAAACTAGCAGTTTTCCAACCCACCTAACACTGCCTCAATAGCATCAACAAGTATTCTTGCACCCTATCTATTTAAGTGTATCATATCCCTGTAGAAGCAGTCTTTCCTGTTAGCAAGCACAGACCACACTGAAAAAAATTATATCCATGAGCCTTGCACAATCTCTCAAGGACTGAATTGATTGACAAGGCTCTCATCATATACTCCCTCCTATCATGTCTGGTCAGAATTGCATACACTTTCAAATTTAACCCTAATTCAATGCTTTTTATCAACTTGCACTTGTTAAGTAATTCCGCTGGTCTCCTATTCTTAATATCATTAATTCCAACGTGTACAACGATATCATCTTTTGTGCCCATAAAAGATTATATCTGCCCTACAATGTCATCAACTTTCGCCCTGGCAGACATACCGTGGGCTTGTTCCACCTATCCTTTTTGCATAATGTATTCCCCATCTACGTGACAATAGAGTCACTAACAATAACTAGTTCGTGTGGAACCAGTGCACCTACCCTACTCTTCAAACTCTCATAGATGCCCATCAGAATGCTGAACTGATGCCTAATTTCTTCACAGTCTCTGCACCTAGCACACACAAAGACATCCTCCTTGGCTAGATCATGTCCTGTTCTAGACAGGTTTTCAAACATTTCACATTTCACACATTTTTTTAGATTGTGATGTGTTGGAGAATCGCCACCTTTGGTTCTCCCAAGAGCTTCAGTACTACCACTACTTTGTGCTCATTGCTTTGCTGCTCAAGTCTGGATCATGATTCCATTTAAGTATAATTTAATTAACAATGAAATTTAATAAGATTAATAAATTTTACTGATTAATTGATAAAAAAAAAAAAAAAAAAAGGTAAACTGCAGGCATTATCAACCCACTGCAGAATGGAAGCCTCCTCAACAATTCATGTTGAGGGAAATGGACCATAATTTGCTACGCTGGTCCAGTGTGGGTTGGCAGATCGCCCATATTTGGCAGTGAGGGGCTTGAATCCCTGTCTACTCGAGGAGCATGTGGTACTGCACTCCCACTCCTGACCACTCTGCTATGGAGGTCTCTGTAGCCGAGTTAATTGATAATACTATACTAATCTAACAAATTTCTAATACAGTGCTACGTATTTCGCTATTTACTTTTACGTTAAACCTTATGCTATGAAGTTTGGGATTTGCATTATGCTATTCCATATTGTATAACAATGGCGGCATGTTACAAACTGTAAGATCTACAGACACTTAAGTATTAACTTTTAAAATCCCTTTCTAAATTCAGATAAACCAAAGCGCTTGACTAGGACCTTAAAGCTAATTATTGAAAATGATTAATATAACAATTATATTAATCATTTTCACATTAATTTATTAATATGAAAATGATATTAAATATATTAATAGTCAATAAAACGACTAAATATGTATAAAAACTTAACTTTCACCAGAGCTGCAAAAATCTTGGCTTTCCATTTCTTCTGAATCATTGTATTAAAAAGGAAGTATTTGTTCTCTTTCTTCCAGCATAGATCTTGGATCTTCTTGCGAGTTAAGTACATGAAAACATGTACTCACAAGAAGATCTAAAATATCTGATTGAAAGATAATAAAAAAAAAACAGCAAAACAACAATTTTGAGTGAGTTTTTCAGTATGTAAGTTCTGTAATATTCAGATCAGTTTAACTTATTATTATTTATGAATTAACCTTAAGTTCCAGAGGGAAAAAAAAAAAGGTTTAGAGTACATTATTTTTAATGGAACTTACCTCCTTAGCTGTTTGCATTTGATTAGAATAAAAAATAGAATGGAAAGAAAATGGACGTTAACAGCTTATTTAAAATAAAATCCTATGGAGGAAAGTTCAACTTTCTATAGTGTTCGTCATAGAGACTTGCCCTATGCTAAAAATACAATGTAGAACCAAGAGTTCAAATGGCAAACTTTCAAATGTTATTTTTTAGTTGGTTCATGAGTGACAAGAGAATGGGAGAGAGTGTGGTTAATATGTTGAGTTGTAATTCCTATTGTCAATTCAAGAATGTGTGTTGGAAGTTTAATATTATTCAAATTCCTAAATATAAAAATAGCGAAATGCTTAAAAGTCCATATCATTTCTCACAAATATGGAAGTATTCAAATTCCATATTTGTGAGAAAGCTGTAGGTACTTTAATGTTAAGGATTGAAAATAGCATTGTGTTTGAACTATTTTGTTACTAATGCTTCATAAATAGTCAAATTATAACTATAAGGTAATTTAACCAATGTTAGAGTAGAAGCAATCTGAGGTTAGTGAAGAGTTGATCAGATGTGTTGGCTGAGTTCATTTCCATGGTATTGCGTGCATAAACTGGCTTTATGATAATAAGCTCTGCTATTGGATACATTAGAGGCACCATATTTGACTGTGGTGCTCCATATATAACATGTTACAATCTTGTTGGCAAGGGATTAAATACACTATGTTTGTTAGTGTCTTGGATATTGAATTTGAAGGTATCTTTGTAATTTTTAAAACATGTGCTAATTTTATTATAGGATGAGGAAACTAGGGCGAGATTGGTGTTGGAAAAGACATTTAAGTTGGCTGGCTAATTGAGAATGATAAGGGAAAATCATTTTTGTATTGGTAACTAGTTTTGTAATTGCAGAAGGATTCTTTAATCTATTTTTTACCTTATGTATATGGATTCTTGAATTAGTCTATGAGGATATCTCCTTTTTGAGAAAGTACTAGTTAAATATTGTAATTCTATTTATAAGTCATTTTCATTATGGAAATATTTAATTGCCTTGTAAACCTCCATGTGTAAAACTGATTTTTTATCAATCTATGGATGATGTGAATAAAAATGTAAGAATTTCCCTGTATGTGTCTTTTCTATAGATGCAAGTTTTTAATTGGTAATTATACTTAAAGATTTTTAAGTTTAAAAAGTTTATACTATTATCTTGTTCAAGTTGAATTGTGTATTTAAGTCTATGATGATGATCTGAATTAAATTTTGAAAAACGATTATCTATAGTTTGTTTGTCAGAAACTATGAGGTTGTTGGGGCTATCACAGACAATGGTCAGAAAAATGGCAGCTATGCTTTAATCCAGCAAAGTGTAAGGTATTGCACCTGGGAAACAGTAATTCCAAAATAACTTATACACTTGGCAGAGTTGAACTAAAGCCAGTAGTGGAGGAAAGTAACTTGGGTATTACGATACATTCAGACATGAAGTTCTCTGAGCGTTGTAGACTGGTTGCAAGGAAGGCCCATGGTGTCCTTTTGATGATTTATTGAATAATTGCTAGTAGAGATAAGGATGTCATAATCCCATTATATAAGGCTATTGTTAGACCACACTTGGAATATTGCGTTCAAGTATGGAGACAGCACCTAAAGAAAGACATTGTGCTTCTTGAACAGGTCCAAAGACTGGTAACTGCTGATCCCACCTGGTGAGATCCGCAAAAGGGCATCCATATGAGGCAAGATTTCGAATATGTGGGTTGCAGAGCTTGGAAAAACTAGGCACTTTAGGTTTGGAAAAACTAGGAAAAACTTGGAAAAACTTGGAAGGCACTTGGAAAAACTAGGCACTTTAGATTGAGGTGTTTAAAGCTCTGAGAAGCATATTCAAAATGAATGAGGATGAAATTTTCATGGTTATAAATGATTCAAGAACAAGGGGCCATAATTTCAGGTTACTGGGGGGGGGGGGGAGATGTTTAGACTGAATTGCAGAGGAAGTTTTATTTTAGCCAGCGAGTTATAAATTACCAGAATAAGTTACCTACATGGGTGATAGAGGCTGACAGTTTGGGGAAATTCAAAAGTCAGCTGGATATAATTACCTACGGGAGGAGGGAAATGCATAGGTTGTCTATTTCCTTTTTTCTTCTTATTATTATTTTATTTATTATTTTATTTATTATTTTATTTTTTTGGTTGGTGCAGCATAAGCCGTAGGCTTCCTTACACCATGTGGCCATTGCAAATACTAATGACAAGCTGGCTTTGCTACCTGGGAGTTTAAAATGCTGAAGGAACTGATATTTGTTGACATTTGAGTCAAGTGGACTGAATTTTGGTGAAGACTGGTCATTCTGCAAAAAGCAGATCCTCTTCTTGCACCTTCATGATGGTAGGACTGTTAGTAACCCTGGATATAACCCCACATGTGGCACCAGGTGTAAACCAACATAAGCAGGAGTCAAGGTGTGGCATTGACACCATACAGAGGAATGCTGCCCTTCTGTGTTACTAGGCAATACTAAATGGTAGATGACTCCATCAACCAGTGCAATATCACCACTTTACTTACTGGGGGGTTGAAGTGGTGGAATGCCATGTTTAGTTTCCAGAGCAAAGCTCCAGCAACCTCCCTATCTCTTCCATCATGCAGTATGATTGATGTCTTTTGGGCAACATAGCAAGATCCAATCTTCCTTACATTCCAAGGTGCAGCTCTAAAACGGTATTTGTAGGCTGGCCGCTAGATAGTTCACTGGACTGAATGTATTGATTACTGTCTAGGAGGCTTCTGGATCAGCTGTGTATAATTTCACTGCCTCTACTCTGCCAGATAGTTACTGAAGGGAGTCCTAGTAGCGTGTATGTGGGGGGCATTGTTGAGGCTATGGTATGTCAAGGAGTTGAAGATATTCTTGTCGTGTGTACACCATATCTAAAAATTTCATTACTTCATACATCATGTCCTCCCCGCCTTTTCTTACTACTGAATACATCATGAATAGTCAAACTAATAGAACAAACTTACCTGTGAAAAGATTTAAACCTCCAAAACACTTCCTCATTCATTTCACAGAATAATGTAAGGTACACGTAGTGCTATTATATGGGTGTTATCTCCATATCATATGCTCTAGTCTTTTTTTTTTTTTTGGCTTTTTTGAAAGTCTAGATGTAATATTTAATATTAGTGTATTTCTGATTCTTGAAGTTAAACTTCTGGGAACCTTTGAACACAAAACTAGACGAGTAAGGTTTCAAGAATATGCTTCACAAATGAAGCATATGTTTGCTTCATTTGAGGCATAACTTCATATGTGAAGTTTGCTTCACATATGAAGTTATGCCTATTGCCAATATAGTACATAGAACATATGAAAGTGTTCTACATAATATATTGAGGTAAACTTCTCTTATTATTTTACAAATCATTTCATAAATATATGTGATCTCAGTTCCAATCTCTAATGTCCATTTCCACTTACAGTCTGCTTCAAATATTATTATTTCAAATATTATTATTAAAACAATATTATTATTGTTACTCTCATGTCATTGTTCATTCAGTGTAGGCATTTCAGGATTAATTCAGACATTTATAAAGAAATATATGGACTTCCTTCCGATGGGATTAGGAATTTCATCCCTGCTATCAGAAATATATCTAGCAACTATAGCAGATCATATTCTTAACCCCTTTCCTTCTACAGTTAAGTTACGCAGTTAAGTTATTACAGTTAAGTTATTCATTCATTATGCAGACAATATTTTCGTCTTTTCTGACATACTGTAGATAACCTTTTCTCAAAATTTTAATTCAGTTCATCATAGACTTAAATACACTATTGAACTTGAACAGGATAATAGTATAAACGTTTTAAACTTAAAAAGCTTTAAGTATAATTTTCAATTAAAAACTTGCATCTCTAAAGACATTTTTATTCACATCATCCATAGATTGTTAAAAAATGTTTTACATACACAGGATTACAATGCGATTCAATATTGCCATAATGAAAACTACTTCCAAACAAAACAGAATTACAATATTTAATTAATGCTCTCTAAAAAAGGAGATATCCTCATAGACTAATTCAAGAATCCAAACATAAGGAAAAAAAAAATTTTTTTTTAAATTGGTAAAAAAAAATGTAAAAATTTTAAAAAATAAAAGTTTTTTTAAAAATTATTTTTTTTAAATTCTACTTTCATTTTTAACAATAATTTCACTTTAGTGACAGGCAACCAAGCCAAAATAAAAGATTATCTTGCCTTATCATTCTCAGTTAGCCAGATGTAAAGATTGGTAGAATAGTTAATAATCACTGCCAAGCAGAGCTTCTTTAGAGTGACCTAGATAGACTTCAGGATTGGCATTGGAAAAGACATTTCCAATGTCTTTTCCAATGCCAATCTCTCTAATTTGGTCATTCTCTAATAAAATTAGCACATATTTTAATAATTTCAAAAATACTTTCAAATACAATATCCAAGACACTAAAAACATAGTGTATTTAATCCATTGCCAACAAGATTGTAACACATGTTGTATAGGAAGCACCACAGATAAATATGGCAGCTCTACCTATCCAATAGAAGAGTTTATTATCATCAAGCCAGTTTATGAAAGCAATACCATGGAACTGAACTAGCTAACACATCTTATATACTCTTCACCAGCCTCAGATTGATTCCACTATAACATTAGTTAAGTTACCTTCTAATTATAAATTGACTATCTATGAAGAAATTCGTTCGTAAAGGTGACTACGATGGTCTGAGACAGTATTTAAATTCTATACAGTGGGACCAACTGATGGTGTTACCAACAGGAAACTCAAAATGGGAAGCATTTCAAAGAACTTATTTTGGAAGCTACTAGGCTTTACATACCAACTAAGAAATATTGTTCAAGGTTCAGGCCTAAATGGATGTCAGATGAACTAATGAGACATATGGCAGAGAAGAAAAATGCATGGGATACATATAAATTAACATGTGACACAGAAGCCTATGATAGATATAAGTTGATCTGTAACCAAGTTACAAAGGAGGTTAGGCAGGCGAAGGCAGATTACGAGAAATCTTTGGCAAGGGATGCAAAGAAAAACAGCAAGGAGTTCTTTACTTATGTAAACTCTAGAAGAAAGGGGATGAATCAGATTGGTCCACTTGATATCGATGGTTCAACTGTTCATGATCCTGCTCCAGTAGCTAACAAACTAAATCAATATTTTGCATCTACATTCACACATGAGGAGTTATTCAGGAAGGGGAATGCCATAGATGAAGTAAACACTGGCAGTGAGCTAGATGATCTTGTAATAATTGAGAGTAAAGTGGAGGAGAAATTGTTGAAGGTAAATACAAGAAAGGCACCTGGGGTGGATGGGATCTATCCAGTTATATTAAAGGAGGCAGCACAGGAAGTAAGCAATCCGTTAGCCATAATTATGAGAGCTTCCTTGGACTCAGGGGAGGTACCCACAGACTGGAGATGTGCAAATGTAACTCCAATTCACAAAGGAGGATCAAAGGCTGACATAAGTAATTATAGACCTGTGAGTTTAACTTCTGTTCCAGGAAAATTAATGGAAGCACTGGTTAAAGAAGAACTGCAGGATCATCTTGACAAGAATTCAGTTATAGCACAGACACAGCATGGTTTTGTTAAGGGGAAGTCTTGCCTGACCAATTTGATTGGATACTATGATGTAGTCACAAAAGAATTGGATGCAGGGAATAACTTTGATATTATATATTTGGATCTTAGAAAGGCTTTTGATACACATAGAAGACTGCTGCACAAATTGGAGCAGTGTGGCATTGGTGGCAAATTGTTGCTATGGATAAAGGGATGGTTGAGTGGCAGAAGACAGAGAGTGGTAATTAATGGACACTGCTCATCGTGGAGTAATGTTATTAGTGGAGTCTCTGAGGGTTCAGTGTTGGGTCCATTGTTGTTTTCTGTATTTATAAATAATATTGATGATGGTATATCAAGCTTAATGTCCAAATTTGCAGACGATACAAAGGTTGGCAGGGTTGTTAAGGATGCTACTGATGCTATGCTATGCTGCTGCTGCAACAGGATCTGGAAAGGTTGAGCAGATGGGCTGAGAGGTGGCAAATGAAGTTTAACATTGAAAAATGTAAAGTACTACATACGGGAAACACAGTGACAGTGGTAGAGAATGAAAAGGACCTGGGGGTAATTGTGCAGGCAGATATGAAGTTCTCTGAGCAGTGCAGACGGGCTGCAAGAGTAGCTCATGGTATCTTATCAATGATATACAGGAATTTTTCTAGCAGGGATAGGGAGATGATTATTCCCTTGTATAAGGCAATGGTCAGGACGCACCTTGAATACTGTATACAGGTCTGGAGGCCTCATTTCAAGAAGGATGTAGAGCTGCTGGAACGAGTACAGAGAAGGGCAACAAGGTTAGTGAATGGAACGAAGGGTTACTCTTACGAAGAAAGGCTTAAGTTTTGCAAATTACAGTGTCTGGAGACTAGGCACCGGCGAGGTGATCTGATAGAGGTGTACAAAGCCTTGAATGGTTTGAGCATGCTCAATGTTGATAGCCTAAATAAATTTAAGGCTCAGCTGGACAGGTATTTCGAACGAACGGAGGGGTGAAGTGGAAGGGTTTTTTTTTTTTTTTTTGGCTGATGCTGCATAAGCTTGCTTTCTTGCATCATATGCCTCTACTAATGCTAATTAGCAATAGAATTGTTTAAACACAACACTATTTTCAGTCCTTAATGTTAAACTGCCTACAGCCCTCTTACAAATATGGTAATTGACTAATATTAAACTTCCAACATGCATGCCTGAATTGTGCTATGGGAATTAAAACTCAATGTATTAATCACACTCTTTTCTCCTTTTTTTTTCACTCGTAAACAACTGAAGGTGATATTTGAAAGTTTGCCATTCAAACTGTTTCTAGGGTATATTTTTAGTATACTGCAAGTCTCTATGATGAATATTAGAAAAAAAAGTGCACTTTCCTTTGTGGTATTTTATTTTAAATAAGTTCTTAATGTGCATTTTCTTCCCAATCTATTTTTTATTCTAATCAAATGCAAGCAACTTAGAAGGTAATTTTTCTTAAAAATTACCTTCTAAGTTGCCCTCTAACATTTACTTTTTTGTGTAATAAATTTAATTAAGTGATATCATGGTGCTAATTTATAGATAATATTATAGTTGTTCACCATTTAAATGGTCCTTTGTAAATATTTTTTAGTCATTGATGAAGGCTCTTGGGGAAGAATTGCCATGTTTGATTCTAATTAAATATAACGTATGTTATATTTAAAATTTATCCATTAAATGCATACAGTAATTTATATAATTAAATATTTTCTTCAAATAATAAGTTTCCCTTAATTTCCCAATGCTGTCTTAGTTTTGACATTTATAATCTGTTCCAGCATGCCATCCATCCTGTAATTACTGTGCTGGGAGAAGGGAAGCAAATTACTGTCAGTCTTGTAAACATGGATTTCTTCTTCGACATTTGCATTCTGAAATTGGTTATTGTGTAGATTTGTGTCCTGTTGATTATTTTTCTACTTCTGAAGGTATTTGTGAAGGTAGGTACAAAGTTGAATTATTAAAACAGTTGTAGAGTTAATTGAGTTTAGGGCTATTTGATTAAATAAAAACACTTCTGTTTATATTCTAGGCAGACACAATGCCAGAAGAGTTTAAAAATTCATTATGATTACTACATACTTATTGAATTATTAAAGGCAACTAGATTTTTGGTACTACAGTTACAATTGGCCATGCATATTTTTATGATGGTGGTGTACAGGCTTAAACCCACAACCTCCTTACTTGCAGCTGTGTATGCTAACAATTGGACCATAGAAAAGTTATATGCGAAAACTCAAGCTGTGTTGTATGAAGTTGCCTATTATTAATTGTTTTTGTGTTTGAATAAATAAATGAATTACAATGTTTGAAATACCAAATGATATGAGAACATTCTTAACCCATAGATATTTTATTAACTTGTAGTTAATATCCTTTTCAAATTATAATCTTAACAGAAGAAATATATTATTGTCTTTGCTGATTAGCTTTTAGCTTAATGGAAGATTTTCAAAATATAGGGCTTAATCTATATTTAATGGACGCCTCTGTAGCCAGGTGGGCAGGAGCAGCACTGTGTAGCACACACTTCTTGATTAGACTGGGGTTCAAGCCCATGACCACCAAATATGGAGGAGCGGAAAGGTCAGGGAATGACCACTGCATATCCTTGGAGCAATTTGGCCTTAGTTGCTAATGCTCCTAAAAACCAAATAACAACAATGACTATATTTAATACTTTTTACTCTTAAGCAATTGAAAACTGATGTTGAGCTAAGAACTATACAATAATACCAAAACTGTTATCTGTTTTGAAGCATCAGATCATTATTTCATTTAATTTCTCTTGTTCAAAATGATTATTGAAAAAATTTCATAAACGATTTCTTCTTTTAATAAATTGATATGAAATATTGGATGTATAATAAGTTAAAACATTGCTACAATGAAGTTGCATTTTTGTTATTCATATTTTCTTGTTGGCTTTTCTTTTCAGCATGCCATAAAACTTGTGACTCATGTATAGGCCCAACAAATGCTGACTGCATATCTTGCATTAGTCCTCTTATACTCAAAAATGGTTTTTGTGTTCCTAATTGTGGAAGAGGGTTCTTTGAAGAGACTGGAATATGTCACAGTAAGCCACTTTCACTTCATAATAAGTTATAAGTGAATACGTTTGAATTTTAACAAAATTAATCTTTTTTAAAATTGTTAAAGTAGCTGTTCAACATGTCCACCCACTCTTCCATGCATCTTTCAATGTGTAGCAACTTGATCCATAAAATGGATTTTCACAATGTTATATTTGGCTAATTTAGAAAGCACTGTCAAGTCATTCCAAATTTTGTTAAATTGAACAAATAGAATCTGACTTTATTTTTCTATACATATTTTGAACCCTCAGTACTGTATATATAAATTGAAATAAGTTTTGGATGTTTGGGAAAGAAAGTTTAAGTTTAAGGATTTGAACCTAAAGCATTCCCTAGGAATGTTTTAGGTCCAAAATCAAATTTAGTAGACATGCAGTCACCTCCTCCCCTGCCCAGGAAGAAGCATTGCTATAAATTTTCGAATATGAGATCTGATCCTGTTCAGAATTTTAGGATATATTTAGGATATTCTTAAGAGCTTTTTTAGTTATCCTATCATCTTAATAAGTTAACAAAAAATGGGTTAACATATCATCTTGTTAGGTTAACCCATTTCTTCTGTGCACTTTTCTCCACCAGGAATGCTGCTATACAAATTGCACTTTGTAGCTACCCATCATGTAAATAAGAATAAGAATAGGTGCATGTATACCAATGTTAGAAGTATAGTAAATAAATTTGATTATTTGAAGTGTTGGTCAAGATATTAAAGACAGATATTGTTGGGATATCAGAGATGTGGTGTCACACAGATATTAGGAATGCAGAATTAGAATTTGGGGAGTACAATGTGTATAGGAAGGGAGGAGGGGTTATGCTGTTAATTAAGAAAAACATAAAATCAAAAGAAGTGCATTCCATATTTTTTTGTAGATAAAAGAACCACTGTTCATCTATATCACATCCAGTTGATATAGATGGACAGTGCACTGTTGAGTCAGTTTGGTGTGACATAAGCACTGCAAAAGCAAAAATAAGAGTAGGAGTGTGTTATAGGCCTAATGACTCGAATGAGTACAATGAACAATTGTACAGAGAAATAGAGTGGGCTAGTAAATCAGAATGTCTTATAATAGATTTTAACTTCCCAAATATTGACTGAAACTTGTGGGTTGCATCACTCACACACCAGTAAGACTTTTGTGGATTTATTGGATGATTGTTTTCTGCAGCAGCATGTTCGAGAGGTGACCAGAGAGGGTAATACTCTTGATTTGATTATCAGCAGTGATCATTCATGTATTAAGAATTTGTAGATAAAGGAACCACTAGGTGGCAGTGATCACAGTGCACTGATGTGGGATTTACTTAAAGATATAATTACTTACCATCAGGAGTAACGGAAAGGGTTTTTGGTTCCGTAAAGGTGACTACAGTGGTCTCAGGCAGTTTTTAAAATCTGTACAGTGGGATCAACTGATGATGATACCAACAGAAAATTCTAAGTGGTAAGCATTCAAGGAATTAATCGTGGATGTTACTAAAAGTTTCATACCTATTAAGAAATATTGTTCAAGGTTTAAGCCTAAATGGTTGTTAAATGAACTAATGAGACTAGGGCAGAGAAGAAAAATGCATGGAATGTATATATAAATTATCAGGCAACACAGAAGCCTATGGCAGATATAAGCTAGTCTGTAATCAAATCACAAAGGAGGTTAGGCAAGTTAAGGCAGATTACGAGAAAGCTTGGAATGCTAAAAAAAAAACAGCAAGGATTTCTTTACTTATATATACTCTAAAAGGAAGGGGATGAATCAAATTGGTCCACTTGATATCGATGGTTCGATTGATGATTGTGTTCAGATAGCAAACAAACTGAATGAGTATTTTGCATCTACATTCACACGAGGAGTTATTAAGGATTTTTTTTTTTTTTTATGAGAACCCCAAACACGAGAGGTATTATAACCTATAGTACTTAGTACCGTGCTTGGGTTGGAGGTTGAGAAGACGAAAGAAGATATTTGTTGATATTGGACTTGAACTTCTGTAGATTGTAATTTTCAGGAAATACGTATGAAGGAAGGTTGTTCCAGAAAACGGCAGTTGAATGAATAAATGAGGAAGATGAAAAGTTGGTTCTGTGGGTTTGAAGTTGGACAGTAAATGGATGTTGGCTGGTGGCGGCACGTGTTCGGACTGTTTTGAAAGAGAGAGTGGGAATTATAGAAGCCAATTCAGAAGAACAGTGCCCATGGAAGTATCTGTAGAAGAGGCATGCAGCAGAAACAGTGTGTCTATGAGAAAGCGAGTGGAGAGACTCTGTTAGAGATGAATCATTAATTAACCTAACTGCCCTCTTCTGAATGGAATCAAGAAGTCTGAGAGAGGTTTTGGGGGCGCCACCCCAGATGTGGGAACAATATTCCATGGCAGGACGGATTTGCGATTTATACAGAGTGAGCAGCTGTTTAGTAGAAAAGTAACGCCGAGAGCAAAAGAGAAAACCAAGTTTTTTAGATGCAGAGGAAGCAATATTTGTAATGTGCTTGTGCCAAGAGAGATTAGAAGTCAGGGTAATCCCCAAAAGAGATATATCATTTTGCCTAGAAATCGGAGTGTCACTAAAGATAAGCATAGGAGCAGAAGAATCCTTTTTGCGAGATATAAGACAAGATTGAGTTTTAGAAGGATTGAAATCAACTAAGTTGTCTTTGCCCCACTGGAGAATTACCTGAAGATCGGCATTTAAGGAATTGGCAGCAGATTTTTGAGAACTTGAAGCTGATTGAGCTGGACAAGGTTTCTCAAAATGGAAAGTTGAATGCAATGTGCTATCATCGGCAAAACTATGGATAGGATTTCCAGTCAATGGAAGAAGGTCATTGATATACAAGAGGAAAAGAGTGGGGGAAAGAACTGAACCTTGGGGGACACCGGCATTAGTGGAGAAGTTAGAAGACAGAGAGCCATCTACCATCACCCTCAGTGAGCGATCAGAGAGAAAACTGGATAACCAATTACTAAAAACAGTTGGCAAACCATAAGATGGAAGCTTGTTTAGAAGACCTTTATGCCAAACACGATCAAAAGCCTTTGAGATGTCAAGAGCAACTACTTGTGTTTCACCGAACCTTTCCATTGAATTAGTCCATAAATGGGTAACATAAGCCAGAATATCACCAGTGGATCGACACTGACGGAATCCATACTGGCGATGGTTCATCAGACGGAAGGTTTCTACGTAGTTCAAGAGTTGGCGGTTAATTGATTTCTCCATTACTTTAGAAAGAGTAGAAGTAATTGCAATGGGACGATAATTGGATGGGAGGGATTTGTCACCCTTTTTAGGAACTGGCTGGATATGAGCAAATTTCCAAGCAGAAGGAAAAACACCTTTGGAATAAGAAAGTGAAAAAAGGCGGCAAAGAATAGGAGTAAGTTCAGGAGCACAGGTTTTGAGAACAAGTGGAGAAATACCTTCAGGACCTGGAGCTTTCTTAGCATTAAGATTCATGAAAATCCTTCTGATATCCTTTTGACGGAAGACCACAGGAGGCATTGAATGGAGCGTGTTGGGAATGGTGGGAGGGGTTTTACCAAGATCATTAATACATGAGCTGGAAGAAAAATGGGATGCTAGCAAGTCAGCTTTATCCTTGGCTGAAGTGACAACAGAACCATCTGGTTTGGACAGAGGTGGGAGCAGAGATGGGCAAAAGTTGCGGCTAATAGCTTTGGCAAGAGACCAGAATGCTCGGCTACCATTAGGGCAAGAAGCAAGTTTTCTACTCTTAGCCTGTTCAAACTCTAGTTTGGACTGATTAATAACTGCTTTACAATTGTTGTGAGCTTTGGTGTAGGCAGAAAATGAAACTGAAGAATTAGAAACAAGCCAATTACGATATGCAACGTTCTTCTCTTGGACAGCCTTAGCACATTTATTGGAAAACCAAGGTTTAGATAAAGGACAAAATTTTAAAGTGGAGTGTGGGATAAAGGTTTCCATTCCTGCAAGAATAATTTCACTGACACGATCTGAGCAAACGTTGACATCAGAAGTTTTGAAACAGTAATCAGACCAAGGAAAAGAAGAAAAGAAGTCTCGCAGGTCATCCCATTTTGCATTCTTGTAATGCCAAACAATACGAGGTTGGGAAAAGCCATGAGATAAAGGTTCCATTGGAGAAGAGACAATCACCAAGTTGTGATCTGAAGTGCCTAAAGGATCTCTTACATGACCGTGTACTTAGAAGGGTTGTTTGTGAGAAAAAGATCAAGCGTATTGGCTGTATGATTAGGATTGTCCGGTATTCTTGTAGGTAAATGAACAATCTGTGCTAGGTCATTAGCAATTGCAAAAGCCTCAGCATCTCGACCTGCTGGGTCGGTGTGACTAGAAAACGGAAGCCAGCTGGAGTTGTGAACGTTAAAATCACCAAGGAAAATTACCTCACTGTTAGGAAAGTTGGACAGGAGAAAGTCAAGTTGCAAAGAGATCCAAGTGATTAGTGGAGTTGGGAGAACGGTAGAGACAACAGATGAATTTTACACAATGAGGTAGAGAGATTTTAAGCCAGAGAAGATCAAAGAGAGGAGATTCCAAATTGCCAAGTCTCTGACAGGGAATATCAGAACGGACATATGCACAAGTACCACCTTTGAGTCGAAAGGAATCATACAGCAAATAATTTTGACATCTGAGATGAGCAGTAGTTGAATCAACTGATAACTGAGATTCAGTCAGAAAAAGTACATGGGGTTTGGAAGACTGCAAGTGGAAATGGACATCATTGAGATTAGAATTGAGACCATATATATTTGTGAAATGAATTAGGAAGTCCTTGGGAGGTTTAGATCTTTTTGCAGATAAGCTTGCTCTATTATTTTGACAATTCATGGTGTATTCAATAGTAAGAAAAAGTGGGTGGGACATGCTGTATGAAGTAATGAAATTTTTGATATGGCGTACATGTGGTAAGAATATACCCAGATCCTTGACATAACGTGGCCTCGACAATGCTCCCCGCATACACACTACTTGGACTCTCTCCAGTCACTATCTGGCAGAGTAGAGGTAGCAAGGTTATACACTAGCTGATCCGGAAGCTTCCTAGAGAGTTACCAATAGGTTCAGTCCGGTGTACTAACTAGCGGCTGGCCTGCGAACACCGTTTTAGAGCTGTACCCTCGAAATGTAAGGAATATTGGATCTCGCCACGACATTCATCATAACCTCAAAAATCATCAATCATACTGCAATCTGGCATTTACAATCAGGATTGTAAATGCCAGAAGGTTATCAAATTGTAACAGGGTGCTTAAAGATTTTTTTAATAAAAACTGAGAGCAAAGTGGAGGAGAAATTGTTGAAGTTAAACATAAGAAAGGTACCTGGGGTGGATGGGATCTATCCAGTTATATTAAAGGAGGCGGCAAAGCAACTAAGCAAACACTCAGCCATAATTATGAGAGCATTCTTTGGACTCAGGGGAGGTCCCCACGGACTGGAGATGTGCAAATATATTCCCAATTCACAAAGGGGAATCGAAGGGTTACACGAGTAATTACAGACCAGATAGTTTAACTTCTGTTCCGGGTAAAATAATGGATTCACTGATTAAAGATGCATTGCAGGATCATCTAGACAAGGTTGCAGCAATAATTCAGACACAGCATTGGTTTGTTAAGGGAAAATCTTGTCTGACAAATATGATTGGATATTATGATGTGGTTACAAAGGAACTGGATGCAAAAAATAATTTTGATATCATATACTTGGATTTCAGGAAAGTTTTTGACAATGTTGTGCATTGAAGACTACTGTACAAATTGGAGCAGAATGGTATTAAGGGTAAGTTGCTACAATGGATAAAAGGATGGTTGAGTGGGAGAAGACAGAGGGGCTTAATCAATGGGCACTGCTCTTCATGGACTAATGTTATTAGTGGAGTCCCACAGGGTTTGGTGTTGGGTCCACTATTGTTTTGTATATTTATCAATGACATTGATGAAGGTATATCAGGCTTAGTGTCGAAGTTTGCAGATGAAACAAAGGTTGGCAGGGTTGTTAATGACAGTAATGGCAGTATGCTGCTGCAACAGGATCTAGAAAATTTGGGAAGAAGAATCTGAGAAATGGCAACTGCAGTTTAACATTGACAAATGCAAAGTACTCCATATGAGTAGAAGTAACCCTAGAAGAACGTACCAACTGTGTGGTACTACACTTAGGGTGGTAGAAAATGAAAAAGACCTGGGAGTAATTGTGCAGTCAGATATGAAGTTTTCTGAACAATGCATATGAAGTTTTCTGAACAATGCAGACAGGCTGCCAGTGAAGGTCATGGGGTTTTGTCAATGATATCCAGGAATTTTGTTAGCGGGGAAAAGGAGGTGATTGTCCCTCTGTATAAGGCAATGGTCAAGCCACACCTTGAGTACTGAGTAGAGGTCTGGAGGCCTCATTTTAAGAAGGATGTAGATTTGCTTGAGCGTGCACAGAGAAAGGCAACAAGATTGGTGAGGGGAATGAAGGGATCCTCTTACCAAGAGAGGCTTAAGTTCTGCAAATTGCAGCGGCTGGAGACTGGGCACCTGCGAGGTGATCTGATTGAGGTGTATAAGACCTTGAATGGGTTGAGCACGCTGAATTCTGATGGGATTCTTCCACTTGTTCAGATTACGAACCTAAGGGGGCATAAATTCAAATTGAGGAAAGACATCTGTAGAATAGATGTGCGGAAATTTGCCTTTAGCCAGTGGGTGGTTAATTGCAGGAACAAACCTCCATCTATCATTGTGGAAGTTGATAGGTTAAATAAATGTAAGGAGGAACTGGACAAATATTTCGAGAAATGGTTGTGTGAATTTTTTTTTTTGGCTGATGCTGCATAAGCTCATACTCTTGCTTTCTTGCATCACATGGCATTATTACTATTACTATGTGACCACATCATATTGTGAATTTTGGTAAACACTGCTTAAGTATAGTATAGGCATTTCTTATCAGTTACTTTATTTGGTAATCCTATTTTCAGACTATCAGTGATTCTGTTAATATTGTTGAATATTACGCTTTCTCTAGATACATTTGTATTTATTTGCTTTCACATAGTATGTGTAAATATACAGGTGAGTTTTATTTTGTTAAGTTTTTAAAACATCTCAAGTTATTTTCATTAGATTTAATAATATTCAAGGATTCATACATTGGTAAAAAAAAAAATTTAATTGTATTTTTTTTTTTTTTTTACAATTGGTAAAAAAATTGTAAAAATTTAAAAAAAACCAAACTTTTTTTTACAATTTAAATTCTGCTTTAATTTTTGACAATAATTTTACTTTCTAATTTTAATTTCAATTTTTTTTTTAAAATTTGTAATGTATAAAAATAATTAAACAGAAGTTGAACTTCACTATTCAAAGACACTTAACTCCATGTTTATAAGGGAAAAAAAAAAGTTTATTGAAGTAAAGCAGTGTAACCCTTCCAGGAGTGAACATATTAGATGACTCTCATCAACCGGTGCAATACCACCACTTTGCTTATAGGAGGCTTGAAGTGGTGGAACCCATGTTTAGTCTCTAGAGCTAAGTTTCGGTCAACCCTTCCCCATCTCTTTCATCATGCAGTATGATTTATGACTTTTGAGGTTAGGATGAACATCGTTGCGAGATCCAATATTCCTTACATTTCGAGGATACAGTTCTATAACGGTATTCGCAGGCTGGCCGCTAGTTAGTACACCGGACCGAACCTGTTGGTAACTCTCAAGGAGGGTTCTGGATCAGCTAGTGTATAATCTTGTTACCTCTTCTCTGCCAGATAGTGACTGGAGGGAGTCCGAGTAGTGTAAGTGCAGGGGGCATTGTTGAGGCCACGTTATGTCAAAGATCTTGGTATATTCTTATCATGTGTACGCCATATCCAAAAATTTCATTACTTCATACAGCATGTCCCACCCATTTTTTCTTACCATTGAATACACCATGAATTGTCAAACCAATAGAGCAAGCTTATCTGCGAAAAGATCTAAACCTCCCAAACACTTCCTAATTCATTTCACAAATATATGTGGTCTCAATTCTAATCTCAATGATGTCCACTTCCACTTGAAGTCTGCCAAACCCCATGTACTTTTTCTGACAGAATCTCAATTATTGGTTGATTCAACTACTTCTCATCTCAGATGCCCAACTTATTCGCTGTATGATTCCTTTCGCCTCAAAGGTGGTATGTCTGCATATGTCCGTTCTGATATTCCCTGTCAGAGACTTGGCAATTTGGAATCTCCTCTCTTTGATCTTCTCTGGCTTAAAATCTCTCTACCTCATTGTGTCAAATCACTTGGAGCTCTTTGCAACTTGACTTTCTCCAGTCCAACTTTCAACTACTGAGGTAATTTTTCTTGGTGATTTTAATGTTCACAACTCCAGCTGGCTTCCGTTTTCTAGTCACTCCGACCCAGCTGGTCAAGATGCTGAGGCTTTTGCAATTACTAATGACCTTGCTGTTGTTGTTGTTGTTTGGTTTTTAGGAGCATTAGCAACTAAGGCCATATTGCTCCGGAATATGCGGTGGTCATTCCTTGACCTTTCCGCATCCTCCATATTTGGTGGTGACGGGCTCGAACCCCGGTCTAATCAAGAAGCGTGTGCTACGCACTGCTGCTCCTTCCCACCTGGCTACGGAGGCGCCCAATGACCTTGCACAGATTGTTCATTTACCTACAAGAATACCAGACAATCCTAATCATACAGCCAACATGCTTGATCTTTTTCTCACAAACAACCCTTCTAAGTACACGGTCGTGTAAGAGGTCCTTTAGGCACTTCAGATCACAACTTGGTGATTGTCTCTTCTCCAATGGAGCCTTTATCTCGTGGCTATTCCCAACCTCATGTTGTTTGGCATTACAAGAATGCAAAATGGGATGACCTGTGAGATTTCTTTTCTTTTTCTTGGTCGGATTACTGTTTCAAAACATCTGATGTCAACGTTTGCTCAGATCGTGTCAGTGAAATTATTCTTGCAGGAATGGAATCCTTTATCCCACACTCCACTTTAAAATCTCGTCCTTTATCTAAACCTTGGTTTTCCAATAAATGTGCTAAGGCTGTTCAAGGGAAAAATGTTGCTTATCGTAATTGGCTTGTTTCTAATTCTTCCGTTTCATTTTCTGCCTACACCAAAGCTCGTAACAATTTTAAAGTATTTATTAATCAGTTCAAACTAGAGTTTGAACAGGCTAAGAGTAGAAAACTTGCTTCTTGCCCTAATGGTAGCCGAGCATTCTGATCTGTTGGCAAAGCTATTGGCCGCAACTTTTGCCCACCTCTGTCCAAACCAGATGGTTCTGTTGTCACTTCAGCCAAGGACAAAACTGAATTGCCAGCATCCCATTTTTCTTCCAACTCATGTATTAATGATCTTGGTAAAACACCTCCCACCATTTGCAACACGTTCCATTCAGTGCTTCCTGTGGTCTTCCATCAAAAGGATGTCAGAAGGATTTTGACGAATCTTGATGCTAAGAAAGCAGGTCCCGATGGTATTTCTCCACTTGTTCTCAAAACCTGTGCTCCTGAACTACTCCTATTCTTTGCCGCCTTTTTTCACTTTCTTATTCCAAAGGTGTTTTTCCTTCTGCTTGGAAATTTGCTCACATCCAGCCAGTTCCTAACATAGCCTACTAATTTGCCTCCAATGTATGTTGTAACTGAGCACTTGATATCACCACTATTACCCTTTATGCAAATTTGTCATTTACATTATGAACATGGACAATATGGGATCATTGGACAAGTAATAAATGTATCAGTTAACGTAGTTTCTGCCATAGCAGAATACGATAGTTTATCAATTACCTAGAGAATTAGATGACGACTATGCCATCAGTGTACATATAAAACAGAATCATACATAAATCATCATATCTACAAGGATGTGTGCAAAAGAAAATAGTGAAAATATGGTTACGGTATTTGATAAATTCACCTTTGTGTAAATTCTACAGCAAGTGAGTGACCATTTCTTGGGGACAAATGATGATAGTGAACAGAAACATTCAGATGAAATTGTGGAACCTGTCAACAATGATGATGAACTGTTGTTAATTCAACAACAAACATTATTATGGTCTGAAGATAAATATTTATGTATAGCACCGGGTCAGAAATCATCTCCAACAAGTTTCATATTTGATATACATGCAGAAGAACTTTCTTTTCCAAAATTACTCCTTTTATGATGGCATCAAGCAAAATTCGTAGATCTGATCATTATGGAGTAACTCCCCAACATTTGCTATATATGGCAATGAAAATTATGCAAATGCATACTACAGAAAATTTGAAAATTGCATTTAAATCAGTAGGAATAACGGCTAACATTACTTGTTCTATATTGGAATTGAAAGAATTTATAAAGAAGTCACTAGAGTCTAACTTGACATTTCTAAAATCAATTCCCAATTCAGCATATTATTGGAGTCAACGTAAACGAGATGTGCTTGCCATGATTCGTCAATTAGGAAAACCTACAATGTCCTTGACGTTGAGTGCGTGTGAACCAACATGGCCCGTATTACTATGTATGTTCTACAAATTCAGATGTAAATGAGAAATTACAACTAACAAAGTTATGGATCTACCTTATATGGAAAGAGCTACATTAATAAATGAAGATCCCGTAACATGCATCATATACTTTAATAAAATTGTTGAGAATATACTCAAAATTTAAAATCAAAAACCTATAGTCCTTTTGGGAAATATTATGTTGTGAATTTCTTTAAACATATTGAATTTCAACATCGAGGAAGTCCACAT
Organism: Mastigoproctus giganteus; assembly: GCF_048544385.1. Classification (NCBI taxonomy): domain Eukaryota; kingdom Metazoa; phylum Arthropoda; class Arachnida; order Uropygi; family Thelyphonidae; genus Mastigoproctus; species Mastigoproctus giganteus. The sequence continues at coordinate 216,852,343 of NC_143581.1, forward strand.
GCACATATATTATTATGGATGAACAATGCACAATTGGAAGAAAAAGAAGGTGGGATGGAAGAAGCAATCCAAATGATATGTTCTATAGAGAAAACTTCAGATTATTCAAATTTACAGGAACATAAACATACTTTTACCTTATTACTATTGTGGATTATTGCAGACACAGAGTGAAATGGAGACGGAATAAATAATGACAAGTTTAATATTAATTTGAAAATACACATATATTAAATTAGATACATACAAAAGCTTTCGGTTAGTTTGTTAACCTTCATCAGTCAAACTGACAAACTGAGTGTGGAACATGAGGGCGTGTACATGTCATGTATATGAACTGCTTGATGTGATGTGATTGTTAATTGTTGAAGCCTGTGGCTGTGACACATGTGAATGTTGCCAATGTTTGTCATTCTTCAAAATGGTTGCTTCAATGATAGGGTGGACACGACATCCACTGCTCCTGTTGACTGAGGCATTACAGCATGTGATGTTCAACGACTCCAACCAGGAGTGTCGCCGGTAGTGGCGGGACCTATCTGCAATCACGACATTGTGGTGGGTTGACCAGACGTGTTCGGCAATGGCCGAGTGTTCTATGTCCACTAAGCGGATAGCTCTTTCGTGTTCCGAAAGACGTTTTCCGAGCCATCTCCAAGTTTCCCCAATGTAGCAACTAGTGCAGTCACTGCAAGAGATGCAGTAGACTAGACCACTTTGTAGTAAGGTGGGAACTGGTGTTTTCGCTTTAGAGATGAGGGATCGTAACTTTCTGATTTTAGGACCCTAGAAACCTGTTGTAATAGGTTTGGGTAGTATGGGATAAAGGCGCTCGCGGTGAGTCATTACTTTGTTCCTGTTGGTCGCTATGTGGTCGTAACCAAAAGCTTTTGTATATCTAATTTAATATATGTGTGTTTTCCAATTAATATTAAACTTGTCATTATTTATTCTGTCTCCATTTCACTCTGTGTCTACAATAATCTACAATAGTAATAATGAATACAGAGCGCACAGGCCTCTTTAATCATATACTTTTACCTGTTATAAAAATAATAACACAAACCGATGCAAATGTTGATTTTAAGCACCTTTTTGGTCATTGCCACAAACTCGTATATTGATACTGATGGCCAGAATCGAAGATCAGCTTATCGCAAAAAATATCGTAAAATGCACAACTCATTAGAATTGGATAATCATGTTAATTTCGAAGAATTGTTTAAATCAAATCAATGACAATCAGAAGAAGAATATCTAAATATTTTGAGGGCTGGTGTCAAACAACCATGTGTATGTCTTAAATGCAAATTAGAAGAGAAATTTATGAATAACTACAATCATTGAATTTTAGGAGTGATAAAATCATAGAAGAATATAACTTATTATAGAAGAATATTCATGTGCAGCATATGTAGTTGAATGTGAATAAAACTAACAGAGGAATAAGCAACCTGCAATGGAAAATTATAGAGCTACGAGAAGAATATCCTGATATTGAACTGATGTAATGCGAGCATTAAGTGTAGATGTATTGAATTCTGTGGAGATGAGCTCACAAGAGGCAGCTTGGTGTTTATTGCGATACCCAATGTCCGTGTCTTCAATAGCAATTGAATACGTTGGGGGAGGGAAATAATATAATTTTATTTTTAACTGCAATTCATAGAAAATTACTACCTTTCCTCGTGTATCTCTTATTTAGATTTTTTCAAAAAGTGGGGCCTCACACAAGGCCCCACTTTTTGCCACCTGACTGCTGTACACTGTATATCTCACAGAAGATTCTCAGGATTATGAGGGTAATTTCCTTTGTTTCCCCTTAATCAGCGTCCAGTACTTTTTACATATGTAATGCATAACACACACACACACACACACACACACACACACACACACACACACACACACACACACACACACACACACACACACAATTTTACTTAAGTGTTCTATGTTATCTATTCTGTTAAACAGAAATTTCAAGATATAGTGATTTCTTCTAAATTTAAGATTATAAGTTCAAATCTTCAGTTAAAAAGTACATTTTATTTATATATCTTATGTAATTTCTATTCTAGTCATTATTTAATAATAGAGGGTAAATCAAAACTAGTTTCACAAGTTTGCTGCCCTTATAACTTTTTACTATATTTATATAAACATAACACTGTACTAGGATAAAATTGGAACACCCCCAGAGTTGTAGTGAGAGTAACAGTTAAAACATTTTGATGTGACTTATTGCAGGGATAAAACAGACATCACAGTGGTAATCAACTTCTGCACTGGTTGTCATGTCTGTTTACATTACAACAGCACCATAGGTGGTTATTTCAGTAACCATTAACAAGCAACCATTAACATTAACAGTAACCATTAACAATGAGCATGAAAACTGACTAATTCTGTTCATTTTTATCCCTGTCAGTACATAACTGTAGTGAACACATTTACAAATTTTTAAATGTGGGGCTGCTTTTTACTTATCCTGTATTCTCTGTCTTATTTAATCTGAAGTTTTTCTCGCTGATATTACAAGCAAAAATTAATGTAAACTCAACTTAAAAATTATATGATCCAGTTGGGCCGTTTTTTTTTTTCTAGGAAGAAAATACCATTGAAACCATTTATTTAAATGTAATTTTGTTAATTCAGTATTAAATAAATAAAATTCATATAAACTGATTTTCACTTATTTTGTTTTTCAAAAGGCTGCCATCCCTCTTGCTCAGCTTGTTATGGTTGGGGAAGTGATAAATGCATCTCGTGCTCTTTTGGCGCAGCATTTCATTCTGGACATTGCAAAGCACAGTGTGATATTGGAGGTTATTTAAATCTGGAGGGAACATGCAAAGGTAAGCATAGCCAAATTTTGTAAGAATGTTATGAGCAAAGTTTAATGATAATACTCTGACAAAAAAAACATGAAATCAATGTATGTATAAGTGACAGTTAAGAGGATGTTTTATTTTCTTATTATGAGAATGATATTTTATATACAGCCACTCCCTGACTTACTCAAGGGTTGCATTCCACGGAGCCGACCGGGCTAGCCGAGTGGGTAAAGTACCTGCCCGGCAACCCAAAGGTCGCGGGTTCGATTCCCGCCTCGGGCTTGGATCAAAGTACTGTAAAAACCTTGGGAGGTGCAATATGGCCACAGAAGCCGATGCGCCAACAACTACCAAAATCAAAATCAAATCAAATCGCATTCCACGGAACTCTAAGTCAAATTTTACGTAAGTCGGAATTTCTCAAAATGCTTATGCAGCACTCGCAACTATGTGTGCTGAATTTGCTTGAAGCAAAAAAGAAATGTTCGATGAACATGTAAATAGAATTATTTATTCAATTTTTTTTTTATCTCATGCACAGAAAAAATTACAAAAGTGTACAAAATTACAAAAATATAAAATTACAAAAAGAGAGAGGAGATAGGCATAACGGCAGCAAGTTTTACCTTTTGATCATCATTGCCAGAATCAACGTGTCCAGCTTGTAAGCATGCTGCTGCGGAAGTTGAGGGCTATGAAGATTTAGGAGGGGTTTTTTCCAACACATCACAAAATTTCTCTGCAGCTGCAGAATTGGCACTGGTGACTTCACCACATACTTTAATGTTTTGGAAACCAGAGCGATGCTTGAACCTATTAACTCACCCATTGATTGCCACGAACTTGGCTTGTGGTTCGCTGTACTTATCCTTAATATCTTCATAAATACTTCTTGCTTTTGCTTGATTGGCCATTGCACTCAGGGGCATTTGCCTCTGAATCTGATTTTCCATCCGTATTATTAATAGCTTTTCCATCTTCGATATAGCACTTGAATGCTGTTTTATGATCATGTTGATCTTAAATGCGATGATCCTTTAACATGTTCTTTTATATGCGCACTGTCCCTTAAAATAGTATACTGTTGAAACAGCAAGACCTAATTCTGTGCAATAGATGACAAACTTTGTCCTGCTTCATACTTCTTGATTAATCATCATTATTTCTAAATCAGTTTTGTTTCATTTCCTAGCACTGGCAGCACTTGCACTTTCCATTGGTCCCTTTCCCTTCACCATTGTAATAAGTAAATAGGAATGAAGAGAAGATTCTGAAAATTTATTCATGTTTTTAATATGATTGAAGATATGAGTGAAGGGGAACTCATTTCATCATAATCCCATAACGTAAAACCCCACAGAATTCCAGTTATCCGTATTATCACAAATGCAATAAGATCGGGTTTAATATCTGTTTATAATAGTTTGTGCTAACAGAAAAGCCCAATAAACCGGAAAGTGCAAATTGTTTTTATTGTTTTATTGTAGTGATCTCCAGAAATGTGCTTTAGAAAAATATTACAAAGGCATTCAGAATTGATTGTTATAAAGGAACATATGATAACGATGAAAGCATAGTGCAATTTCCATTATAAAAATGACCTTTTAGAGAGATAAATAGATTAGTTATATTGCGAAAATTTCCAAGGTCTTGGAACAAATTACCAAAAAAAAAACCAATGTGTTACTGGGTTCACATTATAATGTTTTCAAGATACCTCCATTTATTCCTATGGGATTCAAAATACATATCCACGATTTTTTTAAGTTTGCACCGGCCGGCAAAAACTTAAGTAAAGTCGAATTTCTCTAAGTCGAGTATTACTTAAGCTGGGGAGTTCCTGTATACCCATATTGTACTATTATATCTCAAGTTTGGCATACAAGGTTCAAAGTACACAAGGAACTTACAACTTAATTAATATTCATATTAGACAAATGGAGTAGGTAAGCAAATATGACTGTATTATTATGAGGTACTTTAGTTTTCCAGTGGTAGAGTGAGATGATTGCTAACACAGCCAGTGCATATTTAAGGATCAGTTAGGAAGACGGCTGATTAAATATCAACATGTTAGAGATGCCACATGGAGGAGTACTATTTTTGGCCCCATTTTTACTAAGGATTCAACTGATATAGAGAATTTCTGCATTAAGGAACCATTAGTTGTGATTATAGTGTATTAATGTGGGACTTTCATTACTAATATTATTGGGAAAAACCCACATGTTCTTTGCAAACAGTAATATGATCTTTTAAAGACACAAAGGGTGATATTCTACATGTTGGCACTAATAGCTTAAGAGTAAGAGATCTGCAGATTTAGATCTGCAAGTAGGAGTATGTTATAGGCCTAATGACTAATGAGTACAACAAACAGTTGTACAGAGTAATAGAATGGGCCAGTAAATCAGATTGTGTTATAATGGGGGATTTAACAAGTACAGGTGAATCTTGAAAAAAAGTCATTAGCTAGGGTTGAATTTGAAAGTGTCTGCAATTATGCCTAGACTCGATAGGAGGGAGTATATGATAACAGCCTTGTCAATCAGTTTGGCCCTGGAGAGATTGTGCAAGGCTCATGAGGTAGAATTTTTTTCAGCGTGGTCTGTGCTTGCTAACAGGAGAGACTGCTTCTACAGGGATGGGATATACTTAAATAGAAAGGGCGCAAGAATATTTGCTGATGCTATTGAGGCAGTGTTAGGTGGGTCAGAAAACTGCTAGTTTGAGGGGGATTCACAGTCTAAAAGGTTAATAGTAGCCGCAGGTAGAAGTGAAAGTGATTCTTGCACTGCTTCTATTAGAACGAGCAGGGCCTGATGGGTAGGGTGCTGGGTGTTTCAGGGACTGGTGGGAGTCATCATGAAACAAAGGATAGACAGGATAGGAAGGGAGGAGGGTTTATGCTGTTAATTAAGAACCACACAATCTAGGGAAGTGCATCCAGTTGACATAGATGGAAAGTGCAATGTTGAGTTAATTTGGTGTGACATAAGCACTGGGAAAGCAAAAATGAGAGTAGGAGTAGGTTATAGGCCTAATGACTCTAATGAGTACAACAAACAGTTGAACAGAGTAATAGAATGGGCCAGTAAATCAGATTGTGTTATAATGGGGGATTTTAACTTCCTAGATATTGACTGCAACTTGTGGCTTGGTCACTTGCACACTAGCAAGACTTTTGTGGATTTATTGGATGATTGTTTTCTACAGCAACACATTAGAGAGGCAACCAGAGGGAGTAACACTCTTGATCTGGTTATCAGCAGTGATTATTCATGCATTAAGAATTTGCAGATAAAGGAGCAACTACATGGCAGTGATCACAGTGTACTGATGTGGGATTTATTTAAAGATATAATTACCATCAGGGGTAAAGGAAAGAGTGTTTACTTCCATAAAGGTGACTACAGTGGTGTCAGACAGTTTTTAATATCTGTACAGTGGGATCAACTGATTTTACCAACAGCAAATTCTAAGTGGGAAGCATACAAAAAACTAATTGTGGAAGCTACTAGGCTAGGCTTTTCTTATCAATTAAGAAATATTGTTCAAGGTATAGGGCTAAGTGGATATCAGTTGAACTAATGAGACTCGTGGCAGAAAAAAAAAAAAGTCACGGGATGCATATAAATTATCAGGTGACACAGAAGCCTATGGCAGATACGAGCTAGTCTTTAATCAAGTCACAAAGACAAGCGAAGGCAGATTATGAGAAATCTTTGGCAAAAGATGCTAAGAAAAACAGCAAGGACTTCTTTACTTATATAAACTCTAGAAGGAAAGGGATGCATCAGATTGATCCATTTAATATCGATGGTTCGGCTGTTGATGATCTTGCTCAGATAGCCGATAATCATCTGAATGAGTATTTTGCATCTAAAATTACACATGAGGAGTTATTAAGGGAGAAAAATGCCAGACGTTTATCAAACTGGAAAAGGGTGCTTATTGATTTTGTAATAACTAAGAGCAAAGTGAAGGAGAAATTGTTCAAGGGAAGTAAGTAGGGTGGATGGGATCTATCCAGTTATATTAAAGGAGCTGGCAAAGGAAGTAAGTAAACCCTGAAACATAATTATGAGAGAATCCTTGGACTCTAAGGGTGACACGAGTAATTACAGAACTGTTAGTTTAACTTCTGTTCCGGGCAAAATAATGGAGTCACTGGTTAAAGATGCATTGCAGGATCATCTACACAAGACTGCAATAATAATTCAGACACAGCATGAGTTTGTTGAGTGAAAGTCTTGTCTGAAAAATACGATTGGATACTATAATGTGGTTACAAAGGAACTGGATGCAAAAAATAATTTTGATATCATATACTTGGATTTCAGGAAAGCTTTTGATAATATTGCACATGGAAGACTCTGGTACAAATTGGAGCAGTATGGTATTAAGGGTAAGTTACTGCAATGGATAAAAGGGTGGTTGAGTTGGAGAAGACAGAAAATGGTAATCAGTGGACGCTGCTCTTTGTGGACTAATGTTATTAGTGAAATCCCGCAGGGTTCGGTGTTGGGCGCACTGTTGTTTTGTATATTTATCAATGATATTGATGAAGGTATATCAGGCTTATGGTCGAAGATTGCAGATGATACAAAGGTTGGCAGGGTTATTAATGACAGTAATGGCAGTGTGCTACTGCAACAGGATCTAGAAAATTTGGGCAGATGGGCTCGGAGGTGGCAACTGAAGTTTATCATTGACAAATGGAAAGTACTGCATATGGGTAGAAGTAATCTCAGAGAAACGTACCAACTGTGTGGTACTACACTTAGGGGGGGGGTTGAAAATGAAAAAGAACTGGGAGTAATTGTGCAGTCAGATATGAAGTTTTCTGAGCAATGCAGACAGGCTGCCAGAGCAGGTCATGGGGTATTGTGAATGATATGGAGGAATTTTGCTAGTAGGGAAAAGGAGGTGATTATCCCTTTGTATATGACAATGGTCAGGCCATGATTTTGAGTACTGCATACAGGTCTGGAAGCCTCATTTTAGGAAGGATATTGAATTACTTGAGCATGTTCAGAAAAGGGTGACAAAACAAGATTAATAAGGGGAATGAAGGGGTCCTCTTACCAAGCAAAGCTTAAGTTCTGCAAATTGCAGCGTCTGGAGACTAGGCACCTGAGAGGTGATCTGATTGAGGTGTATAAGGCCTTGAATCGGTTGAGCATGATGAATTCTGATGGGATTCTTCCACTTGCTCAGATTACTAACCTAAGCCACTTCCTGAACAGATTACTAAGGGTTAGTAATCTGAGCAAGTGGAAGAATAAATTCAAATTTAGGAAAGACAGTTATAGAATAGACGTGTGGAAATTTGCCTTTTTCCAGCAGGTGGTTAATTGTTGGAACATACTTCCATCTGTCTTTGTGGAATTTGATACCTTAAATAAATTCAAGGAGGAACTGGGCAAACGTTTAGAGGGAATGGATGTCTGAAATTGTTTTTTTTTTTTTTTTTTTTGGCCAATGCTACATAAGCTCATACCCTGTCTTTCTTGCATCACATTTTTTTTTTTTTTTTATGTAAACCTCAAACACGAGAGGTATTAGAACCTATAGTACTTAGTACCGTGCTTGGGTTGGAGGTTGAGAAGACGAAAGAAGATATTTGTTAACATTGGACTTGAACTTCTGTAGACTGTAATTTTCAGGAAATACGTATGAAGGAAGGTTATTCCAGAAAACGGCAGTTGAATAAATAAATGAGGAAGATGAAAAGTTGGTTCTGTGAGTTTGAAGTTGGACAGTAAATGGATGTTGGCTGGTAGCTGTACGTGTTTGGACTGTTTTGAAAGAGAGGGCGGGAATTATAGAAGCCAACCCAGAAGAACAGTGTACATGGAAGTATCTGTAGAAGAGGCATGCAGCAGAAACAGTACATCTATGAGACAGCGAGTGGAGAGACTCTGTTAGAGATGAATCATTAATTAACCTAACTGCCCTCTTCTGAATGGAATCAAGGAGCCTGAGAGAGGTTTTGGGAGCACCACCCCATATGTGGGAACAATATTCCATGGCAGGGCAGATTTCTGATTTATACAGAGTGAGCAGCTGTTTAGAAGAAAAGTAATGCCGAGAGCGAAAGAGAAAACCAAGTTTTTTAGATGCAGAGGAAGCAATATTTGTAATGTGCTTGTGCCAAGAGAGATTTGAAGTCAGGGTAATCCCCAAAAGAGAGATATCATTTTGCCAAGAAATCGGAGTATCACTAAAGGTAAGTAAAGGAGCAGAAGAATCCTTTTTGCGAGATATAAGACAAGACTGAGTTTTAGAAGGGTTGAAATCAACTAAGTTGTCTTTGCCCCACTGGAGAATTACCTGAAGATCAGCATTTAAGGAATTGGTAGCAGATTTTCGAGAAGTTGAAGCTGATTGAACAGGGCAAGGTTTCTCAAAATGGAAAGTGGAATGTAATGTGCTGTCATTGGCAAAACTATGAATAGGATTTCCAGTCAATGGAAGAAGGTCATTAATATACAAGAGGAAAAGAGTGGGGGAAAGAACTGGACCTTGGGGAACACCGGCATTAGTGGAGAAGTTAGAAGACAGAGAGCCATCTTCCATCACCCTCAGTGAGCGCTCAGAGAGAAAACTGGATATCCAATTACTAAAAATAGTTGGCAAACCATAAGATGGAAGTTTGTTTAGAAGACCTTTATGCCAAACACGATCAAAAGCCTTTGAGATGTCAAGAGCAACTACCTTTCCATTGAATTATTCCATAAATGGGTAACATAAGCCAGAACATCACCCAGTGGAACGACACTGATGGAATCCATACTGGCAATCGTTGATCAAATGGAAGGTTTCTAGGTAGTTTACGAGTTGGCCATTAATTGATTTCTCCATTACTTTAGAAAGAGTAGAAGTAATTGCAATGGGACGATAATTGGATGGGAGGGATTTGTCATCCTTTTTAGGAACTGGCTGGATATGAGCAAATTTCCAAGCAGAAGGAAAAAGACCTTCGGAATAAGGTGAAAAAAAGGTGGCAAAAAATAGGAGTAAGTTCAGGAGCACAGGTTTTGAGAACAAGTGGAGAAATACAATGGAGCTTTCTTAGCATCAAGATTCGTCAAAATCCTTCTGACATCCTTTTGATGGAAGACCACAGGAGGCATTGAATGGAGCATGTTGTGAATGGCGGGAGGTGTTTTACCAAGATCATTAATATATGAGTTGGAAGAAAAATGGGATGCTAGGAGATCAGCTTTATCCTTGGCTGAAGTGACAACAGAACCATCTGGTTTGGACAGAGGTGGGAGCAGAGATGGGCAAAAGTTGCGGCTCATGGCTTTGGCAAAGGACCAGAATGCTGTGCATTTCAAATATAATGCTGTTTTGATAATTAACGAGATAGTATCGGTGTAAATACACCATTGTTAACCCATAAACTTGAACTACGTATGTAGCGTAGAGGGCATCGTTTTAATTGTATCTCATATTGTGGTTGCCTTCACAGCGAGATAGCTGCTATTGCATTACTTCAAATAAATAACACTTCTCTAGCAGAGAAGACTACTGTTATTTATTTTCAGCAGTACCACCACCCAGATGATCATTTCGAGGCTATTGTGAATTTAATGTGAAAAAAAACTCATTGGACCAGATCTATTAAATCAAACAAATGAATTATAAAATTCAAACCACTTGTTCAAACCATTATTAGACTTAGAAAAGCAAAAAGGTAGAGGGAAAGTAATAGTAGTAGTGGAAGAGGAAAAGAAACATGTTGAAGAATGAAAGGGACAGTAACTCTTCAACTCACACCACTAAAAAACTCAAATTCCTCCAATAGGTAACGCTTCCCCAGTAGAGAAGACTGTTTTTACCCATTCTCGGAAACTCTGTGAATATCAGGCTCCCCAGATATGTTTAAAGGCTATTGGCCTATCATCAGTGGGTGGGCGGGTACCCTGGTAATGCAACATGCCATCACAGTTGCAAAGTTATATCTACAATATGAGAGATGCCAAAAGGGTGTGATAGTAATGTATTTTGAAAACGAAATGCACAGGGCATAATCCTTATGGGTTTTGATAATTAACTATATAGTATTGGTGTAAATACACCATAGTTAACCCATAAACTTGAACTATGTATGTAGCTTAGAGGGAATCATTTTAATTGTATCATATGCAATAGCAGCTATCTCATTGTGAAGGCAACCACAATATGAGATACAATTAAAACGATGCCCTCTTCGCTACATATGTAGTTCAAATTTACGGGTTAACTATGGTGTATTTACACGATACTATATAATTAGAATTCGTAGAGGCATATGATGCAAGAAAGCAAGCTTATACAGCATTGGCCAAAAAAAAAAAAATGCTTCCCATTTCACCTATCGATTCGCTCCAGAAGTTTGTCCAGTTCTTCCTTGAATTTGTTTAAGCTATCAACTTCCACAACGACAGATGGAAGTTTGTACCAGCAATCAACCACCCACTGGCAAAATTTCTGCACATCTATTCTACAACTGTCTTTCCTCAATTTATGCCACCTCAGGTGCGTAATCTGAACAAGAGGAAAATTTCCATCAGCATTGAGCTTGCTCAAACAGTTCAAGGCCTTATACTTCTCAGTCAGATCATCTCGCAGGTGCATTGTCTCCAGATGCTGCAATTTGCAGAACTTAGATCCTTTCTTGGCAAGAGCAATCTTTTTCTTCCCCTCACTAATCTCGTTGCCCTTCTCTCTACTTGTTCCAGCAGATCTACATCCTTTCTAAAATATGGCCTCCAGACCTGATGCAGTACTCTCAAGGTGTGGTCTTACCATTTCCTTATACAAAGGAATAATCATTTCCTTATCCCTGCTAGCAAAATTCCTGTATATCATTGACAAAACCTCATTTTCCCAATAATGCAGACAGCCTGCTCTGTCTGCATTGCTGGGAAAACCTCATATATGACTGCACTACCCCCAGGTCCTTTTCATTCTCCACTTCCCTGAGTGTACTACCGCAAAGTTGGTACATTTCTCTGGGGTTACTGCTACCCATATGCAGTACTTTGCATTTGTCAATGTTAAACTTCAGTTGCCACATTTCAGCCCAATCTGCCTAACTTTTCCAGATCCTGTTTCAGCAGCATACTGTCATTACTGTTATTAACAACTCTCCCAACATTTGTATCATCTGCAAACTTGGACATTAAGTCTGATATGCCTTCATCAATATCATTGATAAATATACAAAACAACAATGGGCCCAACAGTGAACCCTTGAGGATGCCACTAATAACATTAGACCTCAAAGAAGTGTCCATTGATTACCACTTTCTGTTTTCCACTCAAACATCCTTTTATCCATTGTAGCAACTTTCCTTTAATGCCAAACTGCTCCAATTTGTATAGTAGTCTTCCATGTGCAACAGTATCAAAAGCTTTCCTGAAATCCAAGTATATGATGAAAATTATTTTTTGCATCCAGTTCCTTTGTGGTAGTATCCATATATCATAGTATCCATGAAATTGGACAGACAAGACCTCCCCTTAACAAACCCATGCTGGCTGTGTTTCAAATATAACTGCATTCTTGTCTAGATGATCGTGCACCGCTTCTTTAACCAGTGACTCCATTATTTTCCCTATGATAGAAGTTAAACTAACTAGTCTGTAATTACTTTTGTCACCCTTAGATTCCCCTTTGTGAATTGGGGATACATTTGCACATCTCCAGTCTGTGGGGAACTCCAGTCCAAGGATGCTCTCATAATTATGGCTAAGGGTTTGCATATGTCCTTTGCTGCCTCCTTTAATGTAATTGGATCGATCCCGTCCACCCCAGGTACCCTTGTTATGTTTAACAATTTCTTCTCCATTTTACTCTCAGTTATTACAAAATCATTTAGCTCTCTGTTAGTTTGGTAAGCTGCTGGCCTCCACTTTCCACAGAATTCTTTGTGTGAATGTAGATGCAAAATTCTTCAGTTTGTCAGCTACCTGAGCAGGATCATCAATTGTCGAATCATTGATATCAGGTGGACTTCCTTCTAGAGTTTACATATGTAAATATGTTTTTGTTGTTTTTCTTTGCATTCTTTGCCAAAGATTTCTCATAATCTGCCTTTTGCTTGCCTAACCTCTTTTGTGAATAGATTACAGACTAGCTTATATCTACCATAGTCTTCGGTCTCTCCTGATAATTTATATGCATCCCATGCAATTTCCTTCTTTGCCACGGATCTCATTAGCTCATCTAACATCCATTGTGGTCTAAACTTTGAACAGTGTTTCATAGTTGGCATGAAAAGCCTACTAGCTTCTAAGATTAATTTCTTGAATAATTAGAACATATAGTACTTTGTACTGTGTGTGAGTTGACAGTTAAGAAGAAGAATGAAGGTACTTGAATTTCCATAAATTTAATTTCTGTAATTTACAGGAAATAAGTGTGAGGGGAGATTGTTTCGGAAAATGGAAGTTAAAGGAATAAATAAGAAAGAACAAAAGTTGGTTCTGTGAATTTGTAGTTGGAGGAAGAAAGGATGCTGATTGGTTGCGGCATGTGGTTGGATTGATTTGGAATTAAAGAAGGCAGAGGGGGAATTAAATAACAATGTCTATGGAGGTTTCTATAGAAAAGGCTTACAGCAGAAACAGAATGCTGTGAGACAGAGGGTGGAGTGACTTTTTAAGAGATGGATCATAAATTAACCTAACTGTCCTGTTTTGAATGGAGTTTATGGAGATGAAGTTATGGGGAAAAAACCCCAGATATGGGAACAGTATTCCATGGTAGGGTGCATTTGAGATTTGTCAAGAGTGAGTAGCTGTTTAGAAGAAAAGTAACATCGACAGTGATAGTGAAAACTCAGTTTTTGAGATGCAGAGGTAGCAATATTTGTAATGAGAATCCTATTGGCAAGATATAAGACAGGACTGAGTCCTATTAAAATTAACTAAAGTCACCTTTGACCCACTGGAGAATTGGTAGCAAATATTTAAAGAAGATGAAGCTGTTTGTGCAGGGTAAGGTCATTAATATGCAAGAGGAAAAGAGTGGGAGAAAGAACTGAACCTTAGGTAACACTAGCATTAGTGGAAAAGGTAGAAGACAGAGAGCAATCTACCATCACTCACAGTGAGTGGTTAGAGAGAAAACTGAATACCCAATTATGGAAACAGTCCACAATCTGTTTGTCCACAAACAGTCCACACAACCATCCCTTTATTCATTGCAGTAACTTGCCCTTAATGCCATACTGCTTCAATATTTACAGCAGTCTTCCATACATTTGCACATCTTCAGTCCGTGGGGACCTCTTCTGAGTCCAAGGATGCTCTCATAATTATGGCTAAGGTTTTGCTTACTTCCCTTGCTGCCTCCTTTATTATAACTGGATAGATTCCATCTACCCCAGGTGCCTTTTTTATGTTTAACTTGAACCATCAAGTTAAACATATGTTAAGTGGACCAATCTGATTCATCCCCTTTCTTCTATAGTTTACATAAGTAAAGAACTCTTTGCTGTTTTTCTTTGCGTCCTTTGCCAAAGATTTCTCATAATCTGCCTTCACCTGCCTAACCTCCTTTGTGACTTGATTACAGACTAGCTTATATCTATCATAGGCTTCTGTGTCGCCTGATAATTTATATGCATCCCATGCATTTGTTCTTCTGTGCCACGAGTCTCATTAATTCATCCGACATCCATTTAGGCCTGAGTTGTGTGTCATTGTCCTTTATCTTTGTTGGATTAGGCATATGGGTCCTAAGAATTCTGCCTGATAAAGAGGATATAAGGTTTTAAATCTTCTTATGCCTTCTTTCTTTTCTCTTTGCCTTTACCACTGGAGTAAACTATGCCATTTAAGGATATAAAATTGAAAATGTGATTTCAGCCAAAAGTTCACTTTTAATTCCCATTAACACATTCTTTCCTTATGTTATTTGGGAAACAGTATTAATTATTTTTGCTTCCTTCTCAGATGTTAGGAATAAGAAAGCAAATAATTGACTTATCAGCATTTGCAACTGTCTCAGTACTTATAATGGTAGATCGCTGTTGCTTAAAAAAGAAATTCATATTTTTTCTATAAATGATGTAGAAAAAAACATTTTATGCTCATACCAAAAACCTAGTATGCATTGTTCAGTTTGCAATTTGTGCATCATTCAACATGCGAGGGGTTTCCGAAAAGTAAGGTATCGCATTTTTTCTCTTGATGACGTTTAATAATATGAAGTTGAAATTACACACCAAGAAAAGAGTGAACATGCACTATTTCTCCACAAAGCCTCCAGTTTTATTGATGCACTTGTCCAAACGATGGATCAGTTTATCAATACCAGAACTGAAGAAGTCTGTGCCCACATGCAGTAACCAAGATCCCACCACCTGATTTGAACTTCCTCATCCATGGTGAAATGGTTTTCTGAAAGGTGTTTTTTCAGAGTTCTGAACAAATGGAAGTCTGAAGTCACTAAGTCTGGGCTATGGGGGGGATCTGACAGAGTTTCTCAACGATTACAGGGCAACCACTCACGAGTGGTGTGGGCATTGTGTGGAGTTGCGTTGTCATGCAACAAAATCATGCCGCTTTTCAGTAGTCCTGGTTGTTTGCGTCGAATGTTGACTTTCAGTTTTTCCAACATTGTGCAGTAAAGCTGTGCATTGATTATTCCTCCCTTTGGCAAGAAATCCAAGATCTTGGTGATCCCAGAACACTGTGGCCATGACCTTTTGGACACTGGGAACAGTTTTGAATTTTTTGCACAAAGGAGATTGTGGATGTTTCCAGGTCATGAAGTCTTGTTTGCTCTCCTGGGTAAAGTGATGAACCCACGTTTCGTGTGCTGTGACTTGAACAGTTGACTTACTCACATTCACTATTTGTGCAATTTCACACAGTTTCACTCGCCTGTTTTCAAGAACGATGCCCTTAATGCGTGCAATGTTGTCTTCTTTATTGTTTGATGAAGGCCTTCCTGCCCGATGTCAATCTTCAATGTCAACACAGCCCGCTTTAAATTCATTTTACCAAAAACACATCTGCTTCTTTGTCATCACCTTTTCACCTTACACAGCAGTCAGTTCATGGTGATTGTCACTTGGTGAAGACGCATTTGTTTGCAAAAAGCGAATACTTCACGAACACTTGTTTTGGACAACACTTGCATGGTAACTGCCATTTTGAAACTGGAATCTGCTGTGAGGCGACAGTACCTGAACACTGCACTAGCGGTCTTTTTGAATGTTATTAATGGATTTATCTGTCCACTGCATTTCATCTCATTCCCTTTCACCATTATTAAGAAAAAAATGTGTTACCTTACTTTTCGGAAACCCCTCGTACATACCATATGTATTGATCACCTACCTTGCATGATATAGACATGGCGCCTCCGTAGCCAGGTGGGAAGGAGCAGCAGTGCGTAGCACACGCTTCTTGATTAGACCGGGGTTCGAGCCCGTCACCACCAAATACGGAGGATGTGGAAAGGTCAGGGAATGACCACCGCATATCCCCGAGCAATATGGCCTTAGTTGCCAATGCTCCTAAAAACCAAATAACAACATGATATAGACATATTTGTACAAGATGTTTTAATTAGCATTCTTTGTTTTTGATTTGAATATTTTAATTACAGCTTGTCATTCCACTTGTAAATCCTGTGTAGCAAATAGCAACAGCAACGACTCCTTGTGTATGTCTTGCAGAGATCCTAGTCATTATCCCTTTGGGAACATTTGTGTATCTGAATGTCAACAGGGTTTTTTCTTAAATAACTATGGTTTCTGTGAAGGTAAGTTCCTTAGATCCACTAAAACAATTTTGTTACTTATATTGGTTTTATCCTTTGTTGCATTTTCATTTAATTCTTAGACATAAATATGCTTTAATTTGCTGAAATGTGCAGAATTATTTCTAAACCATAAAATTTTTATTTTTTGACAACTTTGATGAATAAGTTTTAAAATCATAAAACTATTTTTAGATGTTAATTTCCTTCCCATAAAACATACATCAGAAATAAGCAATATGAGAGGTATTTGAAAAGTTACTGGCCTGCCATATATTTCTTTATTTCAAAATAAAATAAACACTATAATATTAAATTACAAACATATATTTACATATAACACAATTTTTACAGTAATATTTTACATATTATTCATTTTATTTATTTTTATTTTTTAGGATTAAGAAAGACATGTCCATTGAAACCAAAGAAGAGACTTATTAATAATGATGTTGTTTCTAAAGCAAGTATAAGCCCAAATTGTTGCTATCACTGTAGGGAATAGAGTATCCTCAAGACAGCACGATTTAAAAAGTGGGATGAGAGGACATGTATGAATTAACGAAATTCTTAAGTATATCATATACATAAATTTACAGGCCTCACAGTAGAATACACAGAAGAATCTATTATCTAATTAATTCTTGTGAAATTTAGACCGGATTCAAGCTAGATCACCAGCTAGTTGATGATCATGGATTAAACTTGGATTGGTTACTATGATCCAGAAACCAAGAACAGTCCAGTGAGTGGCATCACAAAATACCTCCTAATTGCAAGAAATATTAGAAGCTGGTAATGAGGTGATGGCATAATTTTTTTCGGGGCAAAGGAGGGCGTGATATTTAATTTTCTGTTTATACGCCGGCATGACAACTAAGTCAGTAGAGTTTACAATAAATCGTCAATACAAATATTTATCGTATTTAGTAGTCACGGGCTTGAACCCCAGTCCAATCAAGGAATGCTGGCTATGCACTCTCGCTCCTGACCACTGGGCTGTATTCATTGATCACCTTCAAAAGATAAATTATGGGTGAATACCACTTTTCCTTGCAATTGAAATTTCATAAGCAGTTAGAGGACAACCGTTGTGGCATACTCTCCAGGAGGAACCGTGCTTTTGCTTGACAACATTCCCAGTCACAAGGCTTGTTAACCGTGGTGACAGTCAATAGAATTAGGTTATACATTCTCCATATACAATTAACCTTTGTGTGACATGGCAAAAAAGTGATGTTAATTCTTGTAGTTGAGGAATAGTTTAGGAGAACTAAGTGGTGATAGCGCTATGTAAGGAATCTAGAAATGATTGATAAGGGAGTGCCTTGCATCAAGCGTATACCCTTAGAGGTGACTATGTCTTTCTATAGTAGGCCAGAAACTTCTTAAATGTCTCTTGTTTATAAGGTTATACTGGTTATTTTATTAAATTGATAAACTCTTTTATATAATATTTAAATTAAATATTTTAATTTTTTGGCTCTATTCATTATAAATATAGTCTAAACTTTACATGGGTAAAGTTCTTTCATTTCAAGTGTTTAGATAAATTCTCTTTCCAGTAGAACTTTCTCATTTATATTTATAATTTTAATCACTTCTTTTTTTTTTGGTCCAAAGAATCAAAAAATGGAGATGGGTACACTCAACGTCCACAATAGAGGTTATTTTCAGAACTTAAGCCATTCTTGGTAAGAGGACCCCCTTCTTTCCCCTCATCAGTCTTCTTGCCTTTCTATGAGGCCTCCAGACCTGTATCCAGTACTAACAGCATGGCCTGACCATTGCCTTATACAAAGGTATAATAGTAATAGTAATTATGGCATGTGATGCAAAAAAGCAAGCATATGAGCTTATGTAGCATCGGCCAAAAAAAAAATAAATAAAAAATATTCACAAAACCATTTCCTCTAAATGTTTGTCCAGTTCCTCCTCAAATTTATTTAACGTATCAACTTCTACAATGGCAGATGGAAGTTTTTTCCCGGAATTAACCGCCCACTGGCGAAAGGCAAATTTCTACACATCTGTTCTACAGCTGTCTTTCCTCAATTTGAATTTATGCCCCTTTAGGTTCGTAATCTGACAAAGTGGAAGAAACCCATCAGAATTCAGCATGCTCAACCCATTCAAGGCCTTATACACCTCAATCAGATCACCTTGCAGGTGCTAGTCTCCAGCCACTGCAATTTGCAGAACTTAAGCCTCTCTTGGTAAAAGGACCCCTTTGTTCCCCTCACCGATCTTGTTGTCCTTCTCTGTACACAATCAAGCAACTCTACATCCTTCCTAAAATGAGGCTTTCAGACCCATACATAGTACTCAAGGCATGCCAAATCATTGCCTTATGCAA
Organism: Mastigoproctus giganteus; assembly: GCF_048544385.1. Classification (NCBI taxonomy): domain Eukaryota; kingdom Metazoa; phylum Arthropoda; class Arachnida; order Uropygi; family Thelyphonidae; genus Mastigoproctus; species Mastigoproctus giganteus. The sequence goes on from NC_143581.1 coordinate 216,871,307, forward strand.
AGGGACAATCACCTCCTTTTCCCTGCTAGCAAAATCCGTGTATATCACTGAAAAAACCCCATGACCTGCTCTTGCAAACTATCTGCATTGTTCAGAAAACTTCATATCTGACTGCACAATTACTCCCACATCTTTTTCATTTTCTACCACCCTAAGTGTAGTACCACACAGTTGGTATGTTCCTCTGGGGTTACTTATACCAATATGCAGTACTTTGCATTTGTCAATGTTAAACTTCAGTTGCCAATTCTCAGCCCATCTTCCCAAATTTTATAGATCCTGTTGCACTAGCACACTGCCATTACTGTCATTAGCAACCCTGCCAACCTTTGTATCATCTGCAAATTTCGACATTATTCGACATGATGAAGGAATATCAACAATGACATTCACGATGTGCCTTCATCAATATCATTGATAAATATAAAAAACAACAGTAGACCCAACAAAGAACCCAGTGGGACTCCACTAATAACATTAGTCCACGAAGAGCAGCACCCATTGATTACCACCCTCTGTCTTCTCCCACTCAACCATCCTTTTATCCATTGTAGCAACTCACCCTTAATATCATTCTGCTCCAATTTGTACACTAGTCTTTCATGCGCAACAGTGTCAAAAGCTTTCCCGAAATAACATGTATATGTAATCAAAATTATTTTTTGCATCCAATTTCTTTGTAACCACATCATAATATCCAATCATATTTGTCAGACAAGACTTTCCCTTAACAAACCCATGCTATGTCTGAATTATTGCTGCAGTCTTGTCTAGATGATTCTGCAATGCATCTTTAACAAAGTGACTCTGTAATTTTACCCGGAACAGAAGTTAAACTAACTGGTCTGTAATTACTCGTGTCACCCTTCGATCCCAATTTGTGAATTGGGGGTACATTTGCACATCTCCAGTCCATGGGTACCTCTTCTGAGTCCAAGGATGCTCTCATAATTATGGCTAAGGGTTTGCTTAGTTCCTTTGCCCCCCTTTAATATAACTGGATAGATCTCATCCACCCCAGGTGCCTTTCTTATGTTTAACTTCAACAATTTCTGCTTCACTTTGCTCTCAGTTATTACAAAATCAATAAGCACCCTGCTACAATTTGATAACCTTCTGGAATTTTCAATCCTTAATAATTCCTCATGTGTGAATGTAGATGCAAAATACTCATTCAGTTTGTTTGCTATCTGAGCAGCATCATCAACAGTCGAACCATCGACATCAAGTGGACCAATCTGGTTCATCCCCTTCCTTTTTGAGTTTATATAAGTAATGAAATCCTTGCTGTTTTTCTTAGCATCCTTTGCCAAAGATTTCTCGTAATCTGCCTTCGCCTGCCTAACCTTCTTTGTGACTTGATTACAGACTAGCTTATATCTGCCATAGGCTTCTGTGTCGCCTGAAAATTTATAAGCATCCCATGCATTTTTCTTCTCAGCCACGAGTCTCATTAGTTCATTTGACAACCATTTAGGCCTAAACCTTGAATGGGGCATTCGTAGCTGGGTGGGCAGGAGCAACAGTGAATAGCACACACTTCTTGATTAGACTGGGGTTCGAGTCCATGACTAACAAATATGGAGGATGTGGAAAGGTCTGGAAATGACCACCGCATATCCCTGGAGCAATATGGCCTTAGGAATAGTGTTCGAGGAACAATAAACCTCGACCACTATTTCTTAATAGGTATGAAACGTTTAGTAGCTTCCACGATTAATTCATTGAATGCTTCCCACTTAGAATTTGCTGTTGGTAGCATCATCAGTTTGTCCCACTGTACAGAATTTAAAAACTGTCTGAGACCACTGTACTCACCTTTACGGAAGCAAAAACCCTTTCCTTTCCTTTACCCCTGATGGTAATTATATCTTTAAGTAAATTCCATGTCACTACACTGTGATCACTGCCACCTAGTGGTTACTTTATCTGCAAATTCTTAATACACGAATGATCACTGCTGATAACCAGATCAAGATTATTACCCTCTCTGGTTACTTCTCAAACATGTTGCTGCAGAAAACAATCATCCGAGAAATGCACAAAATTTTTGCTAGTGTGTGATTGATCAACCCACAAGTTCCAGTAAATATCTGAGAAGTTAAAATCCCCCATTATAAGACATTCTGATTTACTAGCTCACTCTATTTCTCTGTACAATTGTTCGTTGTTCTCATTCAAGCCATTAGGCCTGTAACACACTCCTACTCTTATTTTTGCTTTCACAATGCTTATGTCACACCAAACTGACTCAACAGTGCACTGTCCATCTATATCAACTGGATGTACTTCTTTTGATTTTATGTTTTTCTTAATTAACAGCATACCCCTCCTCCCTTCCTATACTGTTTATCTTTTCTGTACACATTGTACTCCCCAAATTCCAATTCTGCATTCTAATATTTGTGTGGCACCACGTCTCTGATATTCCAACAATATCCGCCTTTGATGTCTTGATCAACACTTCAAATTGATCAAATTTATTTACTATACTTCTAGCACTGGTATACATGTAAGTATACATGCATCTATTCTTATTCTTAGTTACCCTAACAGATCCCATATACCCATCTGTTTCACGATGACTGCCATCAGTTCCTGAAACCCCCAGCACCCCTCGCTCCAGGCAGCTGCTCATTCTAATAGAAGTAGTGCACAAATCACCTTCACCTCTACCTGCGGCTACTTTTAACCTTTTAGTCTGTGTATCCCCCCAAGCAAGCAGTTTTCTGAACCACCTAACACTGCCTCGATAGCATCAGCAAATATTCTTGCACCCTTTCTATTTAAGTGTATCCCATCCCTGTAGAAGCAGTCTTCCCTGTTAAGAAGCACAGACCACGCTGAAAAAAATTCTACCCCACGAGCTTTGCACATTCCCTCCAGAGCCGAATTGATTGACAAGGCTCTCATCGTACTTTCTCCTATCGTGTCTGGGCAGAATTTCAGACACTTTCGAATTTAACCCTAACTCATGACTTTTTTGCAACGTTGACCTGTAGTTGTTAAGTATATCTGCAGATCTCCTACTCTTAATGTCATTGGTGCCAACACCCTTTGTGCCCTTAAAAGATGATATATTTTTCACAACATTATCAACTTTTGCCCCTGGCAGCCATACCCTGTTCCTATTCCATCTATCCTTTTTACACAATATATTACCTGTCTTCTTGACAGTAGAGTCACGAATAATAGCTAGTTCCTTTGTGACCAACGCATTCTGCCTTGGAGATTGCCGCTGTGTTGCCTTATGCACAATAGTTAGCTCTGGCATTGAGTTGGGCAGCTGAGAGCTTGATGGGCGCCACATATTAATTTCTTTGAGGGCATCTACCCTACACCTCAAGCTCTCATAGATGCCCATTAGAATGCTGAGTTGACGCTTAATTTCTAGACACTCTCTGCAGTTGGCATTCACAAAGACATGCTCCTTGGCTAGATCATGTTCTGTTCCAGAGAGTTCGGCAAACATTTCGCAAGTTGCACATTTTTTTAGGCTGTGATGTGTCGAAGAATCGCCCCCCTCGGTTCACCCTGAGTCACAGCACTCCTGTCACTTTGTCCCCGTTGCTTTGCTGCTCTAGTCTGGAGCACGATATTTTAAATTAATAAGAGCAATAAATTTAATTAATTAATTGTCAATACTACACTATCTAATAGAATTCTAAATTCTATTAGATAGTGAATTGTGGAAGTTGAATTCTAATAGAATTCTAATAAAATTCAACTTCTATTGAATTCTAATAGAATTCAACTTCCACATTTAATCAGTTAATTTGTTCCAGCAATTAACCACCCGCTGGCTAAAGGCAAATTTCCGCATATCTATTCTTAATTTGAATTTATTCCCCTTTAGGTTCGTAATCTGAACAAGTGGAAGAATCCCATCAGAATTCAGCGTGCTCAACCCATTCAAGGCCTTATACACCTCAATCAGATCACCGCACAGGTGCTAGTCTCCAGCCACTGCAATCTGCAGAACTTAAGCCTCTCTTGGTAAGAGGATCCCTTCATTCCCCTCATCAATCTTATTGCCCTTCTCTGTACACGCTCAAGTAAATCTACATCTTTCCTAAAATGAGGCCTCCAAACCTGTATGCAGTACTCAAGGTGTGGCCTGACCATTGCCTTATACAGAGGGATAATCACCTCCTTTTCCCTGCTAGCAAAATTGCTATATCATTGACAAAACCCCATGACTTGCCCTGGCAGCCGGTCTGCATTGCTCAGGAAAACTTCATATCTGCCTGCACAATTACTTCCAGGTCTTTTTCATTATCTACCACCTTAAGTGTAGTACCACACTCTGGGGTTACTTCTACCCATATGCAGTATTAGCATTAGCATTTTAGCATTAGCATTAGCATCTGCCTGCACAACCACCCCCAGGTCCCTTTCATTCTCTACCACTGTGAGTGTAGTACCACAGTGTTGCTCTGGGGTTATTGTTTCCCATGTGTAGTACTTTACATTTGTTAATGTTAAACTTCATTTGCCACCTCTCAGCCCATCTGCTCAACCTTTCCAGATCCTGTTGCAGCAGCATAGTGTCAGTAGTGTCCTTGACAACCCTGCCTACCTTTGTATCGTCTGCAAACTTTGACATTAAGTTTGATATACCATCATCAATATCATTTATGAATACAGAAAACAATAATGGACCCAACACTGAGCCCTGAGCGACTCCACTAATAACATTAGTCCACGACGAGCAGTGTCCATTGATTACCACTCTCTGTCTTCTCCCCCTCAGCCACCCCTTTATCCACAGCAGCAATTTGCCTCCAATGTCACACTGCTCCAATTTGTGCAGCAGTCTTCCATGTGCAACAGTATCAAAAGCCTTTCTAAGATCCAAGTATATAATATCAAAGTTATTCCCTGCATCCAGTTCCTTTGTGACTGCATTATAGTATCCAATCAAATTGGTCAGGAAAGACTTCCCCTTAACAAAACCATGCTGTGTCCGAGCTATAAATGATCCTGCAGTGCTTCTTTAACCAGTGCCTCCATTAATTTTCCTGGAACAGAAGTTAAACTCACAGGTCTATAATTACTTGTGTCAGCCTTTGATCCTCCTTTGTGAATTGGGGTCACATTTGCACATCTCCAGTCTGTCGGTACCTCCCCTGAGTCCAAGGAAGCTCTCATAATTATGGCTAAGTGTTTGCTTACTTCCTCTGCTGCCTCCTTTAATATAACTGGATAGATCCCATCCACCCCGGGTGCCTTTCTTGTGTTTATCTTCAACAATTTCTCCTCCACTTTACTCTCAGTTATTACAAGATTCTCTAGCTTACTGCTAGAGTTGAATACACCTCTGGCTTTCCCCTCTCTAAATAACTGCTCATGTGTGAATGTCGATGCAAAATATTCATTTAGTTTCTTAGCTACCTGAGCAGGATCATCAACAGTTGACCCATCGATATCAAGTGGTCCAATCAGATTCATCCCCTTCCTTCTAGAGTTTACATAAGTAAAGAACTCTTTGCTGTTTTTCTTTGCATCCATTGCCAAAGATTTCTCGTAATCTGCCATCGCCTGCCTAACCTCCTTTGTAACTTGGTTACAGATCAACTTGTATCTATCATAGGCTTCTGTGTCATGTGTTAATTTGTATGTATCCCAGGCATGTTTCTTCTCTGCCATATGCCTCATCAGTTCATCTGACATCCATTTAGGCCTAAACCTTGAACAATATTTCTTGGTTGGTATGTAAAGCCTAGTAGCTTCCAAGATAAGTTCTTTGAATGCTTCCAATTTTGCATTTGCTGTTGGTAACATCATCAGTTGGTCCCACTGTATAGAATTTAAATACTGTCTCAGTCCATCGTAGTCGCCTTTACGAAAGCAAAAACCCTTCCCTTTACCCCTAATGGTAGTTGCCTCTTTGAGTAAATCCCACTTCAGCACACTGTGATCACTGCCACGTAGTGGTTCATTTATCTGCAGATTCTTAATGCATGAAGAATCACTGCTGATAATCAAATCAAGAGTATTCCTCCCTCTAGTTGCCTCCCGAACATGCTGATGTAGAAAACAATCATCCAATAAATCCACAAGAGCCTTGCTAGTGTGTGAGTGACCAGCCCCCAAATTCCAGTCAATATCTGGGAAATTAAAATCTCCCATTATAAGACTCTCTGATTTACTGGCCCACTCTATTTCCCTGTACAGTTTCTTATTATACTCATCAGAGTCATTAGGCCTATAGCACACTCCTACTCTCAATTTTGATCTCCCAATGCTTATGTCACACCAAACTGACTCGACACTGCACTGTCCAGCGATGTCCACTGGCTTCACTTCCTTGGATTTTATGTATTTCTTAACTAATAGCATAACCCCTCCTCCCTTCTTATCCAGTCTGTCCTTTCTGTAGACGTTGTACTCCCCAAATTCCATTTCTGCATTCCTTATATCTGTGTGACACCAAGTCTCTGATATCCCAACAATATCTGCCTTTGATGTTTTGAGCAATACCTCAAATTCATCAAATTTATTTACTAAATTCCTAGCATTGATGTACACGCAAGTATACATGCACCTATTTCTATTCTTAGCTACCCTAACACAACCCATGTGTTTACTTGTACCGCAATGACTCCCAGCAGTCTCTGAAATATCCTGCATCTTGTTTTTTCAGGCTTCTGCTCATTCCAATAGAAGCAGTGCAAGAATCTCTTTCACTTCTGTCAGTGGCTACTGTTAATCTATTCGTCTTTGTCTCCCCCCAAGCTAGCAGTTTTCCGACCCACCTAACACTGCCTCGATAGCATCAGCAAATATTCTTGCACCCTTTCTATTTAAGTGTATCTCATCCCTGTAGAAGCAATCTCTCCTGTTAACAAATACAGTCCAGGCTGAAAAAAATTCTACCCCTTGAGCTTTGCACAATCTTTCCCGGGCCGAATTGATTGACAAGGCTCTCATTATATACTCCCTCCTATCGTGTCTGGGCAGAATTGCAGACACTTTCAAATTCAACCCTATTTCACGGCTTTTTTTCAACAGTGACCTGTACTTGTTAAGCAATTCTGCTGGTCTCCTGCTCTTGATATCATTAGTGCCAACGTGTACAACTATATCACCTTTTGTGCCCTTAAAAGATGATATCTGCTCTACAACATCATCAACCTTTGCCCCTGGCAGACATACCCTGGTCCTGTTCCACCTAGCCTTTTTACAAAGCATGTTCCCCGTTTCCCTGACAATAGAGTCACCAACAATACTAGTTCCTTTGGGACCAGCGCATTCTGCCTTCGGGGTTGCCGCTGTGTTGCGTGATGACCAAGTGCAAGCTCTGGCGTTGATGTGGGCAGCTGAGAGCTTGATGGGCTCCTCAATTTAGTTCCTTCGAGGGCATCCACCCTGGCCTTCAAGCTCTCATATAGGCCAATAAGAACGCTGAGTTGTTGCCTGATTTCGATACACTCCTTGCATCGCGCACACACAAAGACATCCCCCATGGCAATATCTTGTCCCGTACCTGAATGCTCCACAAACATCATGCAAGCTGTGCATTTTAGAAGACTGTGATTCAGAAGGCAACTGCCCCCCTCAGTTCTCCTCTGAGCCACAGCACTTCCATTAGCTTGAGCCTTTTGTTTTGCTGCTCTGGTCTGAATCATGATTTCTTTTAATTTAAATAAAATTTCAATTTCGGTTTATAACCCTAACTTATCTCCCAACACAGTTATAACGGAATATATATTTTTTAGTGTCAAGTATTAATTATTTCCGAGTTCCCTTTATATAACTTCCGTATCAGTTATGTATTAATTAATTATGTTACGTTTGTAATCTAAGTCGGTATATGTATTTAGTTAAAAGTACAATTTAAATGCCAACGAAGTTCAACAAGTTTAATAGATTTTACCAATCACTGAAAATATTATAACCTATACTATACAAATGCTATCTAGGTTCGATATATAACGATCGTATGACAAAGACAAGGGCGGGAAATTACGAACGGTAAATCTATGGACACTTAAGTATTAATTAACTTTCAAATCTCGCTGTCTCAATTCAGAATAAACTAACGATCCTTACTAGGTCTATAAGCTACTTACAAAAAATAATTTGATGTAAAAAATATTCAATAAGCGGCTAAATATGGCTAAAAAACGTCTCAGCGGAGTTGCGACTTGTAACATGTGGATACCCTTACCGATACTTTTATGCAATTGCAAGGCCGAGTAAAGAATAAATACACCAAATTAATCAGAAAATCACAAAATAATGCTATACTACTAAATTTAAATCAAAAGTTTTAGAAAAACAATAATTTCAAATCAATAAATAAGAAAAATCCACTTAGCGGCTTTGAACACGTCTGGTCCCTACTAGCCTCGTCAGCAGACTCTGCATTTGTCAGTACTTTGCATTTGTCAAGATTAAACTTCAGTTGCCACTGCTTAGCCCATCTGCCCAAATTATCTAGATCCTGTTGCAGTAGCACACTGTCATTACTGTCATTAACAACCCTGCCAACCTTTGTATCATCTGCAAACTTCGACATTAAGCCTGATATACCTTCATCAATATCATTGATAAATATACAAAACAACAGTGGACCCAACACCGAACCCTGTGGGACTCCACTAATGACATTATTCCACGAAGAGCAGCACCCATTGATTACCACCCTCTGTCTTCTCCTACTTAACCATCCTTTTATCCATTGTAGCAACTTACCCTTAATACCATTCTGCTCCAATTTGTACAATAGTCTTTCATGTGCAACAGTGTCAAAAGCTTTCCTGAAATACAGATATATGATATCAAAATTATTTTTTGCATCCAGTTCCTTTTTAACCACATAATATCCTATCAAATTTGTCAGACAAGACTTTCCCTTAACAAACCCATGCTGTGTCTGAATTATTGCTGCAGTCTTGTCTAGATGATCCTCAATGCATATTTAACCAGTGACTCCATTATTTTACCCGGAACAGAAGTTAAACTAACTGGTCTGTAATTACTCGTGTCACCCTTCGATCCCCCTTTGTGAATTGGGGATACATCTGCACATCTGCAGTCCGTGGGAACCTCCCCTGAGTCCAAGGATGCTCTCATAATTATGGCTAAGGGTTTGCTTAGTTGCTTTGCCATCTCCTTTAATATAACTGGATAGATCCCATCCACTCCAGGTGCTTTTCTTATGTTTAACTTCAACAATTTCTCCTCCACTTTTCTCTCAGTTATTACAAAATCATTAAGTATCCTGCTACAATTTGATAACTTTCTGCCATTTTCAAACCTTAATAATTCCTCATGTGTGAATGTAGATGCAAAATACTCATTCAGTTTGTTTGCTATCTGAGCAGGATCATCAACAGTCGAACCATCGATATCAAGTGGACCAATCAGATTCATGCCCTTCCATTTAGACTTTATATAAGTAAAGAAATCCTTGCTGTTTTTCTTAGCATCTTTTGCCAAGGATTTCTCGTAATCTGCCTTCGCCTGCCTAACCTCCTTTGTGACCTGATTACAGACTAGCTTATATCTGCCATAGGCTTCTGAGTCGCTGGATAATTTAAATGCATCCCATGCATTTTTCTTCCCTGTTACGAGTCTCATTAGTTCATTAGATAACCATTTAGGCCTAAACCTTGAATAATATTTCTTAATAGGTATGAAACTTTTAGTAGCATCCACGATTAATTCCTTGAATGCTTCCCACTTAGAATTTACTGTTGGTAACATCGTCAGTTTATCCCACTGTACAGAATTTAAAAATTGTCTGAGACCACTGTACTCACCTTTACGGAAGCAAAAACCCTTTCCTTTACTCCTGATGGTAATTATGTCTTTAAGTAAATCCCACATCAGTACACTGTGATTGGTGCCTCCGTAGCCAGGTGGGGAGGAGCAGCAGTGCGTAGCACACGCTTCTTGATTAGACCAGGGTTCGAGCCCGTGATCCACCAAATACGTATGACGCGAAAAGGTCAGGGAATGATCACCGCATATCCCCCGAGCAATATGGCCTTAGTTGCTAATGCTCGTAAACACCAAATAACAACAACTACACTGTGATCACTGCCACCTAGTGGTTCCTTTATCTGTCGTTGTGGAAGTTGATTGGTTAAATAAATTTAAGGAGGAACTGGACAAACTTTTAGAGGGAATTGTTTTGTATTTTTTTTTTTCCTGATGCTGCATAAGCTTATACACTTGCTTTCTTGCTTCACATGCCACTACTACTACTATCTCCTTTGTGAATTGATTACAGACTCTACCATAGTCTTCCGTGTCACCTGATAATTTATTTGAATTCTGTGCATTTTTTTTCTGTGCCACGAGCCTCATTATTTCATCTGATATCCATTTAGGCCTAATCTTTGAATAGTTGGTATGAAAAGCCTAATAGCTTCCAAGATTAATTTGTTGAATGGTTTCCATTTAGAATTTTTTGTTGGCAACATCATCATTTGGTCACACCGTATAAAATTTGGTCTCACTCTAATTTAAAAGTTAAAATCCTCCATTATAAGACATTGTGATTTACTGGGCCACTCAATTTCTCTGTACAGTTGTTGGTTGTACTCATCAGAGTCATTAGACCTATAACACACTCTTACCCTCACTGACTGAACATTGCACTGTCCATCTATATTGACTGGATGCACTTCCTTAGATTTTATGTTTCTTAACTAACAGTATAATCCCTCCTCCCCTCCTATTCCGACTATATTTTCTGTACACATTGTACTCCCCAAATTCCAATTCTGCACTGCTTATAATAAATGTGATTATCTGATTATATAATTCTATAATTAAAAGGTAACTAATATAGTAAATTTGATCTTTGTCAAGACCTTTTGATATTTGTGATGCATCTTATAGATGGAAAACTTAAGGATAAGATTGTGAACAAAGATATATTCAGAAATGGCTTTAATAATGGTTTTAATTATAATCGATTGTTTACTATGCATTTTTGAAAATATTATTGTAATTAACGTGTTGTAATATTTTGTATTATAACATTATAATGATATAGGATTGTGGGAGACAGTTGAGGTTCTCTGAGCAGTGCAGACAGGATGCCAGGAGAGCTCATGGAGTTTTGTCAGTATTATATAAGAATTTTCTAGCAGGGATGAGGAGATTATTTTTACATTGTACAAGGCAATGGTTAGGCTGCATCTTGAGTATTGCATACATGTCTGTAAGCCTCATTATAGAAAGCATGTAGATCTGCTGAAATGGGTGCAGAGAAGGGCAGCTAGATTGGTGAAGGGTGAAAGGGGTGGTCTTACCAAGAAAGGCTTTAATTCTGCGAATTGCAGTGTCTGGAGACTAGGCACCTGCAAGATGATGTGATTGATCTGCTTAAGGCTGTTTAAGCAAACTCAGTGCTGATGTGATTCTTCTTCTTGCTCAGACTATACACATCACTGGGCATAAATTCAAATTGAGGAAAGACGGTTGCAGGATATATATGCAGAGGTTTGTTTTTAGCCAGTGGGTGGTTGATTGTTGGAACAAATTTTCATCTGTTGTTATGGAAGTGGGTAGTTTTAATAAATTCACGGAAGAACTAGACAAGTTATTGGAGGAGTTAAGACAGTGGAAAGAATGATTGAGGACGGAAATTTTTTTTTCCTTCTATACAGTGGGACCTTCTATTATGCTAATAATTGGTTCCTGAGCAGTCTGGATTTGATTCTCATTGACATTTGGACAAATTTCTAAAGTCCACCTCAGTTGAGGGTGTAGTTAGCTAATCCTCCCTTCCATTAATTATTTCAAGTTTTTCAGCCTGTGAACATGAACACACATTTCACAGACTAATACATGATATGGCTATGAGTGACAAGCCCTAGTGCCATTAAATTTGATTTTTTTTTTTTTTTTTTTTAATGGAGATATGATCCAACCTTTGTGGCAGCTTAGTTGCAAGATACATTGACATCTTCTTCTTGTTTGGAAAGGTTTTAGTTTGATTCCCATCAGTGAATGAGGAATTTTGAAAGTCTTCACATGAAGTTGTAATTAGCCAGTCTCACAACTCAGGCATATTAATTGGTGTTTTTCCTCATTAGTCATTCTGAGTTTTTTCATCCAGCACACCATGCAAATTGGCTATTGAACATATACAAAATTGTCAGGGAAATGGGTTGTACAAAAAGGATAGATGGAATAGGAGATTAACAGGGTATTTCTGCCAAGGGCAGAAGTTCTTGTTTATACTCCTGCATGACCATGGAGTTTGCAATAAATCAGTCAATACAAATATTAATCGTATTTAGCAGTCAATGGCTTTAACCCTGTTCCACTCAAAGACCATGTGTTACTGCACTCGCGCTCCTAACCACTTGGCTACGTCAGGCCTGTTTGATGACAGAGCAGATATCATCTTTTAAGGGCACAAAAGGTGATATTGTTGTACACATTGCTACTAATGATATTAAGATTAGTAGATCTGAGGACTTTTTAACAAGTACAGAGCAGTTGAGAAAAAAGTTGTGAGTTAGGATTAAATATGAAAGCGTTTGCAATTCTGCCCATTGATGATAAGAGGGAGTATATGATAGGAGTCTTGTCAATCAATTCGGATTGTGGAAGGCTCATGGGGTAAAATTTTTCTGACCATGGTCTGTGCTTGTTAAAGTAGAGACTGCTTCTACAGGGATGGGATACACTTAAATAGAAAGGATGCAAGAATATTTGCTGATGCTATTGAGGCCGTGTTAGGTGGGTTGGAAAACTGCTAGCTTGGGGGAGGGATTCACAGACTAAAAGATTAACGCTAGCCACAGGCAGAGGTGAAAGTAATTCTTACACTGCTTCTATTAGAATGAGCAGCAGCCTGGAAAGCAAGGTGCTGGGGATTTCAAGGACTGGTGGGAGTCACCAGCGAACAAGTAAATACACGGGGTGTGTTAGGGTAACTAAGAGTAAGAACAGGTGCATGTATACTTGCATGTACACCAGTGCTAGGAGTATAGTAAATAAATTTACTATACTCCTAGCACTGGTTTACTACTGGAGGTAGTAAACATTGATTATAAGTGTGTATATAAAATTTACATATATTTTTAAAAGTGTCTGGAATTAAGTCAACACTATTGTATTTTAATTTTTAATTTTATTTAATTTTGATTTTAATATTTTAGTTTTAAATTTAAATTTTTTTAAAATAAAATTGCTCGTAAAAGTTGCACAGTATGCATGTTAAAGTATATCAAAAGTCAAATATAGTTGCGGAATACTAAAATCACATGGTATCACTTTAATATGTTTGTTTTTTTCAGTTGCTAAATTTCATGAATGTTTAATGTTAAGTATTTAATAAGAACTCTTTTATGCTCATGCAAATTTTGTATATGCACATAAACATTTATTCAAGCATTCATTTCAGACATTAACTTTGAATTGTATAATTTTGTAGAATGTCATACTCAGTGTAGTACTTGTGAAAAATATGGTGCTACTGGGTGCAATTCATGTAAAAGGAATCGTGTATTATCACATACAGGACTGTGCCTTACTAACTGTTTGCAAGGTTATTACAATTCTTCTGGGATTTGCCATGGTATGTTTGCTAGGTTTAAGATTTATAAATATTTATCTAAATCAATATAACTGAAGAATATTTGTTTATTTGGACAAATTTATTTTAATGATAGATTATTTACAACAGTTATGATTATATATTCAGGATATATGCTACCAAAATGCTTTAGTTTTTCAAAACCATAGAGAATTTATGTAGTTTCTTCAAAATTTGTCTTTGAAAAATATAAAATTCCAGTTGGAAAGGAAAAAAATTATTTCTAGTTGGAGTTATAGTTTTGTATGAAAACTTATAAACTAGTCTAGTAGCACAAAAAATAAATAAAAAATAGTACTTAGTACCGTGCATGGGTTGAAGGAGAAGTATGGGGGGAGCTGGAAACTTTGCTCTAGAGGCTAAACATGGGTTTCACCACTTCAAGCCTCCAATAAGCAAACTGGTGGTATTGCACCGGTTGATGAGAGTTATCTACCACCTAGTAAATTACAAATGGAGAGTTGTAAAAATTCTTTTGAAAACAGAAAAAAAAAAAAAAAAAATTTGCTTTTTTCATAAAAAAAAAGCAAGCTTTATTCTGAAGGTTTTTCATTTTTAATGCAACACATACAATATAGCCAGGAGTGTGGTACCTTCTCGCAAGTTAGAAAACAAAGATTAATGAATGAATTTAAAGTTCATAAAATTAATATTATAAAAAATTTATTTTCAACCCAAATAAATGTATGGGATAGTAATTCCTCCAACTTGTATTGTTCATAGTTTGGAAATAGGGGCCAAAACACTACCCTCCCTTGTCAATAAATTAGTAAAAGCCCCTTCTTTGTCAATCACAATAGTGAAAGACCAGTGAGAGATGAATACTAAGACAATATGTCATGAATGTCAAAACAGGTTGATGGATGATGAACTGATCAGTACAATGCCAACTTTGACAGTGCCTCAGTGTTTTATATTAGCATTAGCATTAGCATTAGTAGAGGCATTTGATGCAAGAAAGCAAGCTTATGCAGCATCAGCCAAAAAAAAAATAAAGTAAAATAAATAAATAAAAAATAACCACTTCCACTTCACCCCTCTGTTCGTTCAAAATACCTGTCCAGCTGAGCCTTAAACTTATTTAGGCTATCAACTTCCACGACAAGGGATGGAAGTCTGTTCCACCTACCAACCGGCCGACCGGGCTAGCCGAGTGGGTAAAGTACCTGCCCGGCAACCCAAAGGTCGCGGGTTCGATTCCCGCCTCGGGCTTGGATCAAAGTACTGCAAAAACCTTGGGAGGTGCAATATGGCCACAGAAGCCGATGCGCCAACAACTACCAAATCAAAAAAAAAAAAAAAAAAAAACCTACCAACCACCCGCTGGCTAAAGGCAAATTTCTGCACATCTATCCTACATCTGTCTTTCCTCAATTTGAATTTATGCCCTCTCAGGTGATTATTCTGAGCAAGAGGAAGAATCCCATCAGCATTGAGCAAGCTCAAACCATTCAAGGCTTTATACACCTCTATTAGATCACCTCGCTGGTGCCTAGTCTCCAGACACTGTAATTTGCAAAACTTAAGCCTTTCTTCGTAAGAGCACCCCTTTGTTCCATTCACTAATCTTGTTGCCCTTCTCTGTACTCGTTCCAGCAGCTCTACATTCTTCTTGAAATGAGGCTTTCAGGCCTGTATACAGTACTCTACTCTAGGGTGTGGCCTGACCATTGCCTTATACAAGGGAATAATCACCTCCTTATCCCTGCTAGAAAAATTCCTATATATCATTGACAATACGCCATGAGCTACTCTTGCAGCCCGTCTACACTGCTCAGAGAACTTCATATCTGCCTGCACAACCACCCCCAGGTCCCTTTCATTCTCTACCACTGTCAGTGTAGTACCACAGAGTTGATACGTTGCTCTGGGGTTGCTGTTTCCCATATGTAGTACTTTACATTTGTCAATGTTAAACTTCATTTGCCACCTCTCAGCCCATCTGCTCAACCTTTCCAGATACTGTTGCAGCAGCATAGTGTCAGTAGTGTCCTTGACAACCCTGCCAACCTTCGTATCGTCTGCAAACTTGGACATTATGCTTGATATACCATCATCAATATCATTTATAAATACAGAAAACAATAAAGGACCCAATACTGAACCCTGAGGGACTCCACTAATAACATTAGTCCACGATGAGCAGTGTCCATTGATTACCACCCTCTGTCTTCTCCCCCTCAACCACCCCTTTATCCATAGCAGCAATTTGCCTCCAATGCCACACTGCTCCAATTTGTGCAGCAGTCTTCCATGTGCAACAGTAACAAAAGCCTTTCTAAGATCCAAGTATATAATATCAAAGTTCTTTTGTGACTGCCTTATAGTATCCAATCAAATTGGTCAGGCAAGACTTCCCCTTAACAAAACCATGCTGTGTCCGAGCTATAACTGAAGTCTTGTCTAGGTGATCCTGCAGTGCTTCTTTAACCAGTGCCTCCATTAATTTTCCGGGAACAGAAGTTAAGCTCACAGGTCTATAATTACTTGTGTCAGCCTTTGATCCTCCAATGTATGGAGGATCAAAGGCTGACACAAGTAATTATATGTATACCATACATAGACATATAGACATATGTATGGTATATAGACATATAGACATATGTATGGTATATAGACATATAGACATATGTATGGTATATAGACTATGTATGGTATATAGACATATAGACATATGTATGGTATATAGACTATGTATGGTATATAGACATACATAGACATTTTTTACCATACATAGACATATGTATGGTAAAAAAAAAAAAAAAAAAGGGGTGATGCAGGTACCAATGTTGTGCAGTCAAGGTGATTTATAGGGTGCTAATATGATCCAACGAAGTGTTACAACTTCAAATATTTAATGCACTCACAGCAGGAGCTATATAACTTTTATGAATAAATTTGATAACTTGTGGGTTTAGCTTGGCAGTGAGCTGACTTTTTATCTTGAATCCCTGTTTTTATTTACATCAATTGAAAGTTTGCTGGCTCCAAAAAAGAATTCATAGATAGCAAGTTGCCAACTGAGTTTCTAGAAGTGTTTGTTAAATATTATTTAACTTTAACTTAAGTATAATCTTATTTGGAGAACCATTTGTCATCCAGTATTTCTGTTTTAAGAACAAGTTTTTTTGAATCAAATTGAAATGAATTAATTAATTTTAAAAACACACACAACCCTATTTGCTGTCCTAGTAGCTGAGACAGGTTGCTAGAACAACCCATGGGGTTCTTTCAGGGATATACAGAAATTTTTCCATCAGGGATAAGGAAGTGATTATCCCATTGTATTAAGCAATGGTTAGGCTATATATAGATCTGGAAGTCATTTTAAGAAGGATAGGGAACTGTTGAAACAGGTGCAAGAACAGCAGCAAGGTTGGTCATGGATACAAAAGGGTATTCTTGCTGTGAAAGACTTAGTTCTGCAAATTGCAGCTGAAAACTAGAAACCTGAGAGGAGATCTGATTAAAGTGTTAAATGGAATGCGTAAACTAAATGCTGATGGTATCCTTACTCTTTCTTAAACAGCTTTTTTTTTTTTTTTGGCTGGTGCTGCATAAGCTCATACACTTGCTTTCTTGCATCACATGCCACTACTACTACTACTAATATTAATTATCCCATATCATGCTTGGCATTTTAACAATTCCTCATAGCAGTGCTAAGTGTGAGAAAATATTCAACCAGGTGAAACAAAAAACTAATTTCAGATCTTTCCTTTATGGTGAAGCTTTTGAAATGCTCTTGACATCCATGTCTAAATACCAAGTTAAGTCAAGAGTTTTGAAACAAACTTTGACTCAACATGTCTGAGAACAGCAAAGTCTACAGCAGTATCTTTCTTGAAACAGTCATAATCAGTTGGTGTCTAACAGATAATCCAAACAAAAATTCATAGAGAAAATTGTAGATAAGCTAATTTTTGAAAGTTATACTGTACTAGTAAAATGTCCTTTGTCTGTATTTTAATATGAAATTTAGGGCAGTGTGGACTTAAAAAAAATCCCCGTTTTTTTTGCCTCTTTGCCCAGAAAATATCATGTTTTCCTTCTGCTTACCCAATGGCCAGTTTTTCAGAAAAACTGCAGCTTTGTTCTTATGTCAATTTCAAAACATTTATATGTAGGATTGTTCAGTTAGTGATCATTAATAACTGTAATAATTTTTTAAAAAAGTCTCAAGAACAGTTATATAGTTGATTTATACTTGGTCCTTTTATGATTCAGTTTCATTACAAAACAGTCACTTTTTAATACAAAAAAAATTACAGTTAATAAAGATCAAAAGATGCCAAGAAGCCATGTTTTTTCTGCATCAGTCAAAAAAAAAACTTGACAATACAATATATCTGCTATCGTACTTTTCTCACCGCCAGAAAGAACCATCCAGCTACCTCTTAAATTTTGCCTGACTGTCAGCCTCAACCACCCAAGGAGGAGGTTTATTCTAGTGGTCAATAACATGTTATCTAAAAGTGAACTTCTTTAGTTGCAGTCTGATTTTTTTCCAAATAGTTTATATTGTTTTTTTTTTGTATCCCATTTAAAATGTGGAAATCCATTGTCATTCATTTCCCCATTCCCTTCAATCAGAACCCATCCCACTAAAGATACCTAGTTTTCGAGCTTTGTAATCCCCATATTCCTACTTTTCTCTGGAAAAAAAAAAAAAAAAAAAAAAAACCCATTGCTGTTTTCACTGGATTAATTGCCTATCTTATGCCTATGGTAGAAATAAACTAGTCTCAAATGAAGTCACAAAGGAAGTTAGGCAAGCTAAGGTATCTACCTCAGCTTGCCTAACCCGAGAAGTCTCTGCCAAGAATGCCAAGAAAAGTAGCAACGACTTCTTTACTCATATTAACAGTAGAAGGAAGGGGTTGAATCACATTAGTTCACTTGATTTCAATGGTTTAATTGTTGATGATCCAGCTCAATTTTTTGAAAAGCTGAATAAGTATTTTGCATCTGTGTTCACACATGAGGAGTTCTTTAAGGAGCGGAATGCCAGAAGTTCATCAAAATCAAATGACTTTGTGATAATTGAGAGGAAAGTGGAAGAAAATTTGTCGAAGCTTATAATAAAAATGGCACCTGGGGTGAATGGGATCTATCCAATTCTATTAAGAGAGGCAGCAAAGGAGGAAAACAATTAGACTTGAATTTCGGTCGATTGTAATTTTTGGGAAATACATGTGAAGGAAGGTTTTTGAAAACAGAAGTAGAAAGGATAAATCAGGAATGGGAAAGTTGGTTCTGTAAATTTGGAGTTGTAAAGTGAATGGATGCCAAGACACCTAAAACTTAAGTGTCTCAGCATCCATTGCATCATTTGTTCAGACTGGTTTGGAAGAGAAAGTGGTGGAATTACATTTGCATAGGAGAGACTGACCATCTATGTGACAGCAAGTAGAGAGATGTAGTTAGAGAAGGATCATTAATTAATCTGGTTTCTCTCTTGAATAGAGTAGGACTTTGAGAGCGGGTTTGAGGGCAATGCCCCAGATGTAGGAACAATATTCCATGGTAGGACAGATTTGAGATTTGTATGGAGTCAGTAGCTATTTACAAGAAAAGTAATGCTGGGAGCAAAAAGAAAAGTTCTTTTTTTGTGCAGAGGAAACAGAATTTGCGATGTGCTTCTGTCAAAAGAGGTTACAAATCAGGTCCCCAATAGAGATATGTAATCCTGTCTAGAAATAAGTGTCACCAAAGATAAGCATAGGAGGAATAGACTCTTTTTTTTGTGAGAAATAATATAGGAGTGAGTTTTGAATGGTTTGAGCATGGTTTGAATAAAGCCTTGAATGGTTTGAGCATGCTCAATGCTGATGAGATTCTTCCTGTTGCTGAGATTAATCACCTGAGAGGGCATAAATTCAAATTGAGGAAAGAACACATGTAGGATAGATGTGCGGAAATTTGCCTTTACCCAGTGGATAGTTGGTTGTTGGAACAGACTTCCATCGCTTGTTGTGGAAGTTGATAGCCTAAATAAATTTAAGGCTCAGCTGGACAGGTATTTCGAATGAATGAAGGGGTGAAATGGGAGTGGTTCTTTTTTTTTTTTTTTTTTTGGCTGATCCTGCATAAGCTTGCTTTCTTGCATCATATGCCTCTACTAATGCTAATGTCAACAAGTTTTACCTTTCGAGCATTGTTGCCAGAATCAATGTGTCCAGCTGATAAGCATGCCTGTTGTGGAAGTTCAGGACTGTGGAGATTTAGAATGGGTTTTTTTGAACACATCACAAATTTTCTCTGCAGCTCCAGAATCGGCACTGACAACTTCACCCCAACTTTAATGTTTTGGAAACTAGAGTGATGCTTGAACCTATTAAATCACCCATTGCTTGCTACAAACTTGACTTGTGATTTTCTATACCTATCCTTAATATCTTCATGAATACTTCTTGCTTTTGCTTGAATGGCCATTGCACTCAGGGGCACTTGCTTCTGAATCTGATTTTCCATCCATATTATTAATAGCTTTTCCATATTCAATATAGCACCTTAATGCTGTTTTTTGATCACTGTTGATCTTGAATGTGCTGATCCTTTAACATGTTCTTTTATATGTGCACTATCCCTTAAAATAGTATTCACTTTTGAAGCAGCGAGACCTAAGTCTTGCAATAGATGACAAACTTTGCCCTGCTTCGTACTTCTTAATTAATCATCTTCATTTCAAAATCAATTTTGTTTTGTTTCCTAGCACGCACTTGCACTTTCCGTTGGTCCCTTTCCCTTCACCATTGTGATAAATAAATACAAATGAAGAGAAGATTCTGAAAATTTATTTATGTTTTTATATGATTGAAGATTTCAGTGTAGGGTAACTCATTGCACTATAATACTGTAACGTAAAACCCCACAGAATTTCAGTCATCGATATTATTGCAAATGCAATAAGATCGAGGTTACTGTCTATTTATAATAGATTGCACTAACAGAAAAACCCAATGAACCAGAAAGTGCAAATCGTTTTTATTGTTTTATGGTAGTGACCTCCAGAAATGTGTTTTAGAAAAATATCACAATGACATTCAAAATTGATTGTTATAACAGAACATATGATAACAATGAAAGTGTAGTGCAATTTCCATTATAAAAATGATCTTTAAGAGAGATAAATAGATTAGTTATATAGCAACAATTTCAATTTCCAAGGTATTGGAACGAATTACCAAAAAAAAAAACAAAAAAAACAATGTGTTATTGGGTTCACATTACGATATTTTCACAATACCTCCATTGATTCCTATGGAATGCAAAATGGGTTTACACAATTTTTTTCAGTTTGCCACGGCCGGAAAAAACTTACGTAAATTCGAATTTCCATAAGGCAAGTGTTATGTAAGTCGAGGAGTGCCTGTAGTTGCAATTTTTAAAAATATAGGTAATATGAAAACTGGTTAGCTTTTACATGTGATTTAAAAGTGTTGATAATTCTAGATAATTTTCTTTCTTTTCTTTGTGTGGTGCAAAATTCTCATGCATTTTCAATAAATTTTTTATAGCTTGTGACTACAATTGTGTACATTGTTCTGAGAGTCAGTGTCTACAGTGTCGTGATAATCTTGTTCTACAATTTGGTGAGTGTATTCCATCCTGCTATGAACAATTTTATCTTGATCATATTACAAAGGAGTGCAAAGGTAGGTGGACTTTTATTGCAATGTTTTGTTCTTTTTTCAAGAAAGATTTATCTGTTGATTTTTTGCCATTCATAGCTTGCCATCATGCTATGTTTTTATTTGTTTATATTTCATTGAGAAATATATTATCGAACAGTTTTATTGTTATGAAATTGAACTGTGACAACTTCTTAGAAGCTAAGCTTTAATCATATGATAGTGAATATTAAGCAGATTCACATCACTAATATATCTCCTATACATTATTATTTCTTTTTAATTAATAACATATAAGAGCTAAATTAACTTGCTTCAACAATTATTAATTTATAATCGTTTAAGTAAGCAAGTAAATTTCATGTTAGTTATTTGTGTATTTCATAGTTCACCGGATATCCTCCTGCTTACTAAATCAAACTGAGATATATATATAGATGTAATTAAGTGTATTCTAAAGCAAATTCCTCTGTTAATGAGTTAACAAACTTGATGTTGGAAGATAGTAATAGAGGCATGTGATGCAAGAAAGCAAGTGTATGAGCTTATTTAGCATTAGCCAAAAAAAAAATTCACACTACCATTCCCTCTAAAATTTTGCCTAGTTCCTCCTTGAATTTATTTATACACCTCAATCAGATCTAGTCTAATCAGGTACCTAGTTTCCAGCCACTAAAATTTGCAGAACTTAGGCCTCGCTTGGTAAGAGGATCCCTTTGTTCCCCTCACCAGTCTTGCCCTTCTCTGTACACACTCAAGCAAATCTACATACTTCCTAAAATGAGCCCTCCAGACCTGTATGCAGTACTCAAGACATGGCTTGACCATTGCCTTATACAAAGGGATAATCACCTCCTTTTCCCTACTAGCAAAATTCCTGTATATCATTGACAAAACCCCATGACCTCTGGCAGCCTGTTTGCATTGCTCAGAAAACTTTGTATCTGACTGCACAATTACTCCCAGGTCTTTTTCATTTTCTACCACCCTAAGTGTAGTACCACCCACCCAGTTGGTACGTTCCTCTGGAGTTACTTCTTCCCATATGCAGTACTTTGCATTTGTCAATGTTAAACTTCAGTTGCCACTTCTCAGCCAACCTGCCCAAATTTTCTAGATAAGATAAGACCCTTATTTCTGTCTGACACTAACAGCCTCACTTAATAGACTAGGTGATATGTTTTCCATATGTGATGAAACTCAAACACCAGCTGACCGGGCTAGCCGGGTGGGTAAAGTGCTTGCCTGGCAACCTAAAGGTCATGGATTCGAATCCCACCTCTGGTTTGGATCAGAGTAAATGCAAAATCTTTGGGAGGTGCATTATAGCCACAGAAGCTGATGCGCCAACAACTAACAAAAAAAACAAAAAAAAAAAAAACCAAAAAACTCAAACACCAGCCTCTTCAAATGAGGAGTGTTACAAGCCAACTACTTGTTTGGCTTGTTGTTATAAGCCAAATTTATCAAACTTATTTGGTTTTTAGGAGCATTAGCAACTAAGGCCATATTGCTCCAGGGATATTTGCGGTGATCATTCTCTGACCTTTCCGCATCCTCCGTATTTGGTGGTCAAGGGCTCGAACCCCGGTCTAATCAAGAAGTGTGTGCTACGCACTGCTGCTCCTGCCCACCTGGCTATGGAGGCAGCCATTGCATAATGATATCTAAAACATGACTGCCGTGTTAGTTCTTTTAGGAATGTACCCTGTCCATCATAGATGAGTCTATTATGCTTTGACTTAAATTTTTGTTGTGCATTACAAACTCTTGTTTATTTGAAACATGTTGAATTAGTAAGCATCATTTTATTATGTGGTTTCTTTAAATACTTTTAAAAGTTTGAAACATTTTCCATATGATACACCTTACTTTTAAAACCCAATATTTTATATATATATATACCGAGTGGTCATTGAATTATGACCACCAAGTTGGGCAACCGTTCACATGGAAAAACAGCTGTTGACGCCACTAGATATCTGAAGATGTGTAGGGATCTGCAGGAATGCTGGTTGTAAGTCTTTCCATAGTGTCAGAATAGATGACAGTTGCATGTCCATATGCCTCACTTCCCATTCCAAAATTTCCACAGATGTTAAATTGGATTGAGATCAAGCAAATTTGGAGGCCAATCATGATGGGTGATATCTTCACTGTGTTCCTGAAACCCCTTGCACACAGTGTGGGCCCAATGACATTGCATATTCTCTTGCAAAATCCTGTTTTTGTCCAGGAAAAAATGCAACATGGCAGGCTGCACATAGTTTCTTAAGTGCTACTGATAGACCTCACTAGTGAAAAACATGTCCATATGCACCAAGGGTCCTAGTTCTTGCCAGAAAAATGTATCCCATATTAAGCAACTGCCTCCACCTGTGTGGATAGTGGGCATCATGTGCAATGGATCTATGGACTCATGTTGCTTGCCCCACACATGAAGGCATTTGTCTGCATGTTACACCAGAATATTTGGACTTATCCGACCAGCACACTTATTTCCAGTGCACCAGTGTCCAGCCAGTGAGTTGTTGACACCACAGCATTTGCCGTTAATGTGACGAGGAGAAGTGAAGAGAGGATGTCTCTTGGGTGGTCTTCTGTGGAATCCCATACATCTGAGTGTGCTGCACATTGTCATTTGAGTAATGTTCTTGCATTCAACACATTGTATTGCAATGTCAGCTGTGACCTGCTATTGAGCCTGTACAATGTGCTGCACCCTTCACTCACAATAAACATCCACCTTGCATAATCCTTTACAGTTTTGTCAGCAGGAGGTGGTTTGACACCATTCTATGTACACCTTAACTACAGTAGGCTGTGAGAAACCAACAAGATGTTCCATTTTTTATTTTGGAAGTACCTGATGCATGAGCTCCCACAGTTATGCCCTTTTGAAACTCCATGATACACAATATCTTTATTATATACCATAGCTGCTACTTTATCACTGTGACTTGCATGACCACTGCTCTAGTATATATGAAGCTGTTCAGGTTTTTATACTGCGGGCTATTGTCATAGTCTAATGGCAATATTACTAATGGGGTGGTCATAATTCAGTGATAACTGAGTGTAAGTGATTATGTGTTTAATTCCCGACAGTGCCAGTGATTATTTTTTGTTTTACAGTAAATGTACCCAACGTCTAATAAAATTGGAAAAAAGTATCACTTAAAATGAAAAATACCACATGAAATGTGTCCGTATAATAAAATTTTCACTTAATTTCTGAAAATAATGACAGTGTTGAAAAATCAAGATTACTTGACATCTCCCTTTCATCTTTTCAGGGACAATGGGACACCTCATTCAAAAAAAGGGATGGTCATTTTAAAAATAGGATATTTTTAAAATGACCATCACCTTAGACTAAATACAGTTGTTGATGTTGAATTATACTTATAATTTATAGCTGTTACTGTACTCATTAGACCAAAAGCCACTTTGCACATGCAAGATAGTTTGAAAAAAGGACTTTTAATTCAAAAATCTGTATAACAGCCTCAGTCCTCTTGGGTATACTTTTCACTTATCTTTCAATAGGTGTTTGGTGCCTCCGTAGCCAGGTGGGCAGGAGCAGCAGTGCATAGCACATGCTTCTTGATTAGACCGGGGTTCGAGCCCGTGAGCCACCAAATACAGAGGATGCGGAAAGGTCAGAGATGGACCACCGCAATGCCCCGGAGCAATATGGCCTTAGTTGCTAATGCTCCTAAAAATCAAATAACAACAACAACAACAACAATAGGTGTTGGCTGTAATTGTTCTCCTTCCTTCTTGCAAAACAGCTGCCAAAGCCATTCAAAATGGCCAAATTGTAACTCTATGTTATCAGGAATAACTGTGGCTGTTTTGACTACAGACTGATCCAGCATTTCAATTCATCCCATGATGCTGTCAAAGTCTAGGTTCTGTGAACAATGATGTTGAACTGGGCTGTCTGCCTTTTTTGCATCATTGCCCACAAACCAATCCTGTATGACTTGGGGTTATTGTGCTACTGATACTGAAAAGGCTTGTAGCCACAGTGTAGATAGTAAGTAATTGTTTAAAACATCTAAGTAGGTCCTGAACTCCACAGTTTCAAGATATACCTCCAACCTCCAGACCAAATTCAACTACCTCCTAATCAAGTCCAAATCACCTCATATAGCTGTGCACTTTTAGATTTTCTCAACCAAACTTCATGCCTGAGATGATATGCTCTGGCAGGAAAGGCTCTCCAGGCAACTTTCGCATCTACTGGAATGAAATGCTGCGTGGTGAGGTTTATCACTCCATAGCACCCTTGCTATCATTCTAGAGTCCATGAACATCTGGAATGACACCATTCCAAATGCAGTTTTACATTCACAGGTATCCAAGGCTGTGCAGCTTTCTGTGGATGTTCCTGTGGCATCTGGAACTTACTCTGTGGTGTGGTGTTTTTACCGGCAACATCCATGTGCACGAGTACCCTCTTTATAGTTCATTGAATATTGATCAGGTTCTGTGAGTTTTTGAGTGTCCAGCTTTTTTTTTTTTTTTTTTTTTTTTTTAATGAGCTGTCATTGAATAACATTCACCAGAGTGGATTTTTGGAGGTTCAGGTTCAAAAGAGCCACAGTTACATGCACAGAAAGGTTACTGTGTAGCAACCAACATCCCAGTAGGTTCCGATTCGCAATACTTTTTGTCATATAGTGTATCCATTAGGATAATTTTCGCCATCTGATACATTTCAAAGACCTATATGCATAGGATATGGGGATTTTTGTTCTTTAATTAGCCTTTTTGACAACCATCATACCCATGTTTAGTCTCTAGAGCAAAGTTTCCGGCATCCCCTTGCCCCATACTTCTCCTTCAACCCATGCACGGTACTAAGTACTATAGGTTTTGATACCTTTCGTGTTTGGGGTTTTCATAAAAAAAAAAAACCTGTATAACTTTCAACTTTTTTTGTTTAGCTATTTGGGCTATAGTAGTAGTAGTAATGGAGGCATGTGATTTTGTGCTATAGTAGTAGTAGTAGTATTGGAGGCATGTGATTTTGTGCTATAGTAGTAGTAATGGAGGCAAGATAGCAAACATATGAGCTTATCTAGCATCAGGGAAAAAAACCCCAATTTCACACATCCATTCCCTGTAAAAGTTTCTCCAGTTCCTCCTTGAATTCATTTAAGCTATCAACTTCCACAACGACAGATCGAAGTTTGTTCCAGCAGTTAACCACCATCTGGCTAAAGGCAAATTTCTGCACATCTCTTCTACAACTGTCTTTCCTCAATTCGAATTTATTCCCCCTCAGGTTCATAATCTGAGCAAGCGGAAGGATCCCATCAGAATTCAGCATGCTCAACCCATTCAAGGCCTTATACACTTCAATCAAATCACCTCGCAGGTGCCTAGTTTTTAGCTGCTGCAATTTGCAGAACTTAAGCTTTCTTGGTAAGAGGACCCCTTTGTTCCCCTCACCAATCTTGTTGCCCTTCTCTGTATACACTCAAGCAACTCTAACATCCTTCCTAAAATGAGGCCTCCAGACCTGTATGCAGTACTCAAGGCGTGGCCCGCCCATTGCCTTGTACAAAGGAATAATAATCGCCTGCTTTTCACTACTAGCAAAATTCCTGTATATCATTGACAATACCCCATGACCTGCTCTGGAGGCCTGTCTGCATTGCTCAGAAAACTTCATATCTAACTGCACAATTACTCCCAGACCTTTTTTATTTCCCACCATCCTAAATGTAGTACCACACAGTTAGTATGTTTCTCTGGGATTACTTCTACCCATATGCAGTACTTTGCTTTTGTCAATGTTAAACTTCAGTTGCCACTTCTCAGCCGATCTCCCCAGATTTTCTAGATCCTGTTGCAGTAGCACACTGCCGTTACTGTCATTAACAACCCAGCCAACCTTTGTATCATCTGCAATTTCGATATTAAACCTGATATACCTTCATCAATATCATTGATAAATATACAAAACTACAGTGCACGCAACACTGAACCCTGGGGAACTCCACTAATAACATTAGTCCATGAAGAGCAGCGTTCATTGATTACCACCCTCTGTCTTTTCCCACTCAACCACCCTTTTATCCATTGTAGCTACTTACCATTAATACCATACTGTTCGAATTTGTACAGTAGTCTTCCATGTGCAACAGTGTCAAAAGCTTTCCTGAAATCTAAGTATATGATATCAAAATATTTTTTGCATTCAGTTCCTTTGTAACCACATCATAGTATCCAGTCAAATTTGTCAGACAAGACTTTCCCTTATCATTGTCTGAATTATTACTGCAGTCTTGTCTAGATGATCCTGCAATGCATCTTTAAGAAGTGACTCCATTATTTTCCCCGGAACAGAAGTTAAACTAACTGGTCTGTAATTACTTTTGTCTCCTTAGATTCCCCCCTTTGTTAATTGGGGATACATTTACACATCTCCAGTCCTTTGGGACTTCCCCTGAGTCCAAGGATGTTCTCACAATTATGGCTAAGGGTTTGTTTATTTACTTTGCCACCTCCTTTAATATAACTGGATAGATCCCATATGCCCCAGGTGCCTTTCTTATGTTTAACTTCAGCAGTTTCTCTTCCATTTTGCTCTCAGTTATTACAAAATCATTATGCACCCTGTTACAGGGTGCATAAACTTCTTTGATAAACTTTAACAGGAGAGACTACTTCTACAGGGATGGGATACACTGAAATAGAAAGGGTGCAAGAATATTTGCTGATGCTATTGAGGCAGTGTTAGATGGGTTGGAAAACTGCTAGCTTGGGGGATTCATAGACTAAAAGGCTAAAAGTAGCCGCAGGCATAGGTGAAGGTGGTTCTCGCACAACTTCTGTTAGAATAAGTAGCGATCTGGAGCGAGGGGTGCTGGAGGTTTCAGGGACTGTTGGCAGTCATCGTGAAACAGGTGGGTATATGGGATGTGTTAGGGTAACTAAAAATAAGCATAGGTACATGTATACTTGCATGTATACCAATGCTAGAAGTATAGAAAATAAATTCGATGAATTTGAAGGGTTGGTCATGACATCAAAGGTGGATATTATTGGGATGGCAGAGGTGTGGTGTCACACAGATATAAGGAATGCAGAACTGGAATTTGGGGAGTACAATGTGTACAGAAAAGATGGACAGGATAGGAAGGGAGGAGGTGTTATGCTGTTAATTAAGAAAAACATAAAATCAAAAGAAGTGCACACAGTTGATATATATGAACAGTGCACTGCTGAGTCAGTTTGGTGTGACATAAGCTCTGTGAAAGCAAAAATAAGAGTAGGAGCGTGTTATAGGCCTAATGACTCGAATGAGTGCAATGAACAATTGTACAGAGAAATAGAGTGGGCTAGTAAATCAGAATGTCTTATAATGGGGGATTTTAACTTCCCAGATATTGACTGGAACTTGTGGGTTGGTCACTCACACACTAGTAAGACTTTTGTGGATTTATTGGATGATTGTTTTCTGCAGCAGCATGTTCGAGAGGCAACCAACCAGAGAGGGTAATACTCTTGATCTGGTTATCAGCAGTGATCATTCGTGTATTAAGAATTTGCAGATAAAGGAACCACTAGGTGGCAGTGATCACAGTGTACTGATGTGGGATTTACTTAAAGATATAATTACCATCAGGGGTAAAGGAAAGTGTTTTTGCTGCTTCCGTAAAGGTGAGTACAGTGGTCTCAGACAGTTTTTAAATTCTGTACAGTGGGATCAACTGACGATGTTACCAACAGTAAATTCTAAGTGGGAAGCATTCAAGGAATTAATCGTGGATGTTACTAAAAGTTTCATACCTATTAAGAAATATTGTTCAAGGTTTAGGCCTAAATGGTTATCAAATCAACTAATGAGACTCGTGACAGAGAAGAAAAATCCATGGGATGCATATAAATTATCAAGCAACTCAGAAAGCCTATGGCAGATATGAGCTAGTCTGTAATCAGGTCACAAAGGAGGTTAGGCAGGTGAAGGCAGATTACGAGAAATCTTTGGCAAAAGATGCTAAGAAAAACAGCAAGGATTTCTTTACTTATATAAACTGTAAAAGGAAGGGGATGAATCTGATTGGTCCACTTGATATCGATGGTTCGACTGTTGATGATCCTGCTCAGATAGCAAACATACTGAATGAGTATTTTGCATTTACATTCACACATGAGGAGTTAAGGTTTGAAAATGGCATGTTATCAAATTGTAGCAGGGTGCTTAATGATTTTGTAATAACTGAGAGCAAAGTGGAGGAGAAATTATTGAAATTAAACATAAGAAAGGCACCTGGGGTGGATGGGATCTATCCAGTTATATTAAAGGAGGCGGCAAAGCAACTAAGCAAACCCTTAGCCATAATTATGAGAGCATCCTTGGACTCAGGGGAGGTCCCCACAGACTGGATATGTGCAAATGTATCCCCAGTTCACAAAGGGGGATTGAAGGGTTACACGAGTAATTACAGACCAGTTAATTCTGTTCCGGGTAAAATAATGGAGTCACTTGTTAAAGATGCATTGCAGGATCATCTAGACAAGACTGCAGCAATAATTCAGACACAGCATGGGTTTGTTAAGGGAAAGTCTTATCTGACAAATTTGATAGGATATTATGATGTGGTTACAAAGGAACTGGATGCAAAGAATAATTTTAATATATCATGTGTTTGGATTTCAGGAAAGCTTTTGGCACTGTTGTGCATGGAAGACTATTGTACAAATTGGAGCAGAATGGTATTAAGGGTAAGTTGCTACAATGAATAAAAGGATGTTTGAGTGGGAGAAGATAGAGGGTGGTAATTAATGGGTGCTGCTCTTCGTGGACTAATGTTATTAGTGGAGTCCCACAGGGTTCGGTGTTGGGTCCTCTGTTGTTTTATATATTTATCAATGATATTTATGAAGGTATATATCAGGCTTAGTGTCGAAGTTTGCAGATGATATAAAGGTTGGTAGGGTTGTTAATGACAGTAATGGCAGTGTGCTACTGCAATAGGATCTGGATAATTTGGGCAGATGGGTTAAGAAGTGGCAACTGAAGTTAACCTTGACAAATGCAAAGTAATGCATATGGGCAGAAGTAACCCCAGAGAAACATTCCAACTGTGTGGCACTACACTTAAGGTGGTAGAAAATGAAAAAGACCTGGGAGTAATTGTGCAGTTAGATATGAAGTTTTCTGAGCAATGCAGACCGGCTGCCAGGGCAGGTCATGGGGTTTTGTCAATGATATATAGGAATTTTCTAGCAGGGAAAAAGTGATTGTCTCCCTGTATAAGGCAATGGTCAGGCCAAGCCTCGAGTACTGCATACAGGTCTGGAGGCCTCATTTTAGGAAGGATGTAGATTTGCTTGAGCATGTACAGAGAAGGGCAACAAGATTGTGAGGGGAATGAAAGGATCCTCTTACCAAGAGAGGCTTAGGTTCTGCAAATTGCAGTGGCTGGAGACTAGACACCTGCGCGGTGATCTGATTGAGGTATATAAGGCCTTGAATGGGTTGAGCACGCTAAATTCTGTTGGGATCCTTCCACTTGTTCAGATTACGAACCTAAGGGGGCATATATTCAAATTAAGATAAGACAGATGTAGAATAGATGTGCAAAAATTTGCCTTTAGCCAGCGGGTGATTAATTGCTGGAACAAACTTCCATCTGTCGTGTGGAAGTTGATAGGTTAAATAAATTTAAGGAAGAACTGGACAGGCATTTGGAAGGAATGGTGTTTTTTTTTTTTTTTTTTTTTTTTTTTTGACTGATGCTGTATAAGCTAATACACTTGCTTTCTTGTATCACATGCCACTACTGCTACTACTACTTCTGGAATTTTCCTCCCTTAATAACTCCTCATGTGTGAATGTGGATGCAAAATACTCATTGAGATTATCAGCTAACTGAGTAGGATCATCAACAGTCAAACCATCAATATCAGGTTGACCAATCTGATTCAGCTCCTTCCTTCTAGAGTTTATATAAGTAAAGAAGTCCTTGCTGTTTTCTTGTGTGCCTCCGTAGCCTGGTGGGAAGGAGCAGTGGTGCGTTTGCACATGCTTCTTGATTAGACCGGGGTTCGAGTCCATCACCACCAAATACGGAGGATGCGGAAAGGTCAGGGAATTACCACCGCATATCCCGGAGCAATATGGCCTTAGTTGCTAATGCTCCTAAAAACCAAATAACAACAACAACAGCTGTTTTCTTAGCATCCTTTGCCAAAGATTTCTCTTAATCTGCCTTCACTTACCTAACCTCTTTTGTGACTTGATTACAGACTAGCTTATATCTGACACAGGTTTCTGTGTCACCTGATAATTTATATGCATCCCGTATGCTTTTTCTTTTCTGCCATGAGTGTCATTAATTCATCTATTGAAAGAAGCTATCATAAATTTTGCAATGTTAGATTATTATAATGTTAGAACTGTAAAATTTAGGCTGATTTTGCTTTGGTCTTTTGCATATAATTTATATAGCTATTAAAGTTAAAGATATTTTTTGTGGAATTTTCATCATAACTGCCATTGTTATTGTCATCCAAACCTGTCACATCTAGTTGTGTGTACAGGTTACTGGTTAGTATAAGTCAGTTTGTCTGGAGTGTGTGTTTTCTATTTGCTCTTTTCTTCCATGCCATCCTATTTTTCCTTTTTGATTTTTAGCTGTTTTCGAATGCTCGCTTGACATTGTTGAACCACTTTCCTCTTGATATGTTCTGATTTTGTTCCACATATATGTTTAGCTAATCTCCTCCTTCTTCCAGCATTTCTGTATGCCCATAGCACCTTAAGCCTGCTTGCATTCTGAAGAATAAGTTCCAGGAGACTGGAAGTTGTCCTGGATAATGTGATATTTCCACCATGACATCATTGCCACTCTGGCTTTCTGCATTTCAAGTTTAATGCCACCTATGTCTGCTGCCTTTCTATACTTCATATTTTTCATGATCTTTTCCACCTTGATAGTAGGTGTGTTCAAGTTATAAGGTCTCCAAATTTATTTCTCATAAATTATACAAGCCACAGAGGTGACAGTTGCCTGACTTTTCAGCATAGTCTCCTAGAAGCTGCACACATTTTTCACACCTATTCCAAGTTGTGAATTCCATGGCAAAGCTTTCTTTGGAGGTATGTTCAGCCCACTGGTAATTGGCATAAGCAGCTGCTTGTATTCTAGGAAATCTTCTGCCACAAAGAGCACAGCCTTCATTGTTGGAAACAATCAAAAGTTACTAGGTGCAAGGTTGGGTAAGTATGAGGGATGTGGGATAACCACAACTGTTGTTTTCTTTAAAACAATCTTGCACATTTCCAGAATGATGGGTGAAGCATTGTCCTGATGGAAATGAATAAGATTCAGTCTGTGTATGTGGAATTTTTTTTTTAAGTGCTAAGAGGAACTTTTCATGCGAGTTTCCTGTCGTTGTAGTTCCCTTGGGTACATAATGTGTAAGGATTATTCTGTCAGTATCCCAGAAAACAGCAACCATCATTTTCTCTGCACTTGTAGCAACACAATGTTTTGAGCAGTGGTGACTCAGTGTACTTCCATTGAGCAGACTGACATTTCATTTCTGGTTTGAAGAGTGGAACCCATCTCTCATCCATTGTAACAATTGAGGAAAATAAAGATCCATTTGTTGCAGCATCTCAAGTGAGCATTGCTTTATACAAGTTGACACGACTGTGTTTTTGTTCCGGGAAAGCTGCCTTGGAATCCACTGAGCTGACACCTTACTCATTCTGAGCTTGTGTACAATTTAGTGCAATTGCATCATTTCTGTACATAGCCAACTACTTAAGTAGGTATAAATTGGCATCATTAAGTATATCTCATATTGTGAATACCTTCACAATGAGTTGCCATGATATTGCACTACCTTGAATAAGTAACACTTCACCATAGGAGAAGACTATTGTTACTTATTCTCAGCGGATGCCATCACCCATATAGCACCGTTTTGAAGCTTATTGGCTCCTCATCAGTGGGTGGGCAGGTACCCTGGTGTTGCAATGATGACAACCCAGTTACAAAGTATAACTCCACAATATGAGAGATACCTGATGGTGTGTAGTAATTTAGTTTACAGAATAGTTTAGGGCTAAAGTCTCAGGTTACCCATCCACTGATTAGGAGCCAATAAGCTTTGAAATGGTGCCATATGAGTGATGGTATGTGCTGAGAATAGTAACACAATAGTAACAATAGTCTTCTCCTATGGTGAAGCGTTACTTATTCGTGGTGGTGCAATATCATTGCAACTCATTGTGAAGGTATTCACAATATGAGATATACTTAATGATGCCAATTTGTAACTACTTAAGTAGTTGGCTATGTACAGAAATAATGCAACTGCCCTAATTTGTAAGCTAGTTAACTCCCTACATAACCTGAGAATTTAGCTGTAAACTATTCTGTAATCTGCCATTCTGAGCTCTTCATGGAGTAATCCAACAGAAATGGCTGTAGCTGTTGCAATTTCATCCACTGTTGATATTCTGTTACACAAAACCATTTCCTCAGCCCGTGAATGTTGGCCTTGGAACAACTGGTTCGGCATCTTGGTTCATGTTCATGTGCTTCGTTCTTGCAGAACTACTGCCCTTCATGAAATTTATGTGCCCAGCTGTGAACATTTTTCTTGTCCAAAAAGGCCTACAGACACACGTCTGATATTTCCTGATGGATTTCAATTGGACTGTGAGATGTAAAATTGGTTAACGACACATTCTTGATGAGTGAAGGCCATTTTAAGTATTATGAACATAGTATACTGTTTAAGGTGCTGCAAGCAATGTTACTTACTACATTGTGGTGCCATCTTCTGAAAACATTCAGAACTAATTGGCAGTTAGATTAAAAGCAGTCCTGTTCATATACTTCATTATTTATTGAGAAATAAATTTGGAGACCTAGTAACTTGAATGTAACTCATAATAGAAATAATAATCAAAAATTTTTAAGCTCCTTTTTAAAGCAAGTAATGAAAGTATTTATTCAATGTACTGTATGCATATATCCTTCTTTATTATTTTAACTTTGCAGGCTATCATTTTTGTTTACCATAGTTATGCCACTCCTCCACCTGCTGAGATTTTTAATTTAATGAAATGCCAAAATATTTCCCTCACCATCCTGATACTTGTTATCCATGTTTTTTTCCCAATAATTTTTGTTATCTCCTTTACTCGTATCTTGCAATGCTCTCTTGCACTTTTCTTTATATTTTAATAACAATTTATTTCCCAAAAAGTTTTTTTTTTCTTGGGACTACTATGATGCACTTCAATTTCACGTCTTTACAGTTCTTCCCCTTCAAGTTCTCTTAAATTTTAGCCATTCTTCATCTAAAGTCATATTAATTTCAGGAATGTCATTTAACTTTTGAGAAAGGAGGTGTCTGTATTCAGTGGTCATTGGAAATTTGAAAGCTTTTGAATCTTTCTCAATCTTTGTCTGTTTTAGCACTTTTTTTTTTTTTTATACCTCTCATTTTTGCCAGTAATTATTTTTAATTTGCTCATTACAAGGCGATGGTCATTACCAATCTTGAACATTCTATATCCCCTAGTGTCTTTAATAGTTGTTTCAGCTTCTTTTATATAATTATGTAGTCAATTATGCTCTTTTTGTATCTTTTATTCTCCCTCCATATAAACTCATTTCTTCCTTTATGCTGATATATAGTCACTTTTTCTTTCATATATCCATTCAAATTTTCTTACTGTTGTAGAATGTTCTTGGCAATGTAATAGATGCAAAGGTCCCACATCACAAGACTGCTTATCATGTATGCCTGGCATGTTGCTTCAAAATGGAGTGTGTGTGTCAAAATGTGGTACTGGATTTTTTCAAGATGGAAAGGACTGTAAAGGTGAGGTTTTAACTGTAGAGTTTTTTTATGTAGAAAAGGAATTATTTTAACACACATATACTGAAATCATAATTATATTTATTATCCTGAATAGTTATTCCAAATATCAGAGCAACATGGCTCAATAAGTTCTATGTTAATATATAAGTCAACAATAGAATAAGAGAAAGTATCTCTATATTGATGTAGAACACTTCAATGCAGACTCTCTCCAAAATTCAAACAAACATAAAAACTGACTTAAATGAATTCTCCACACCCAAAGAAACATCGATGATCCAACACACTTGGAATCAAAAGTCTAGGAGCTCCAACCTGACCCCAAAATACATCAAACCACCAATAAATATCTATGAGCAAAAGATGACAATTTATCCATTAATAATATGAATGAGAAATGATTTCAAAAATGGTATAAAATATTTTTTTTTTTTTTTTTTTTTTACTTCCCTGAAACAGACAAAGCTTTTTAACATAGCCCCTGATCACAGGATAGTAAAGTGCAGAATGAATGATGGAATTTAAAGTAGAGGGATTAGTCATTACCTTGGCACATGTATATGAAGCCAAAAGTCTGAAATAGCATAGGGACGATATACATTTATCAAATTTTGATGCAATTTAATTTCAAGTGTTTCTGCTATTAATAATTTCGTGTAAATATATTGAATGTTGAGGATTTTTGCTTCATTGAACTAAGAAGGTATAGCCTTCATTAACTACATGGAATGCTAATTCTGATGGCAGAGGAATGGGAAGCAAGAATGGATGCCATGTGTTGTTTAACTCTTATGTTCAAAGTACATATAGTAGAACCCTGATATGAAGAGTCAGTATTTACAAGTTATATATTAAACTAAATCATTTTTAATTTACAATATATCTTGAAAGAAAGATGGCATCTGTTCTTGCTTCCTGTTTCTCTTCATCAAAATTAGCAGTCCACGCAGTCAATGAAGGCTACACCTTCTTGTTCTATGAAGTGAAAATCCTCAACATTCAACATATTTACATGAAATTATTAATAGTAGCAGAAACACTTGAAATTAAATTTCATCAAAATTCAATAAATCTGGGTCACCCCATCCTATTTCAGACTTTTTGGTCCTTTATACACATGTGCCAAGGTAACAACTAATCCTTCTACTTTAAATTTCATCATTCATTGTGCACTTTACTGTTCTGGGATCAAGACATGCATTGAAAATCCTTTTCCACTTCAGGAAAGGAAAAAAATATATATATTTTAATTATTTTATACCATTTTCGCAATCGTTTCTCATTCATTTTATTAACGGATAAAATGTCTTCTTTTGCTTGTAGACATTTATTGGTGGTTTGATGTATTTTGGGATTGGGCTGGAGCACCTATATCATTAATATTTCTTCGGGTGTGGAGAATTCATTTAAGTTAGTTTTTATATTCATTTGAATTTTGGAGAGAATTTGCACCGAAGTGTTCTACAATCAGTATAGAGGTAATCGTCTTATTCTATTGTTAACTCATAATTCCTGTAATATTAGAATTTGAATTTTTTATGCTCAGTTTTCTTCTCTGTCACTCTCCTCATCTTGTGAAATATGATAAATGTGTAAAGAAAGCAAGTTTCCATTTGGCCCACAACCCGGCTAACGTAATACTCGACTTATGGAAATTTGACTTTACGTAAGCTTTTTCTGCTGGAGCAAACTTAAAAAAATCATGGAAATGTATTTTGCATCCCTAAGAATAAACAGAGGTATTGTGAAAATATTGTAATGCCAACCCAATAAAACCTTGTTTTTTTTTGTTTTCTTTTGGTAATTTGTTCCAAGACCTTGGAAGTTGAAATTTTCGCTATATAACTATATAACCTGTTTATATCTCTAAAAGGTAATTTTTATAATGGAAATTGCACTACACTTTCATCATTATCATACATTCCATTATAAGAATCAATTTTCAATGCCTTTGTGATATTTTTCTAAAACACATTTCTGGAAGTCACTACCATAAAACAATTTGCACTTTCTGGTTTATTGGGCTTTTCTGTTAGCGCAATCTATTATAAACAGGTAGTAAACTCAATCTTATTGCATTTGTGATAATACTGATAACTGGAATTCTGTGGGTATTTACATTATGGAATTATGATGAAATGAGTTCCACCTTCACCGAAATCTTCAATCATATAAAAAACTTAAATAAATTTTCAGAATCTTCTCTTCATTTGTATTTATTTATCACAATGGTGAAGGAAAAGGGACCAATGGAAAGTGGAAGTGCTGGCAGTGCTAGAAAATGAAACAAAATTGATTTAGAAATGAAGATGATTAATTAAGAAGTACGAAGTAGGACAAAGTTTGTCATCTATTGCACAGAATTAGGTCTCGCTGCTTCAACAGTGAATACTATTTTAAGGGGACAGTGCATGTATAAAAGAACATGTTAAAGGATCAACACATTTAAGATCAACAGTGATCACAAAACAGCATTCAAGTGCTATATTGAAGATGGAAAAGCTATTAATAATATGGATGGAAAATCAGATTTAGAAGCAAGTGCCTCTTGAGTCCAATGGCCATTCAAGCAAAAGCAAGAAGTATTTATGAAGATATTAAGGATAGGTACAGTGAACCCCAAGCTAAGTTCGTGGCAACAGGTAATTTAATAGGTTCAAGCATCACTCTAGTTTCCAAAACATTAAAGTATGCGATGAAGTCGCCAGTGCCGATTCTGCAGCTGCAGACAAATTTTGCGATTTGTTGGAAAAAAACCCCTTCTAAGTCTCCATGGCCCTTAACTTCTGCAGCGATGTGCTTATCAACTGCAGAGTTAATTCTGGCAATGATGCTTGAAATATAAAATTTGCTGGCATTATGCCTGTCTCCTCTCTCTGTAATTTTATAATTTTGTACACTTTTGTAATTTTTCCTGAGCATGAGATGAAAAAAATTGAATAAATAATTCTATTTACATATTCGTCAAACATTTCTTTTTTGCTTCAATGAAATTGAATCAAATTTGTGAGTGCTGCATAAGCATTTTGGGAAATTGCAACTTACGTAGAGTTCTGCGAAACGCAAACATTAAGTAAGTCGGGGAGTGGCTGTACTTCCAAAATAGTAATAGTAGTAGAGGCATGTGATGCAAGAAATCAAGAGTATGAGCTTATGTAGCATCAGCCAAAAAAAAAAAAAAAAAAAAATTTACACACAACCATTCCCTCCAAAAGCCTGTCCAGTTCCTCCTTGAATTTATTTAAGCTATCAACTTCCACAACAACAGATGTTAGTTTCTTCCAGCAATTAACTATCTGCTGCCTAAAGACAAATTTCCGCACATCTATTCTACAGCTGTCTTTCCTCAATTTGAATTTATGCCCCCTTAGGTTCGTAATCTGAGCAAGCGGAAGAATCCCAACATAATTCAGCATGCGCAACCCATTCAAGGCCTTATACGCCTGAATCAGATCACCTTGCAGGTGCTTAGTCTCCAGTTGCTGCAATTTGCAGAACATGAACCTCTCTTGGTAAGAGGACCCATTCTTTCTCTTCACTGATGTTGTTGCCCTTCTCTGTAAATGCTCAAACAAATCTACATCCTTCCTAAAATGAGGCCTTGAGACCTGTATGCAGTACTCAAGGCGTGGCCTGACCATTGCCTTATACAAAGGAATAATCACCTCCTTATTCCTATATATCATTGACAAAATCCCATGACCTGCTCTGGTAGCCTGTCTGAATTGCTCAGAAAACTTCATATCTGACTGCACAATTACTCCCAGGTCTTTTTCATTTTCTACCACCCTAAGTGTAGTACCATACAGTTGGTATGTTCCTCTGGGGTTACTTCCACCCATATGCAATATTTTACATTTGTCAATGTTAAACTTCAGTTGTCACTTCTCAGCCCATCTGCCCAAATTTTCTAGATCCTGTTGCAGTAGCACATATCCATTACTGTCATTAACAATGCCAACCTTTGTATCATCTGCAAACTTCAACACAGCCTGATATACCTTCATCAGTATCATTGATAAATATACAAAATAACAGTGGGCCCAACACCGAACCCTGTGGGACTCCACTAATAACATTAGTCCACGAAGAGCAGCATCTGTTGTTTACCACTCTCTATCTTCTCTCACTCAACCACCTTTTATCCATTGTAGCAACTTACCCTTAATACCATTCTGCTCCAATTTGTACAGTAGCCTTCCATGTGCAACAGTGTCAAAGGCTTTCCTGAAATCCAAGTAGATGATATAAAAATTATTTTTTGCATCCAGTTCCTTTGTAACCACATCATAGGATCCAATCAAATTTGTCAGACAAGACTTTCTCTTAGCAAACCCATGCTGTGTCTGAATTTTTACTGCAGTTTTGTCTAGATGATCCTGCAATGCATCTTTAACCAGTGACTTCATTATTTTACCCCGAACAGAAGTTAAACTAACTGGTCTGTAATTACTCGTGTCACCCTTCGATACTCTTTTGTGAATTGGGGATATATTTGCATATCTCCAGTCCGTGGGGACTTCCCCTGAGTCCAAGGATGCTCTCATAATTACATTGTCTTGCTACTACATTTACATTTGTTGTCTTCATTTACATTTGTTTCTACATATACTTACTACATTTGTTGTTTTGCTGCTGAACAGTGTCAACCTGGAAGAATCCAAATAGGTTCCAAATGACTGCATAGAATGATATACATTCAGAAATGAATAATAATTTCATGTACATAAATAGAGAAATATAAAAGATTGTGGATTGCTTTTATATTCCTGGTAATAACATCTCCAATGATATGTTGAAATGAGATATCATGTCCAGTGATTGCTTATCTATTACCTCTTGTATATTTTGGGCTTTCTCTTTTGCATTTTTAGAATTTCAGTTAACAGTAGATATTAAAATTTGGTATGATGCAAACATTAGGTTAAAAAAAAAAACTAAGCTAGAGTTTTAATTTTGCTTAATGAACTGTAATCTATTTTAGGGTTTTATAATAGAATTTAATATGTTAGATATGAAATATGAAATGGAATATTGCATGAAATTAAGCTACATTTGTTGTCTTGCTGCTGAACAGTGTCAACCTGGAAGAATCCAAAATAGGTGTCAAATGACTGCATAGAATGATATACATTCAGAAATAAATAATAATTTTATGTACATAACTAGAGAAATATAAAGCAGAAAAGAGGAAATTGCAATAATATATGATGAATTAACATAATAGAAAAGGCTAGGGGAGAGAGAGAGAGAGTTGTTGTTGTTGTTGTTGTGGGGTTTTTTGGCACAAGGGCCTCCTGGGCCATATTGTGCCTTTTCATTATTAACTTATGACCGAGTTATTAATATAATGGTTATCAGAGGCGATTATAAATATTTATGCTTTTCAAGTATCTAAACAGTGCTTCAAAATTAGCATTATTTCCAAGTACATGTAGTAAATTTGAAGGTTCCAGCAGATTGGATGCAGAACAAAAACTGGATTTCCAGTTACTTGAATAATTAGGGCATTCTATTAGAATATGTTTGATTGTTAGCTGTGTCTGACAGAATGGACATTGAGGTGGGTTTTCTCCCATAAGCAAGAATAAATGAGTTGTGTATGAGTGCCCAATACGGAGTCTTGCCAAAATCACTTCTTCACGTCTGCTTTTCCTGAAACTAGAAGTCCACAACTGAGGTTCTTTTTTAATCTGAAACAGTTTATTATTTACTTGTGTTTGCCACAGATTAGTCCATTGACGTCTACATGCTGTTTTTATAGTTGATTTATAATCAATGTGTGGAACTTTCAGATGATAGAATGATCCATTGGTAGGATGTTTGGCAGCACGATCTGCACTTTCATTACCTGGGATGCCGACATGCCCAGGGATCCAGCAGAAGGTAACCAACTGTTTGGATGTTTGATATTCGTATAATTGAGAACCTATCTGTTTCAGAATGGGATGTTGAGAAAAAGAAGTAGATTGAATGGCAGTGACGGCACTTAAGGAGTCGGTGTATATAAGAGCTTTTCTGATTTGCTGTTTGGTTATGTTATCTAGAGCTAATTTTATTGCATACAGTTCTGCGGTATAGATACTACATTCTGTAGGAAGAGACACAGCTATTGAAAAAGCAGCAGAAATTGCTGCAGTACCTACAGCTTCATCTGTTTTGGAGCCGTCTGTATATACATGACATTTCTCTGCGTTTTCTAAGGCGTGGGCTTTATGTAGTTGCTGGAAGTTGTTGTTTGGCAGGGATCCTTTTCTCCATTTCAGAAAGAAATTATCACAAAGATGTGAGTAATGAGACCAGGGATGTTCGGGAGGATCTACGTCTTCAAGGATATGTTGGAAGTTAATATTCCATCTGTGCATCAGTTCTTGCAATCTAATACCCGCAGGGCGGTTTTCATTAGGTTTGTTACGATAGAGCATTTCATTCTGAGGGTCAAACAGGTATTCCCAGCAAGGATGAGATGGAATACTTTTTATTTTTGCAGCATAGCTACATAGTAAGGATTTTCGTCTAAGGTGTAACGGCGGTTCATTTGCGTCAATATACAGGCTGTTGACTGGAGACGTTCTGAAGGCTCCTGTGGCTATCCTTAGGGCACTATGTTGAACAGTATTCAGACGTAACAAGGAATTGTTTCTTGCATAGTCATAGACAGGTGATCCGTAATCTAAGCGGGATCGGATAAAACTTTTATAAAGATGTGTGAGGGAGTGTCTATCAGCACCCCAGGAGTTAGATGACACAGCTCTTAAGATATTTAATTTCTTTTGACAGGCCGTTCTAAGGTAGGCTATGTGATTGGAAAAGTTAAGCTTACTGTCAAGGTATAAACCCAATAAACGAAAATTGTTGGTAAGAGGAATCAGATTGTTATTTAAATATATTTCAGGATCTGGATGCAATTTTCGTATTTTACAGAAATGAATTGCAGTTGATTTATTTTCTGCTAATGAATAGCCATTCCGTTGCACCCACAATTTTATTCTGCCTATGGACATTTGGAGTTGCCTTTCAATTGAAATCATGGTTTGTGACTGACAAGAGATAATCAGGTCATCGGCAAACATGTATGATTCAACTGTTTTTGGGATGTCTTGTGTTATATTTGTAATTCTAATTGCGAATAGTGTTGCGCTCAGGATGGAACCTTGCGGTACACCCTCTTCTTGTTCAAATGATTTGGACATACTGTTTCTATATCTGACCTGAAACGTTCTGTAGTGTAGGAAGTTTTGTATAAATTGGGGTAACTGCCCCCTCAGACCAAAGGAACGAAGATCCTGAAGGATACCATATCTCCAAGTGGTATCAAACGCTTTCTCAATATCGAGATTGAGCATAACCAGATGTTGTCTCCTGATGAAAGCGGTGCGGATGTTTGCTTCTGCTTTTATCATCACGTCTAAAGTTGAGTGATTTTTCCGAAAACCATACTGGTTTTGGTTTAGCAGATTGTTTGTTTCCAGAAACCACGTTAGCCGCCTGTGCACCATTTTTTCTAAGACTTTGCCTAAACAGCTAGTCAGCGATATCGGCCTGTAATTATTCGGTATGGTATGATCCTTACCTGGCTTCGGAAAGGCCAGTACAATTGAATGACGCCATGAGTGCGGATAAGTATTTTCTAAATAAATTCGATTGTAGAATCTTAATAGGGAAATTATTGCTTTATTACTTAACTTTTTTAACATTATATAGCATACTCCATCCGGGCCAGCAGCAGTACTTGATGTTTTGTTTAGAGCCTCAAAAAGTTCCTTTAACGTGAATGGTTGATTGTACGGTTGAGATGTCTTAGTATAAAAATTGATTTTATGTTTTTCTGCAGATGCCTTAATTTTTTGGAAGGTTTGACTGTATGTGGACACTGCTGATATACTGGCAAAAGACTCAGCTAATGCATTTGCTATTGCTGTTGGAGCGGACAATTCCTGCCCTTTCCAGTTCAGGATTGAGGCTGGAGACTGCACAAATTTGCCATTAAGTGCTTGAATTTTTTTCCAGATGAGCCTGCTGTCCGTGTCCTTGTTTATGGTGGAAGCAAAACTTATCCAGGCGTCTTTCTTTGCTTTTCTTCTTGTTTGGCGGAATTTGGCCTTGAGTCTTTTAAAGTTAATAAAGTTAGCAGTTGTTGGGAATTTTCTAAACAAATTCCAAGCTCTATTTTTTGTCCGTTTAGCATGTGTGCATTCCTGATTCCACCAGTAATGACTCTGTTTGCGTTTTACAGGTAAATATTTAGGTATTGCAGAATTTGCAGCTTGTAATATTTGATTCGTTATATAATCGGTGACACTATCTATGGACTGAGACTGGACTATCTCATCATCAAACTGGATTAGGGAGGAATATTTATGCCAGTTTGCCTTACGGAATTTCCAAGTGAATCGCCGCAATGGAGACAAGTTTACTTGTGTTTGAATATTGCATAGAATCGGAAGGTGATCACTGTTTAGCGGGTTATCAAGGACTGACCACCCCATATTGGCATAAATAGAGGGAGAGCAGATTGAGAGGTCTATTGCTGTCATGGACCCTGTAGAAAAATGGACATAGGTGGGTGCACCAGTGTTTAACAGAGTAAGGTTATGAGCATCAAGCAGCGATTCTATTATTTTACCCCTTTTGTCAATTTTTGGAGATCCCCATAGAGGATGATGAGCATTAAAGTCTCCCAGTAAGCAGAAAGGAGATGGCAGCTGATCTACTAGCTTTTCTAAATCATCTGAGGAGAAAGCGAAATTAGGAGGGAGATATATAGAAGCTATTGTAATGGTGATACCAATTTCAAATCGCACTGCCACTACTTCAAAAGGAGTCTGAAGGGAAACATGTTTGGATGGAATGTTATTTCTGACAAGAATAGCCACCCCTCCATGAGCTGGCGTATCAATACTCCTATCTCGTCTAAAGATGTTATAATTTTTGATGGAAGGACACACTCGTGAATTTAGAAGAGTTTCCTGTAAGGCTATGCCAGCTGGTTCATACCGATCGATTAGATCCTGCAAATCATCTTTTGCATTCCGAAATCCTCTGCAATTCCACTGAAGTATTTTTTCCATTATGTGATTTTTTGTGTTGTTCTCGGCTCTGACTGTTTTTTAGTTGCAGCTTGCTTGTATCGATCAATTTTTGCTTTGTCTTTCCTAGGAAAGACGGGTCGGGTCACATCTATCTCATCGGTTGCATGTAATTCTAAAAAGGTATCTTCTGAATCATGATGTTCGTCGATGTCCATTCCGGTGGTGGATGTTTGCGGTTTCGTGGTTTCTGTTTCTTTTGGTTTTATTGCTGAGGAAACATCCGTTGGTATGGTGATTGGGGTATTACTTGACTGCTCACTTGTTTTTTCTGTAGGACACTGTTTTGCACTAGAAAGCAACGAACGTGCCCAGTTCGAAATTGATACATTCGGAGGAATTGTTACTTCAGTTTGGATCCCTACAGACTGTGAGGGTTGAGCTGCTGTGGCATATGTTCTCTTTGTCTCTGTTTTGATTATCTGTCTTCTTGCCTCTGAGTATGTCACTTTGTTCTCTACTTTGTATTTTTGAATTTGTTTTCCTTGCTTCCATAATTCACGTCTTTGAGAAAGCTGGGTGGTTACCCTTACAATTTGGGCAG
Organism: Mastigoproctus giganteus; assembly: GCF_048544385.1. Taxonomy (NCBI): domain Eukaryota; kingdom Metazoa; phylum Arthropoda; class Arachnida; order Uropygi; family Thelyphonidae; genus Mastigoproctus; species Mastigoproctus giganteus. The sequence continues at coordinate 216,916,016 of NC_143581.1, forward strand.
TGCGGAATGGTAATGGCACAATCAGATTGGTTATGATCTTTTGATCCGCAGATCGGACATACTGCCTCACCTCGACATGTAGTCTGGGAGTGTCCATATTTTTGGCATTTGTAGCACCGGATGGGATTCGGAATGTATGGATGGACGCGGCAATGCAGGTAGCCGGCTTTCACTGATGTTGGTAAGTTAGGAGTGCTAAATGTTAGAATTATGCTTCTTGTTGGAACGAGTGTACCGTCTTTTCGGGTCATGATTCTCCTTGCTTGGATGACTTTTTGATCGTGTAATTCTTGGACAATTTCCTCTTCTGATACAAGTAATAAGTCCCATTCTGTTATTACTCCCTTAGAAGAGTTTAAAGTGGCATGGGGAGTAGCTTTTATTTGGTGTCCTCCAAATGTTGTGAGCTTTAATAGTTTCACAGAATGTTGAGGTTGAGTAGTTTCTATTAGAAGATCACCTGATTGAAGTCGCCTTACTGATTTAGGTGAACCAGCAGCAGACTCAATGCATTTCTGCACTAGAAAAGGTGATAATTTGCTCAGAGGCTGATCTGATAGAGAATGCAAGATGAGGAAGGCTGGTATCTCCTCTTTGGGTGTTGTTTTCAATCTCTTTGGTTGGGAATAGTCATTTTCATTGTCATTTGCTGGTCTTGAGCTCGATGGCTCTAAAGGTGGAAATGAACTGTTTTCCATCTTTGCTCCTTTCAGCCCTGGGAGAGTGGATTTCTTCTCCCAGGTTACCGGCCCCGCCACGGGGAGGCAGGAGCAGTGCCGCTAGAGTGACCAAGCAGTATAAGGGTTAATACGTTAGTTTAAAGAGAGAAAAAAAGAAAGGTGGATTTCCTTTCTTAAAACTTGCTTACAATTCGTAAGACTAAGTTATTAATTGAAGAGAATGTAAAAAACTTTTTTAAACTAAAGAAGAACTGTGGCTCTGAGTAAACGCTCTATGAATCACTCTGAAAATCGCTTGATCACTATAACGCTTGGCACCCGGGGCCGAGAGAGAGAGAGAGAGAGAGAGAGAGAGATTATATCCTTCAACTGTTTCCAACAGTTGAAGATACATTTATGAAGAAGAAAAAGGAGAATGGAGGACAATATACTGTGCCTCACATCACAGAGAACAATTTGAATTAGTGGTGATGGTGGCATTAAGTATTTTGAGCTGTGATTGGTCCCTTTCTGCCCTGGGTGTTTCTGGTTCCTCTATTAGTTGTGGTTTGATGTGGTCCTTGTATGCCACATTTGGACAGTATCATAGTTTTTGAGAGGATGAGACAAGGGGGAAGGAACTGTATGCCTGGCTTTTTTTTTTTGTTTTTCCTAGGACCTTGGGCTGTATCAGATTGCCCAGAATTCCATGAATTTTATACAGGAATAGTTGTATACCACCTGAAGGATTTTAGTGCTATTGAGTCTTAGAAACTGCTCTTAATGGATGCAGTGGAAAGCATCTGTAAAGGGCCATGCATTCCAATTTAATACCATAAGATCCTCCAGGCAGCGCTTCTTGATTAGACCGGGGTTCGAACCCATCACCACCAAATACGGACGATGCGGAAAGGTCAGGGAAAGATCACCGCACAACCCGGAGCAATATGGCCTTAGTTGCTAATGCTCCTAAAAACTAAATAACAAATAACAATCCTCCAGGCAGTGCATAATAATTCCAGTCCAGGCTCCAAAATCAATAGAAACACAGGCAGTCATAACCCTAGTTTGCCTTTTTACTATAAACCACTGATGTCATCCACTGTGCCAGACCCTGACCTTCTTTGATCCATCACACTAACTCTCAGTTCCCCCTTCCCCAACCCTTTCAATAACCAGCATTAGGAGATTGCACAATTCCAGGGATAGAGTGCCAAACAGGCTGCAGGTAATCAGAGAATATTAGCATGCACAGCCTGGATCCTTCCCATCGGATGTGGACTTTTTTGTGCAAGCCAAATCCAATCAATGGTCCCAATTGAGGCAAAGTTCAAAGGTCCTCCATAGGGCATGAAGTAGTTCCAACTAACAGAGCAACCAGAAACTTCCAGGGGAGAAATCCATAGCTCACAGCTGTGTCTGGATCAGAGTACAGTTATTGACCACACTACTCCACAGTGCTATTGCCGCCGCCAGTTCAGATTATTCACTGAAATGTTAGGCATAGTACATTGTCTCCAGCTCTTCTCTTTTCTTTAAACCCCTGCTCAACAAATCTGATGTTGAAGGCCATAACAATTCAGCTGTAATATACAGCCCCCTCCCAGTCTTTTCTAGATCACATTACATTAATTTGTCTACTCTGTATTGTATGTTATTTTGGTTTGCTTTTATGAAATTATTATTCATTTCTGAAATTTATTTTATAGTTTCAGTCTTGGAATAGCTGCTTAATAAATGTAGCTTTAACTGCATGCAGTTGTGCTACAGCTTATATACAGGGTGTCTCAAAAATATTGGTACAAACGTTTAGGGGAGGTAGGTAACATCTAAAGGAATGTGAATCGCATAGGAACCCATAACCAGAAATGTCACGGGAAAGTAGTAGCAGAGGCACAAGAAGCAGAAATGACACAAGACAGTAATTAGTGGCAAACGTTTATTTGACATAATATTAACAATGGAGTACGAGATGGATGCATTTCATGATGTTACAACAGATTCTCGAAGGTTCCACCATGAGACGCGATGCATGCGTCACACCGACGCAGCATGGATTGGCGACACGGTCGAACACACCTGGAGTTTCTTTGACAGTAGCAGCAGTGTAGACGAGTCTCGCCATGAGATCCATTTCCGTCTCCACAGGCGATTCATACACGATAGATTTGAGAGCTCCCCCCCACAGAAAGAAATCAAGGCTCGATAAATCAGGGGAACATGGGGGCCAGGCAACGGGTCCACCACGGCCAATCCATCGAGGCCCAACATTGTCTTGCTACTTTTATGGAAGGTGTGGTCACGAACACACCTTCCATAATGGGCAGGCGCCCTGTCATGTTGAAACCAAATGTTGCGTCTCACATTTGCTGGAACATTGTCAAGTAACCCTGGTAGAACTTGTTCAAGAAAGATCCGATATTTAGCGGAGTTCATGCGGGATGGTAACAGGTACGGGCTGACTAAGCAGTTACCGACCATACCTGTCCACACATTTATTGTGAAGCGATGTTGTGCCGCATGGGGGCGCACACTGTGTGGGTTGTTGTGAGCCCACACATGAGCATTGTGCTGATTGAATAAGCCTTCCCGAGTGAAATAAGCCTCATCCGTGAACAAAACATAGGCTGGAAAATTCAAGTCTTGAACACTTTCTTGGAGAAACCACTGCGCAAAAGCCACACGTGCAGGATGACCTTGGGGGGAGCAGTAACTGAACCCTTTGGAGATGAAAGGGGTGTAAGGAATCATCGTGCCAGACACGCTGTACGCTGCAACGAGACACTCCTAAGGCAGAGGCAATGGCACGTGTGCTGGTAGTAGGATTATTCTGGATGGCATTCAACACACTTTCTTCCATGGCAGGAGTTCGTCAAATGCAGTCTGCCCGCACTACTCCTGTTACCTCTAAATGACCCATAATTGCACAAATTTTGATGCACACGTGCAAACAAATGGTGATCTGGTACATGTCTGTCTGGGAAGCGTTCTCCATAAATTCATTGAGCGGCTCGTCCATTACCCTCTGCTAATCCATACACTAGGTACATGTCTACCAGCTCACAGTTTGTATATCGATGCACGCTCTTCATGCGGCGACTACTGCTTGAGTGGGTAAACCAGAAATTTTCCCTCTCTCGAACTGATGAACAGTGCCGTCTACCGATTTACGGTGACGTAGTAGTAGTAGTAGTTGTTATGGGAGTTTAATGGCGCATAAGCTACTATGGCTATAATGCGCCTGTAGTAGTAGTAGTGGCATGTGATGCAAGAAAGCAAGTGTATGAGCTTATGCAGCATCAGCCAAAAAAAAAAAAAAAAAATCACACCATTCCCTCCAAATGCCCGTCTAGTTCCTCCTTAAATTTATTCAACCTATCAACTTCCACAATTACAGATGGAAGTTTGTTCCAGCAATTAACCACCCGCTGGTTAAAGGCAAATTTCCGCACATCACATGTTTCCGGTTATGGGTTCCTATGCGATTCACATTCCTTTAGATGTTACCTACCGCCCCTAAACGTTTGTACCAATATTTTTGAGACACCCTGTATACACAGTATGTTAGTATTAGCATTAGCATTAGTAGAGGCATTTGATGCAAGAAAGCAAGCTTATGCAGCATCAGCCAAAAAAAAAAAAAAAAAACCCACTTCCACTTCACCCCTCTGTTCGTTCAAAATACCTGTCCAGCTGAGCCTTAAACTTATTTAGGCTATCAACCTCCACCACAAGGGATGGAAGACTGTTCCACCAACCAACCACCCACTGGCTAAAGGCAAATTTCCGCACGTCTATCCTCCATCTGTCTTTCCTCAATTTGAATTTATGCCCTCTCAGGTGATTTTTCTGAGCTAGAGGAAGAATCCCATCAGCATTGAGCATGCTTAAACCATTCAAGGCTTTATACACCTCTATTAGATCACCTCGCTGGTGCCTAGTCTCCAGACACTGTAATTTGCAAAACTTAAGCCTTTCTTCGTAAGAGCACCCCTTTGTTCCATTCACTAATCTTGTTGCCCTTCTCTGTACTCGTTCCAGCAGCTCTACATCCTTCTTGAAATGAGGCCTCCAGACCTGTATACAGTACTCTAGGTGTGGCCTGACCATTGCCTTATACAATGGAATAATCACCTCCTTATCCCTGCTGGAAAAATTCCTGTATATCATTGACAATACTCCATAAGCTACGCTTGCAGCCCGTCTGCACTGCTCAGAGAACTTCATATCTGCCTGCAAAACCACCCCCAAGTCCCTTTCATTCTCTACCACTGTCAGTGTAGTACCACAGAGTAGATACGTTGCTCTGGGGTTGCTGTTTCCCATGTGTAGTACTTTACATTTGTCAATGTTAAACTTCATTTGCCACCTCTCAGCCCATCTGCTCAACCTATCCAGATCCTGTTGCAGCAGCATAGTGTCAGTAGTGTCCTTGACAACCCTGCCAACCTTTGTATCATCTGCAAACTTGGACATTAAGCTTGATATACCATCATCAATATCATTTATAAATACAGAAAACAATAATGGACCTAACACTGAGCCCTGAGGGACTCCACTAATAACATTAGTCCACGATGAGCAGTGTCCATTGATTACCACTCTCTGTCTTCTCCCCCTCAACCACCCCTTTATCCATAGCAGCAATTTGCCTCCAATGTCACACTGCTCCAATTTGTGTAGCAGTCTTCCATGTGCAACAGTATCAAAAGCCTTTCTAAGATCCAAGTATATAATATCAAAGTTATTCCCTGCATCCAGTTCTTTTGTGACTGCATCATAGTATCCAATCAAGTTGGTCAGGCAAGACTTCCCCTTAACAAAACCATGCTGTGTCTGAGCTATAACTGAAGTCTTGTCTAAATGATCCTGCAGTGCTTCTTTAACCAGTGCCTCCATTAATTTTCCTGGAACAGAAGTTAAGCTCACAGGTCTATAATTACTTGTGTCAGCCTTTGATCCTCCTTTGTGAATTGGTGTTACATTTGCACATTTCCAGTCTATGGATACCTGTCCTGAGTCCAAGGAAGCTCTCATAATTATGGCTAAGGGTTTGCTTACTTCCTTTGCTGCCTCCTTTAATATAACTGGATAGATCCCATCCACCCCGGGTGCCTTTCTTGTGTTTATCTTCAACAGTTTCTCCTCCACTTTACTCCCAGTTATTTCAAGATTCTGTAGCTTACTGCTAGAGTTGAATACACCTCTGGCATTCCCGTTGCTGAATAACTCCTCATGTGTGAATGTCGATGCAAAATATTCATTTAGTTTGTTAGCTACCTGAGCAGGATCATCAACAGTTGACCCATCAGTATCAAGTGGACCAATCTGATTCATCCCCTTCCTTCTAGAGTTTACATAAGTAAAGAACTCTTTGCTGTTTTTCTTTGCATCCCTTGCCAAGGATTTCTCGTAATCTGCCTTCGCCTGCCTAACCTCCTTTGTAACTTGGTTGCATATCAACTTGTATCTATCATAGGCTTCTGTGTCATGTGTTAATTTGTAAGTATCCCATGCATTTTTCTTCTCTGCCATATGCCTCATTAGTTCATCTGACATCCATTTTGGCCTAAACCTTGAACAATATTTCTTAGTTGGTATGTAAAGCCTAGTAGCTTCCAAGATAAGTTCTTTGAATGCTTCCCATTTTGAATTTTCTGTTGGTAACATCATCAGTTGGTCCCACTGTATAGAATTTAAATACTGTCTCAGTCCATCGTAGTCGCCTTTACGGAAGCAATAACCCCTCCCTTTACCCCTAATGGTAGTTACCTCTTTGAGTAAATCCCACTTCAGCACACTGTGATCACTGCCACCTAGTGGTTCATTTATCTGCAGATTCTTAATGCATGAAGAATCACTGCTCATAATCAAATCAAGAGGTATTACTCCCTCTAGTTGCCTCCCGAACATGCTGATGTAGAAAACAATCATCCAATAAATCCACAAAAGCCCTGCTAGTGTGTGAGTAACCAGCCCCCAAATTCCAGTCAATATCTGGGAAATTAAAATCTCCCATTATAAGACTCTCTGATTTACTGGCCCACTCTATTTCCCTGTACAGTTCCTTATTATACTCATCAGAGTCATTAGGCGTATAGCACACTCCTACTCTCAATTTTGATCTCCCAATGCTTATGTCACACCAAACTGACTCAACAATGCACTGTCCGGCGATGTCGACTGGCTTCACTTCCTTGGTTTTTATGTGTTTCTTAACTAATAGCATAACCCCTCCCCCCTTCCTATCCTGTCTATCCTTTCTGTAGACGTTGTACTCCCTAAATTACAGTTCTGCATCCCTTATATCTGTGTGACACCACGTCTCTGATATCCCAACAATATCTGCCTTTGATGTTTTGAGCAATACCTCAAATTCATCAAATTTATTTACTAAACTCCTAGCATTGGTGTACACGCAAGTATACCTGCACCTGTTTCTATTCTTAGCTACCCTAACACAACCCATGTGTTTACTTGTACCGCAATGGCTCCCAGCAGTCTCTAAAATACCATGCATCTTGTTTTTCAGGCTTCTGCTTATTCTAATAGAAGCAGTGCAAGAATCTCTTTCACCTCTGCCAGTGGCTACTGTCAATCTGTTGGTCTTTGTCTCCCCCCAAGCCAGCAGTTTTCCGACCCACCTAACACTGCCTCGATAGCATCAGCAAATATTCTTGCACCCTTTCTATTTAAGTGTATCTCATCCCTGTAAAAGCAATCTCTCCTGTTAACAAGTACAGTCCAGGCTGAAAAAAATTCTACCCCTTGAGCCTTTCACAATCTTTCCAGGGCCGAATTGATCGACAAGGCCCTCATCATATACTCCCTCCTATCGTGTCTGGGCAGAATTGCAGACACTTTCAATTTCAACCCTAATTCACGGCTTTTTTTCATCAGTGACCTGTACTTGTCAAGTAATTCCGCCGGTCTCCTACTCTTAATATTATTAGTGCCAACGTGTACAACTATATCACCTTTTGTGCCCTTAAAAGATGATATTCGCTCTACAACGTCATCAACCTTTGCCCCTGGCAGACATACCCTGGTCCTGTTCCACCTATCTAGTTCAGGTTTAATGCATGGGTTCTCATTCTTTAACTTGATCATTCACTATTCAAAAATTATAATTGGCGAAGATAAAGAAAGCCAACACAGGAATGACGGGAAACGTCGGATAACTTACGTGGAAAATTAGTTTCCTGATACAGTACTCTAGCGCTGCTTACTCGGTAAACAGATGGTAGGTGTTATCGGTCTAGAGCAAAGTTGAGAACGATATATTGATTGACAGGTAGGCGTGACAAATGTTGTGCTGATTGGTGCCTGAACACAACACACAATAACATCGGTTTAGTATCCTGTAACTCAGAAGCACTAATGGTAACTTGCCCTAATCGCCACTTTTCATAATGCTGAAAAAAAAGGTTAGGTTACCTCCACTTGAATTCCTTGGGACCTTGAACCCCTCCCGAAATATAGGGAGTAACCTCACCTTTTTTCTTTAGAATCATGGGTGGACTAGCGCATAAATTGTTTATTAACAAAATATTAATTTTTTATTACTGTACTTTTATTTTTTAAGATACTTATGCAGATAAACATGCATCATAACGTCAATCAACACCTCAATATGTATTCACTATATATATAGTGAATAGCTATTGAGGTGTTGTTGATATATATAAAAACACTTTATACATATATATATATATAAAAAGAATCTTTCTTTCTTTTCCTTTTTTCATAACCAAGTCTAAATCAACAATATAGTAAAACACTCACAAACTCCAAAAATCTGCTTTTAATAATGAGAAAAAAACATAATGAAGAACATAAAAATAAACAGAACAAAACTTTTTTTATTTTAATTTTTATCAACCAACATTTTATTTTCCTTATAAATTTCTTCCATCTTTAAAAGATTCATTGCTACTATTACCTGTTTACTGTTCATCACAAAACTATTATGCACTTTCTTTACTCATAAATGCACATTATAATGCCAACCAATGACTACTCAGTAGCTTGTCGTCTGTCACACCCACCACCAATTATTTCATCGTTTGCCATGCTTACCCGTCAATCAATATATCCTTCTCAATTTCGGCTCCAGACCGATAACACCTACCCTCTATTTACCAAGCGAGCAGTGCTAGAGTCCGGTGTCGGGAAACTAATTTTCCACATAAGTTATCCGACGTTTCTCGTCATTCCTGTGTTGGCTTTCTTTACCTTAGTCTTATAATTTTCTTATACCATGGTTTTTTTTTTTTTTTTAAATAGAGTAAAAACATTTAAAAATGTATAATAGGTTTTCTAAAGAATGGAATAAATGCTCCATTATGACATTACCATATTATGAATTGTATTTAAGTTTGTTACAGAATGGTAATTGTTATATTTGTATTTGAAATAGCACTTATGTGCAACCATTTTAATGAATTGCTGTCTTGCACATTTAAGTAGTTTGGTTTCTAGTATATTGTCTGTTTCATTTTTTTATTATGTGGTGCTTTTCATTTGTTCATTCATAGCTTGCAGCAAAAATTGCCACACTTGTTCCAGCTACTCAGTTTGTATGTCTTGCCATGCTCCCTTGTTCCTAAGAAATAATAACTGTGTTTCTAATTGTGGAATCTCTGAGTATTTGGATTCTAGTTCAGGACTGTGTGAAGGTAATCCTTTAGATTTCAATTCTACAAATTTAATTTAATTTAATAAGTAATCCTTTATTTTTTAATTTATAAATAAGTAGTATTCGTAAACTTTGCACATTAGTATTAGCAAAAAGATGTATGGAAGAAAAGCTTATATAGCTCATGGGGTTTTGTCATACAGGAATTTTACCAGTAGGGACAAGGGTTATATCCCATTGTGTGAAGAAATGGTTAGACCACATCTTGACTACTGCATACAGGTTTGGAAACCTTGTTTTAAGAAAGATGTACATCTGTTGGAATGGGTGCAGAGAGATGAGTACCAAGATTAATCAGAAGAACAAAAGGATAATTTTATGAAGAAATATTTTATTTCTGCATCTGGAAACTAAGCACCTGCAAGGAGACACACACCAAGGACATTAATTTAAATCAGAAAAGGATAGTTGCAAATGTATTGAATTCTAGAAACTTGCTTTTAACCAGAGATTAATTGATTTTTGAAGTAGACTCCCACCTGATGTTGTGGAAGTGGGTAGTTTGAGTAACTTTAAAGAAGGGTTGGACAGTTGAAGTCATTTTTGTTATTTTTTTAATGGTGATGTATATAAGCTTGTTTCCTTTCATCATTTTCTTGCTAAAAGTCTAAGCAGAGGATATTGTCTACGGAGAAATAATGCATTGTGTTGAAAATAATCAAATTAAACAAAAATTCACGCATTATACTCAAAGGTGTTGATATTTTCAATAATTTCGTAAAAATTTAATGTTTATTTACTTTTGTTAATCACTAATAATTACTCATTTAATTTAGTAGTAAGATATTTTTGAAAAACTGACTCTACTCAAAGATATTTCGAAGCATACATGCTTTTGTAAATGTTAAGAGCTATTAGTTTTATTATAAGTTGAGTGTGTTTAATACAATATATATATTCCCAGCATACAGTAGGGTCTCTGAGCAACTTGTTATCCACATTATTATAAAGCAGGAATTGTATGTGTGTATATTCACTTGTAATTAAAAAAAAAAAACATGATGTTTAGTTTTATTTTTTTTCATGATGTTTTTTCATTCTTCAGTTTCATTTTCTGCCTAGACCAAAGCTCGCAACAATTGTAAAGCAGTTATTAATCAGTCCAAACTAGAGTTTGAACAGGCTAAGAGTAGAAAACTTGCTTCCTGCCCTAATGGTAGCTGAACATTCTGGTCTCTTGCCAAAGCTATTGGACACAACTTTTGCCCATCTCTGCTCCCACCTCTGTCCAAACCAGATGGTTCTGTTGTCACTTCAGCCAAGGATAAAGCTGACTTGCTATCATCCCATTTTTCTTCCAACTCATGTATTAATGATCATGGTAAAACACCTCCCACCATTCCCAACACTCTCCATTCAATGCCTCCTGTGGTCTTCCGTCAAAAGAATGTCAGAAGGATTTTGACGAATCTTGATGCTAAGAAAGCTCCAGGTCCCGATGGTATTTCTCCACTTGTTCTCAAAACCTGTGCTCCTGAACTTACTCCTATTCTTTGCCACCTTTTTTCACTTTCTTATTCCAAAGGTGTTTCTCCTTCTGCTTGGAAATTTGCTCATATCCAGCCAGTTCCTAAAAAGGGTGACAAATCCCTCCCATCCAATTATCGTCCCATTGCAATTACTTCTACTCTTTCTAAAGTAATGGAGAAATCAATCAATTAATCAATTTTTTTTTTTTTTTTTTAGATAGACCTAGGAACACTTATACATGCACATGTTTTATTGATTATTATCTTAGCATTAGCATTAGTAGAGGCATATGATGCAAGAAAGCAAGCTTATTCAGCATCAGCCAAAAAAAAAAAAAAAAAAAACACACACAACTACTACTCCCATTTCACCCCTCCATTCGTTCGAAATACCTGTCCAGCTGAGCCTTAAATTTGTTTAGGCTATCAACTTCAACAACAAGTGATGGAAGTCTATTCCACAAACCAACTGCCTGCTGGCTAAAGGCAAATTTCCGCACATCTATCCAACATCCGTCCTTTTGAATTTGAATTTATGCCCTCTCAGGTGATTATTCTGAGCAAGAGGAAGAATCCCATTGGCATTGAGCGTGCTCAAGCCATTCAAAGCCTTATACACCTCTATCAGATCACCTCGCCGATACCTAGTCTCCAGACTCTGTAATTTGCAAAACTTAAGCCTTTCTTCGTAAGAGCAACCCTTTGTTCCATTCACTAATCTTGTTGCCCTTCTCTGTACTCGTTCCAGCAGCTCTACATCCTTCTTGAAATGAGGCCTCCAGACCTGTATACAGTACTCAAGGTGTGGCCTGACCATGCCTTATACAAGGGAATAATCGCATCCCTATCCCTGCTAGAAAAATTCCTGTATATCATTGACAAGACACCATGAGCTACTCTTGCAGCTCGTCTGCACTGCTCAGAGAACTTCATATCTGCCTGCACAATAATCCCCAGGTCTTTTTCATTCTCTACCACTGTCAATGTAGTACCACAGAGTTGATACGTTGATCTGGGGTTACTGTTTCCCATATGTAGTACTTTACATTTGTCAATGTTAAACTTCATTTGCCACCTCTCAGCCCATCTGCTCAACCTTTCCAGATCCTATTGCAGCAGCATAGCATCAGTAGTGTCCTTAACAACCCTGCCAACCTTTGTATCGTCTGCACACTTGGACATTCAGCTTGATATACCATCATCAGTATCATTTATAAATACAGAAAACAACAACGGACCCAACACTGAACCCTGAGGAACTCCACTAATAACATTAGTCCACGTTGAACAGTGTCCATTGATTACCACTCTCTGTCTTCTGCCACTCAACCATCCCTTTATCCATAGCAGCAATTTGCCTCTAATGCCACACTGCTCCAATTTGTGCAGCAGTCTTCCATGCGCAACAGTATCAAAAGCCTTTCTAAGATCCAAATATATAATATCAAAGTTATTCCCTGCATCCAGTTCTTTTGTGACTACATCATAGTATCCAATCAAATTGGTCAGACAAGACCTGCCCTTAACAAAACCATGCTGTGTCTGAGCTATAACTGAATTCTTGTCTAGATGATCCTGCAGTGCTTCTTTAAGCAGTGCCTCCATTAATTTTCCTGGAACCGAAGTTAAACTAACAGGTCTATAATTATTTGTGTCAGCCTTTGATCCCCCTTTGTGAATTGGGGTTACATTTGCACATCTCCAGTCTATGGGTACCTCCCCTGAGTCCAAAGAAGCTCTCATAATTATGGCTAGGGATTTGCTTACTTCCTTTGCTGCCTCCTTTAATATAACTGGATAGATCCCATCCACCCAGGGTGCCTTTTTTATGTTTATCCTCAACAATTTCTCCTCCACTTTCCTCTCATTTATTAGAAAATCATCTAGCTCACTGCCAATGTTTACTTCACCTACGAGATTCCCCTTCCTGAATAACTCCTCATGTGTGAATGTAGATGCAAAATACTCGTTTAGATTGTTAGCCACCTGAGCAGGATCCTCAACTGTTGAACCATCAACATCCAGTGGACCAATCTGATTCATCCCTTTCCTTCTTGAGTTTAAATAGGTAAAGAACTCTTTTCTCTTTTTCTTTGTATTCTTTGTCAAGGATTTCTGATAATCTGCCTTTGCCTGCCTAATCTCCTTTGTGACTTGGTTACAGACCAACTTATATCTGTCCTAGGCTTCCATGTCACCCATTAATTTGTATGTATCCCATGCATTTTTCTTCTCTGCCATATGTCTTTTTAGTTCATCTGACAACTATTTGGGCCTGAACCTTGAACAGTATTTCTTGGTTGGTATGTAAAGCCTGGTAGCTTCCAAGATTAGTTCCTTGAATGCTTCCCATTTTAAATTTGCTGTGGTAACATCATCAGTTGGTCCCACTGTATAGAATTTAAATGCTGTCTCAGACCATCATAGTCGCCTTTACAAAAGCAAAAACCCTTCCGTTTACCTCTGATGGTAGTTACCTCCTTGAGTAAATCCCACTTCAGCACACTGTGATCACTGCCATCTAGTGGTTCCTTTATCTGCAGATTCTTAATGCATGAAGAATCACTACTGATAATCAGATCAAGAGTACAGTATTACTCTATCTAATTGCATCTCGAACATGCTGGTGTAGAAAACAATCATCCAATAAATCCACAAAAGCCTTGCTAGTGTGTGAGTGACCAACCCACAAATTCCAGTCAAAATCCCCAAGTGAGGGGCCCATCAAGCTCTCAGCTGCCCACACCAATGCCAGAGCTTGCACTTGGTCATCGCGGAACACAGCGGCAACCCCCTAGGCAGAATGCGCTGGTCCCAAAGGAACTAGTAGTTGTTGGTGACTCTATTGTCAGGGAAACGGGAAACATGCTTTGTAAAAAGGATAGGTGGAATAGGACCAGGGTATGTCTGCCAGGGGCAAAAGTTGATGACGTTGTAGAGCGGATATCATCTTTTAAGGGCACAAAAGGTGATATAGTTGTACACGTTGGCACTAATGACATTAAGAGTAGGAGACCGGCGGAATTACTTGACAAGTACAGGTCACTGATGAAAAAAAGCTGTGAATTAGGGTTGAAATTGAAAGTGTCTGCAATTCTGCCCAGACACGATAGGAGGGAGTATATGATGAGAGCCCTGTCAATCAATTCGGCCCTGGAAAGATTGTGCAGGGCTCAAGGGGTAGAATTTTTTTCAGCCTGGTCTGTACTTGTTAACAGGAGAGACTGCTTCTACAGGGATGGGATACACTTAAATAGAAAGGGTGCAAGAATGTTTGCTGATGCTATCGAGGCAATGTTAGGTGGGTCGGAAAACTGCTAGATTGGGGGGATACAAGGACTAATAGATTAACAGTAGCCACTGGCAGAGGTGAAAGTGATTCTTGCACTGCTTCTATTGGAATGAGCCGCAGCCTGGAAAATAAGATGCAGGATATTTCAGAGACTGCTGGGAATCATTGGGGTACAAGTAAACACATGGGTTGTGTTAGGGCAGCTAAGAAAAAGAACAGGTGCATGTATACTTGTGTGTACACCAATGCTAGGAGTTTAGTAAATAAATTTGATGAATTTGAGGTATTGCTCAAAACATCAAAGGCAGATATTGTGGGGATTTCAGAGACGTGGTGTCACACAGATATAAGAAATGCAGAACTGGAATTTGGGGAGTAAAATGTCTACAGAAAGGATAGACAGGATAGGAAGGGAGGAGGGGTTATGCTATTAGTTAAAAAACACATAAAATCCAAGGAAGTGAAGCCAGTGGACATCGCTGGACAGTGCAGTGTCGAGTCAGTTTGGTGTGACATAAGCATTGGGAGATCAAAATTGAGAGTAGGAGTGTGCTATAGGCCTAATGACTCTGATGAGTATAATAAGAAACTGTTCGGAGAAATAGAGTGGGCCAGTAAATCAGAGAGTCTTATAATGGGGGATTTTAATTTCCCAGATATTGACTGGAATTTGGGGGCTGGTCACTCACACAGTAGCAAGGCTTTTGTGGATTTATTGGATGATTGTTTTCTACATCAGCATGTTCGGGAGGCAACTAGAGGGAGTAATACTCTTGATTTGATTATCAGTAGTGATTCTTCATGCATTAAGAATCTGCAGATAAATGAACCACTTGGTGGCAGTGATCACAGTGTGCTGAAGTGGGAGTTACTCAAAGAGGTAACTACCATTAGGGGTAAAGGGAAGGGGTATTGCTTTCGTAAAGGCGACTACAATGGACTGAGACAGTATTTAAATTCTGTACAGTGGGATCAACTGATGATATTGCCAACAGCAAATTCAAAATGGGAAGCATTCAAAGAACTTATCGTGGAAGCTACTAGGCTTTACATACCAACTAAGAAATATTGTTCAAGGTTTAGGCCTAAATGGTTGTCAGATGAACTAATGAGGCATATGGCAGAGAAGAAAAATGCATGGGATACATACAAATTAACACGTGACACGGACGCCTATGATAGATACAAGTTGATCTGTAACCAAGTTACAAAGGAGGTTAGGCAGGCGAAGGCAGATTACGAGAGATCCTTGGCAAGGGATGCGAAGAAAAACAGCAAAGAGTTCTTTACTTATGTAAACTCTAGAAGGAAGGGGATGAATCAGATTGGTCCACTTGAGATCGATGGGTCAACTGTTGATGACCCTGCTCGGGTAGCTAACAAACTAAATGAATATTTTGCTTCGACATTCACACATGAGGAGTTATTCAGCGAGGGGAATGCCAGAGGTGTATTCAACTCTAGCAGTAAGCTAGAGAATCTTGTAATAACTGAGAGCAAAGTGGAGGAGAAATTGTTGAAGATAAACACAAGAAAGGCACCTGGGGTGGATGGGATCTATCCAGTTATATTAAAGGAGGCAGCAAAGGAGGTAAGCAAACCCTTAGCCATAATTATGAGAGCTTCCTTGGACTCAGGGGAGGTACCCATTGACTGGAGATGTGCAAATGTGACCCCAATTCACAAAGGGGGATCAAAGGCTGACACAAGTAATTATAGACCTGTGAGTTTAACTTCTGTTCCCGGAAAATTAATGGAGGCACTGGTGAAAGAAGCACTGCAGGATCATCTAGACAAGACTTCAGTTATAGCTAGGACACAGCATGGTTTTGTTAAGGGGAAGTCTTGCCTGACCAATTTGATTGGATACTATGATGCAGTCACAAAAGAACTGGATGCAGGGAATAACTTTGATATTATATACTTGGATCTTAGAAAGGCTTTTGATACTGTTGCACATGGAAGACTGCTGCACAAATTGGAGCAGTGTGGCATTGGAGGCAAGTTGCTGCTATGGATAAAGGGGTGGTTGAGGGGGAGAAGACAGAGAGTGGTAATCAATGGACACTGCTCATCGTGGACTAATGTTATTAGTGGAGTCCCTCAGGGTTCAGTATTGGGGCCTTTATTGTTTTCTGTATTTATAAATGATATTGATGATGGTATATCAGGCTTAATGTCCAAGTTTGCAGACGATACGAAGGTTGGCAGGGTTGTCAAGGACACTACTGACACTATGCTGCTGCAACAGGATTTGGAAAGGTTGAGCAGATGGGCTTCGAGGTGGCAAATGAAGTTTAACATTGACAAATGTAAAGTACTACATATGGGAAACAGCAACCCCAGAGCAACGTATCAACTCTGTGGTACTACACTGACAGTGGTAGAGAATGAAAGGGACCTGGGGGTGGTGGTGCAGGCAGATATGAAGTTCTCTGAGCAGTGCAGACGAGCTGCAAGAGTAGCTCATGGTGTATTGTCAATGATATATAGGAATTTTTCTAGCAGGGATAAGGAGGTGATTATTCCCTTGTATAAGGCAATGGTCAGGCCACACCTAGAGTACTGTATACAGGCCTGGAGGCCTCATTTCAGGAAGGATGTAGAGCTGCTGGAACGAGTACAGAGAAGGGCAACTAGATTGGTGAATGGGACAAAGGGGTTCTCTTACGAAGAAAGGCTTAAGTTTTGCAAATTACAGTGTCTGGAAACTAGGCACCAGCGGGGTGATCTGATAGAGGTGTACAAAGCCTTGAATGGTTTGAGCATGCTCAATGCTGATGGGATTCTTCCTCTAGCTCAGAAAAATCACCTGAGAGGGCATAAATTCAAATTGAGGAAAGACAGATGTAGGATAGATGTGCGGAAATTTGCCTTTAGCCAGCGGGTGGTTGGTGGGTGGAACAGACTTCCATCCCTTGTCGTGGAAGTTGATAGCCTAAATAAGTTTAAGGCTCAGCTGGACAGGTATTTCGAACGAACAGAGGGGTGAAGTGGAAAGTGGTTATTTTTATTTATTTATGTTACTTTTTTTTTTTTTTTTTTTTGGCTGATGCTGCATAAGCTTGCTTTTTTGCATCAAATGCCTCTACTAATGCTAATGCTAATGCTAATATCTGGGAAATTAAAATCCTCCATTATAAGACTCTCTGATTTACTGGCCCATTCTATTTCCCTGTACAGTATCTTATTATACTCATCAGAGTCATTAGGCCTATAGCACACTCCTACTCTCAATTTGATTTACCTATGCTTATGTCACACCAAACTGACTCAACACTGGCCCTGTCCATCGATGTCGACTGGCTTCACTTCCTTGGATTTTATGTGTTTTTTAACTAATAGCATAACCCCTCCTCCCTTCCTATCCTTCTATCCTTTCTGTAGACGTTGTACTCCCCAAATTACAGTTCTGCATCCCTTATATCTGTGTGACACCACGTCTCTGATATCCCAACAATATCTGCCTTTGATGTTTTTAGCAATACCTCAAATTCATCAAATTTATTTACTAAACTCCTAGCATTGGTGTACACACAAGTATACAAGCACCTGTTTCTATTCTTAGCTACCCTAACACAACCCATGTGTTTACTTGTACCGCAATGACTTCCAGTAGTCTCTGAAATATCCTGCATCTTGTTTTTTCAGGCTTCTGCTCATTCCAATAGAAGCAGTATGATGATTTTTATCTTTAATGAATATTTTTATATCTTTATATGAATATTAGGAAAGCATGTGAATAATAATTTGAATAATATTAATAATGATGAATAATAATAATTTGAATAATATTAATAATGATGAATAATAATAATTTGAATAATATTAGAATTAATAATTAATATTAGAATAATATTAGAATTAGAATTAATAATGATGAATAATAATAATTTGAATAATATTAATAATGATGAATAATAATAATTAATCACAAAAAATGACAATAATATATTATTTCTAAACATTTGGCAATAGAACACACGGAATAAACAAGTTTATGAAATACACGTGTGTGTATAAGAAAATTATAATAGAAAAAAATATAATAGAAGTACGTGCAGAGGCAGATTTACCAGTAAAGCTTTAGCTTCAGGGCCCCTCACTTGCACAGGCCCCTTCAAGGCCCTGGCAGTGGCCCTAGCAATACGTTCTCATGGTCATATGTTTTTGTAAGATTTGAAAAGTAAGATATTTTAACCACTGCTGTCTCTCTTCATTCCAACTTCCCCTCTATCACATTTTTGTGTTGGGTGGTGTTGGAGGTCATGGGTACTAGTAGGATATTTTGTAAGGTGGTGCATCTGGGAATAAATTTTTGTTCACCAAATTTTAGCAAAAAAAAATGCATTATTTTAATTAAGTTAAGTTTGACTGAATGACGTGTACAGCCGAACCAACGTTTCATGATTGGTGGGAGAAAGGACTTGTATTGTTCTAATGTTTTCAATAAATTACTTCAATATCCAAAGGTGATTACACTTGCATCACCTTTGGACTTCGAATGTCCATGGTTGCACTTTGCACAACCTTGTGTCATGCTGCTGGCGCCCATGGTCTGAGTGACCATCAAGCTTTAAAAAAAATACAAAGAAATTTTGCAATCTTTTTCTTAAAGAGGGCCCACAAAATCTCCATCCCCCTGCACAGCTATGAAAAATGCTGTGCTGCTTTTTGCTGTTGCATGTTCTGTATCGCCAATTTTCTTGAACGGCAATATTGTGATGCTGAAAACTAAAGGTCTCTTCGGCTTTCTTGTGATTTGTTTGTATTATGATGCCTTTCAATAATTTGGCTGTCAGTGTGCATTTACAATATTTAAAAAAAACATTTAAAATACTCATCATCTAATTTGTAGAGCCAGTTCTTAGATTTAACATCTTTGAGTCATTGATAAAATATATATAGTCAACACTTTTGCATTGACTATATTTTTTGCTCATTTTCAAAAAGGGGCAAAATTACACACCATAGTTTAATATGAAAATTCATAAAAGAGAAAAAAAAAATTAGTTACCTACTCAAATTAATTCGAATCATCACAAACGAAAAAGGGGCAAGTTTTCATCAACACTCTGTTAAACCTATTCAGAACAGTGGTTTGCATGCAGAAATGTTTTAAGTTACTGCATCTTTGTTCTGGGCAGTCTACTCCAATAATTTGAAAAGTGAACCAGCATAAAGTGACCCTCTGTATTAGGAAAATCAGACCATCAAATTTCAAAGAAAGGAAGTTGAAGCGTTCTGAGTTGATGGTGGAAAGTCCTATTATAATATTTTTCTCTGATCTGTAAATGATCCAGCAATGAATTTTCAATTAAAAAAAAAATTACTGACATCAGAGTAATAAAATTACAAATCATTCTTTCAGATTGTTTGAGATGTCATGGATTATTCATAATTTGTGAATGTAAACTTATGAAAACTGGAATTATAAATATGCTTTCCTGAAGGCCGTCGAAGTCGAGTGATCAAGCGTGAGGGTGCATTAGTATACGTACCTTAAGTGGCCGGGGTTCAAGCCTATGATCATGGGTGCTGGCAGCGTGGTGCAAGTACACCACCTTTGGACTTTGAATTATTACACAATTTTTAATATTTTCATTAATTTATTGAAACATTAAAACAATACAAATTCTTTCTTTCAAGATAAATGTCCTTTCTCCCACTGATCTCGAAATGTTGGCTCTGTTGTCAGATAAATCAGTCAAATTTAACAATTTAAATATTGCATGTATTCGAAAATTGGTAAGCAAAAAATTTTCAAAATATTCTGCTGGTACCCATGCCTGTTAAATACAGTGCCATTTCTTCTATTCTCCCTATCTTGTGGGCGCCTCTGTAGCCAGGTGGGCAGGAGCATCAGTGCGTAGCACATCTTGATTAGACCGGGGTTCAAGCCCGTGACTACCAAATACGGAGGATGCGGAAAGGTCAGGGAATGACCACCGCATATCCCCGGAGCAATATGGCCTTAGTTGCTAATGCTCCTAAAAACCAAATAACAAATAACAACAACCTATCTTGTGAACTCCTCTGACCAGAGCATAAAGAGGAAATTCATTCAAAAAATCACTTATTACAGAATCACTATAAAGTTGGCATTGCATTGCACACATAAAGCAAATCAATGCACACTTCTCTGTTCAGAGGTGTGCATTCATCGTTTACTGCATGCAAAAGGGGAAAAAAGGCGAGGACATGAAAAATAACTTTTGAAATTCATATTACACCTTTCTATAATCTGTAAATGATCCAGCAACAGGTTTTTATTGACAACCTGTTGCTGGATCATTTACAGATTTACTGACACCAGAGTAACAAAATTATAGATTGTTCTGTCAAGTTGTAACAAAATGCAAAGATAGTAAAAAAAATAAATCTACAGCAATGAGTAATATTATTATCAAAACTGGACAACCTTTTGACTATCACAGACATCATTCAATATTTGTGAATAGGGCAGACTGGGTCAAAAAGTCTTACCAGGGGAAAACTTTTAGTGCCCTCACAACAGTGTTTATGGCCATACAATTGCACATCAGTCTCCAGCCTCTGGCCCACCCGCGTTTCCTCGCTAAGTCTTATGGCCAGTCTGCCTCTGTTTGTGAAATGGTCCATCATGAAAATTAATGAAAACTGGAATAATAAATTAATGAAAACTGGAATAATAAATAGCTATCCCTAACACAACCCATGTGTTTACTTGTACCGCAATGACTACCAGCAGTCTCTGAAATATCCTGCATCTTGTTTTTCAGACTTCTGCTCATTTCAATAGAAGCAGTGCAAGAATCATCTTCCACCTCTGCCAGTGGCTACTGTTAATCTATTAGTCCTTGTATCCCCCCCAACTAGCAGTTTTCCGACCCACCTAACACTGCCTCGACACTAGCATCAGCAAAAATTCTTGCACCCTTTCTATTTAAGTGTATCCCATCCCTGTAGAAGCAATCTCTCCTGTTAACAAGTAACAGACCAGGCTGAAAAAAATTCTACCCCTTGAGCCCTGCACAATCTTTCCAGGGCCGAATTGATCGACAGGGCTCTCATCATATACTCCCTCCTATCGTGTCTGGGCAGAATTGCAGACACTTTCAAATTCAACCCTAATTCACGGCTTTTTTTCAACAGTGACCTGTACTTGCTAAGTAATTCCGCTGGTCTCCTACTCTTAATATCATTAGTGCCAACTTGTACAACTATATCACCTTTTGTGCCCTTAAAAGATGATATCCGCTCTACAACGTCATCAACCTTTGCCCCTGGCAGACATACCCTGGTCCTATTCCACCTATCCTTTTTGCAAAACATGTTCCCCGCTTCCCTGACAATAGAGTCACCAACAACTACTAGTTCCTGTGGGACCAGCGCATTCTGCCTAGGGGGCTGCTTCTGTGTTGCCTGATGACCAAGTGCAAGCTCTGGCATTGATGTGGGCAGCTGAGAGCTTGATGGGCCCCTCAATTTATTTCCTTCGAGGGCATCCACCCTGTCCTTCAAGCTCTCATAAAGGCCCATAACAACGCTGAGTTGTCGCCTGATTTCCTTGCACTCCTTACATCGTGCACACACAAAGACATCCCCCTTGGCAGTATCATGTCCCATACCCGACTGCTCCGCAAACATCAAGCAAACAGTGCATTTTAATAGACTGTGATTCAGAGGGCAACTGCCCCCCTCAGTTCTCCCCTGAACCACATCACTCCCATTAGCTTGAGCCTTTTGCTTTGCTGCTCTGGTCAGAGTCATGATTCAATTCAATAAAATCCAAAACAAAAATTAAATCCTTAAGTTATATCCCAAAACAGTTATGTTATATATATATTTTTTTTTCGGTATCTAGTGTTTTCTATGAGTTCCCTTTATACAACTTCCGTATCACGTGTACCACTATAGTTATGTATTAATTATTTGTTACGATTAAGTCATTATATATATTTATAGAGTTAAAAATACAATTTAACTGACAATAAAGTTTATCAAGATTAATAGATTTACTGATTAATTGACAATATTATATTATGCACTATACTACACTAAGCTTATGCTATCGTGTAAAAATGGCGGGAATTCACGAACGGTATTTCTACGGACTCGTAAGTATTGATTAGCTTCCAAATCTCGCTATCTCAATTTAGAATAAACTAAGGATCCTGACTAGGTCTATAATCTACTTATAGAAGATAATTTGATATAACAATTGGTTAATAAATCGACTAAATTTCGTTAAAAAAAAAAAGACTTCTCGTTCAATTTGTGACACGTGGATTTGATACCGTTACCGAAACTAACATATGGCATTTGGACTAGGTGCACTGTTGCTGATTTCTTTAAAGATTATAAGAGAGGGCTATCTTTGTTTGAAACTTTATTTTGTATTTTGCAGCTACTGCTTCGTCTTTTAGGAAAAATGGATCAGATGTAGTTGATGCAGAATGCTGGGCAAAAGATTCTGCAAAGATGTTTACTATATATCCTCAGGAAGTGTTATCGCCTGTCCATTACAGAAGGAAGCTTTAACAACCTCTTCCTCCATATCTTCCCCCAGATGCACATTTATTATAATTAAGGCATCTACTTTTTTGCCAAATGAATCCTGCATCTGTGTCTTTGGTGAGAGGAAGTAAACCAAATCTGTGATTCTTTCTTAGCTTTCCACCTGATATAACAGTTATGTGCTTTCACCTCCTTGTAATTTATGAGATTGGCAGTAGGTCGGATTCCTTCGAAACTGATTCCACACTTTGTTCTTTTCTCTCTTGGTAACATTATCTATAGAATTCCACCAGTACTTGAGGTGTTTGCATATTTCATTTGAGGTTTGCAGTATGACAGTAGCAGCAGCTATTAACATCTGTTCTGTGATGTGTTCAATGGCATCATCTATGAACTGATGCTAGATGATATGCTCATCTAGTGAACTTCTAGATGCACATTTACTTTAGAGAGTTTCCATTTTGCTCAACCACTTACTGGTAAGTTTCTCCTTGCACAGAACATACAGATTATAGAGAAATTATTGCTGTTTAATGGATTGTCTGACACTCCCCAGTCAAAGTCTGGAAATAATGTGGGTGAGTATATTGATAGGTCTGCATATCAGCAGAAGTTGATTTTGTCAGAAAATGGACATAGGTGTGGGAGCATGTGTTTAGTGGCATGGGGTTATGCTTTTCAAGAAAGGGTTCTGTTATGTATTCCCAATCTGTCTGCAGTGATCCCACAACGGATAATGCACATTAAAACGTTCCAACATGCAGAAAGGAGTAAGTAGTTTTAGGAAAATATCATCTAGTTCAGTGAGTGAGTATGTCGGTCTGATTTCATGAGATATACATGGACACAAGAGTTAGAATTATTCAAAATGCAAGACTTGATGCTGATACTTGAGTTGCATTATGAAGAGGTTGTATGGAAATACAAACCATACAAACCTCTTTGCAACAAAGAGGTCTGTCTGTATAGGAATACATCTGAAAGGAATTTTAGTCATCCAATATAGCTACACCACCATATGAATTATGGGTATTGATCCTGTCATGCGTGTACAGTGTATAGTTTCTAACAGAAAGAAACATTTGTGGAAAGAGAGATTCAGTTCTTGTAGACACAAAAAATTACACCTACTGGATGATTATGGTTGTGGATATCATCAGTATTGCTACCAAGACATCTATAGGTTCATTGAATGAACAAGTCCATTACTCAGCTTTGAAAGAAGAATGTGTTTCTGACTGCTTTTTTGGGCCAGTCTGTTTATGGTGTCCCAATTATTTGCTTGATCTTTGATATATTCTTTAAGGAACTGCTGTGGAGTCACCAGAACAGCCCAAGTGCAATCAGAGATGAATGTGGCTGGTGGTATGGATACTTCAGTTTGAGTTCCTTCTGATATATTTTTGTGTTGCAGCTGCAAATGAATATTTGGATACACTGAGTGAAACTTATTTCCTTACTTCTTGGTAAGTCACTTTACATTCTACTTTTCTATTTCTTTCCTGTTTTCCAGGTTTCAAAGACTTTTGAATAAGCAGGATAGTTACCCCCTACAGTTTGGACAGGCGTGTGTGTGCGTGCGTTCTTTGGATCCATAGTTGGAGAACACCGAATCCCCGCTGCATATTGTTTGAGCATGCTAAATTTTTGCCTCTTGAAGCATGTAACAGGATTAGGGATATAAAGTTGTATATGATAATTCAGGTACCCAGCCTTAACTGTATTGGAAGGGCTGGTGTAGAAATGTCAGTATAACAATGAGTGTAGGAACAAGATTGCTGCCTTTCATGATTTTAATTCTCTTTACATGTACAAATTTCTGTTCTTGAAGTTCTTGGACTAATTCTTCTTTGGAAACATTTAGTAAAATGATTCAGACAGGATGTCCTTCAGATGTATTTAGGGTAGCATGTGGAGTAACTGTGACAGGAATACCTACAGTGTTTTAAATTCTGAGTAAGGCTTCAGAGTTTCTACAGTTCATGGTTCTCTATAAGTAAACCTCCAGAGCAGAGTCTTTTCACCATTTTAGGTGATCCAGCAGCATCTCCAGACATTTCTGAATAACAAATGGGAAAGGTGCATCTTTAGAATGGCTTTTTGAGAATACAATATTAGGAACAGTAGCAACTTTCATTGGAATACTTCTGTTCTTTGTCTCTTAGGATGAGATGAGCCAAAATTGGTTTGATGTGTCCTTATGCTTAAAAGTGTGCACACATTGGCCATATATACTTAAATATGTGTACATATTTAATCATAGATGACAGATTGTGATTGAGTTGTTAGTTAATTCATATTTATGTACTTCTTCCCTCTTTCATAGCAGGCATAAGAAATTATTCAGCTCAGATGAATTTTATCATGATACCACTGGCACTGTAGAATAATTTCATAGACCCAGTGAACTGATATTTATTTATTTTGGAAAGCATAATCTGTCAGAACACCAAAGTATTAAACATGCTTTAATAGTTCTTGTGTCAAAAATAAATTATTATTTAATGAAAGGTACTTCAAATTTAAAATGTTTTAATAAGAGAAATAAGATAGTGAAAATTTTCACTATCTTATTTCTCTTATTTCATCTTATAAATCACCCGCCCAAGTATACCAAGCAATACAAATACCACATTTTGTTTTATGTGTTCTCCAAGGCACATACTGGGTCCTTATTGAATACTGTTGTTGCTGTTGCTTTAATTTTTATTTATGATTATTTTTCTATATATGTTTAATTTTAATTGTTTTCATTCCAGCTTGCCCTAAAAATTGTTTGAAATGCAGTAGTTCAGAAGTATGCAACCTATGTGATACTGGATTCTATAATTATGCTGCATCATGCATGAAAATGTGTAAAGCAGGATATATTGCCAATAAACAAAGTAGAACTTGTAAAGGTATCATCAGATATTTGTTTCTTCACTCTTTTTTCTGCACTTTTTTCATATTTCCTCTATATATTAATTACTCTCATAATCTTCTTGTCTTCTCCCATTTTCTTTCTCCTCCTTGTTTTCTCAAACATAATCATATCCCAGTGTAGTGTCACAGACAGCACAGACTGTCATATGACAGTCCTGTGCTGTTTTTTGATATGACCTGATATGATTCCATCCACTTCAAGAGTTGACAAAGAACCCCCCCTGCCATTTTCATAATTTTATGATGTCAAAGGGTATCCACTGCAGGGTTCATCTTCCAGTGTTTCCTTTTCTCTTTGAACTTTTTGAATATGCTACAGGTTTCTGATTCAAATTAATTATATAGTTAGTTTTTGGGGAAAGCAAAAAATAAGTAAGAAGGCGGAAAAAAATGGGAAGAGGAAAGGAAATTAATTTAAAAAAATCTCAAAAAGATGGAATCAATCAAATGTTTTATGGTTTCCAAATTAATAGAATATTTTTATTCTATTAATATTTGAACTTTAATAAAATAATTACTTGACACTTTTTTGTTTGTTTTTTTTTAACCTCTCCACTGAAGTTTTAAATAATGTATTTGAAATTCAACCTATTTTTATTTTCTTGTAGTTTTTGTCATTATCTTTTCTTACTGTTGAGAAATCTTGATTTAATAATTAGCTCTTTAACTTTGTGTTAGTAATTTTTAATACTGTATTTTCAGCTAACATCAAACCTCAGCTGACAGTAAGATCACCTTTACATGTAAATCTTGGAAGTATTGCTATCCTTAATAGCTCTCTTTTCGATGTATTGGATATTCAGAGTGATTTGGAACAGCTAATTTTTGTTCTTGTTGTTCCTCCAATTAATGGTGATTTGGTTGAACATACCCCACTAAAGAAAAGGATACTTCAGAGATATGATAATTTCACTATGAAAATTATCAAAAGTGGATGGATATATTTTGTACATAATTTGGATCATTCTCTAGTTGGTAAGTGAAAAATTTTACATAATCTTTTATTGATATAACCAAAAAAGAAATGTTTACTAAATAGAATATGTTTGAAATTTTATGCTGAGGTTTTATGGGTATAATCTTTATTTTATGAAGTTAGTGTTAGTATTATAATGGCTGAATTATGTTAGGAAGCAGCTTTTTTCTGCATCTGCTAAAAAAGATTAAAAAAAAGTAAAATAAAGGAAAAAATCTCAATTGCTCATGCTTTACCATTGCCAAAAAATGGCTGCAGCTTTATTCTGTTTCACCTTTAGTCTCCACCTTTTATCACCATGGCAAGCAATTTATTCAGATGAGCTACAATATGCTGCTGAAAAGTTCTGTCTGCCAAGCTTTGCAGTCTGCACCTTCTAAGCCATTTGTTATAGGGACATTGATTATCACTCCTTACCATTCTGGTTGCCCTTTTTTAAAAGTTTTGTGTTTCTTCAGGTGCAGCCTCCAGACCTGAATGCAACATTATAAATTTAGTCTCACCGTCACCTTATATCAAGGGACAGTGACATCCTTTTCTCTACTTGAAAAGGTCCTATATATATATATATCATGGCAGGACACTGTGTTCCTTCCTAGCCAGCTGTTCACATTTCATGGTAAATTTCATATCTAGCAAAGTGTAAGGTATTGCACCTGGGGAACCGTAACCCCAAAATAACCAAAATACAACATTATAAATTTAGTCTCACCGTCGACTTATACTGTGTTACTGTTCACTGAGTAAGAAGTGAGATTTCTAGAATGCTGGTATTTGCATATGGTAGCATTCTATAAAATTAGCGAACTTCAGAACAACTGGTGTGTGTGTGTGTGTGTGTGTGTGTGTGCGCGCGCGCGCGCGCATGCGCGTGTGTGAACGCGCACATCAGTCTTGCATCATGTAAATTTGAGGGCCCACGTACTTTATTACATATGTTATGATTCATAGCATAACATGAAGGGGCAACACATCCATAGGCACTGCGACACCCCCAGCTATTTAAATCTAGATATACAGTGAATGGAGTTATATGAAATTTTGTAAAGAACAATGCAACGCAATGGATATTTTTATTAACAGGACCTGCATATAGTAAGCACATCCTCTATTTCGATTAATCATTTCAATAATAAATGAATAAAAACAAATCATTTCCAATTTTAAAATTTAATTAACCGCAGGCCTCACTCTGCACCAGGCAGTGACACATTTTGCATTCCAGTGAATATCTAGTAGTTAGCATTAGCAGAGGCATATGATGCAAGAAAGCAAGCTTATTAGCCAACGAAAAAAAAAAAAAAAAAAAAACGCTCCCATTTCACCTCTCCGTTCATTCCAAATACCTGTCCAGCTCAGCCTTAAATTTATTTAGGCTATCAACTTCCACAACAAAGGATGGAAGTCTGTTCCACCAACCAACTACCCACTGGCTAAAGGCAAACTTCCGCACATCTATCCTACATCTGTCTTGAATTTGAATTTATGCCCTCTCGGCATAAATTGATTATTCTGAGCAAGAGGAAGAATCCCATCAGCATTGAGCATGCTCAAACCATTCAAGGCTTTATACACCTCAATCAGATCAACTTGCAGTTGCCTAGTCTCCAGACACTGTAATTTGCAAAACTTAAGCCTTTCTTCGTAAGAGCAACTCATTGTTCCATACACTAATCTTGTTGCTCTTCTCTATACTCATTCCAACAGTCTACATCCTTCTTAAAATGAGGCTTCCAGACCTGTATACAGTACTCAAGGTGTAGCCTGACCATTGCCTTATACAAGGGGATAATCACATCCTTATCCCTGCTAGAAAAATTCCTTTGATATACGGGAATTGACAAGACACTATGAGCTACTCTTACAGACCGTCTGCACTGCTCAGAAAACTTCATATCTGCCTGCACAATTACCCCCAAGGTCCTTTTTGTTCTCTACCACTGTCAGTGTAGTACCACAGAGTTGAAACATTACTCTGGTGTTACTGCTTCCCGTATGTAGTACTTTACATTTGTCAATGTTAAACTTCATTTGCCACCTCTCAGCCCATCTGCTCAACTTTTCAAGGTCCTTTTGCAGCAGCGTACTGTCATTAGTGTTTTAACAACCCTGTCAACCTTCGTATCATCTGCAAACTTTGACATTAAGCTTGATATACCACAATCAGTATCATTTATAAATACAGAAAATAACAATGGACTCAACACTGAACTCTGAGGGACTCCACTAATAACATTAGTCCGTGATAAGCAGTGTCCATTGATTACCACTCTGTCTTCTCCCACTCAACCATCGCTTTATCCATAGCAGCAATTTGCCTCCAGTGCCACACTGCCCCAATTTCTTCAGCAGTCTTCCATATACAACAGCCTTTCTAAGATCCAAATATATGATATCAAAATTATTCCCTTCATCCAGTTCCTTTGTGACCACATCATAGTATCCGATCAAATTGGTCAGGCAAGACTTTCCCTTAACAAAACCATGCCGTGTCCGAACTATAACTGAAGTCTTGTCTAGATAATCCTGCAGTGCTTCTTTAACCAGTGCCTCTATTAATTTTCCTGGAACAGAAGTTAAACTAACAGGTCTATAATTACTTGTGTTGCCATTTGATCCTCCTTTGTGAATTGAGGTCACATTTACACATCTCCAGTCCAAGGAAGCTCTCATAATTATGGCTAAGGGTTTGCTTACTTCTTTTGCTGCCTCCTTTAATATAACTGGATAGATTCCATCCATCCCGGGTGCATTTTTTATGTTTATCTTCAACAATTTCTCGTCCACTTCCCTTTCAGTTATTACAAAATCATCTAGCTCACTGCCAGAGTTTAACTCACCTCTGGCATTCCCCTCCCTGAATAACTCCTCATGTGTGAATATGGATGCAAAATACTCATTTAGTTTGTTAGCCACCTGAGCAGGATCATCAACAGTTGAACCATCAATATCCAGTGGACCAATCTGATTCATTCCTTTCCTTCTAGAGTTTACATAGTTAAAGAAGTCTTTGATGTTTTTATTTGCGTTCCTTGTCAAAGATTTCTCATAATCTGCCTTTGCCTGCCTAATCTCCTTTGTGACTTGATTACAGACCAGGTTATATCTATCATAGGCTTCCATGTCATCCATTAATTTATATGTATTCCATGAATTTTTCTTCTCTGCCATAGTCTCATTAGTTCATCTGATATCCATTTAGACCTAAAACTTGAACAATATTTCTTAGTTGGTATGTAAAGCCTTGTAGCTTCCAAGATAAATTGTCTGAATGCTTCCCTTTTTGAATTTACTGTTGGTAACATCATAAGTTGGTCCTACCATATAGAATTTAAATACTGTCTCAGACCACTGTAGTTGTTTTTATGAAAGTGAAAACCCTTCCCTTTACCCCTGATGGAAATTACCTCTTTAAGTAAATCCCACTTCAATATGCTGTGATCACTGCCACCTAGTGGTTCCTATATCTTCAGATTCTTAATGCATGAAGAATCACTACTGATAATCAGATCAAGAGTATTACTCCCTCTAGTTGCCTCCAGAACATGCTGATGTAGAAAAAAATCATCCAATTAATCCACAAAAGTCTTGCTAGTGTGTGAGTGACCAACCCACAAATTCCAGTCAATATCTGGGAAATTAAAATCTGCCATTATAAGACTCTGATTTACTGGCCCACTCTATTTTCCTGTACAGATTCTTATTATGCTCATCAGAGTCATTAGGCCTATAGCACACTCCTACTCTCAATTTTGATTTCCCAATGCTTATGTCACATCAAACTGACTTGACACTGCACTGTACAGCGATGTCGACTGGCTGTACTTCCTTGGGTTTTGTGTTTCTTAACTAATAGCATAACACCTCCTCCCTTCCTATCCTGTCTATACTTCCTGTACACATTGTACTCACCAAATTCCAGTTCTTCATCCCTTATATCTGTGTAGCACCATGTCTCTGATACCCCAACAATATCTGGCTTTGATGTTTTGAGCAATACCTCAAATTCATCAAATTTATTTACCAAACTCCTAGCATAGGAACAGGTGCACATACATGCAAGTATACATGCACCTGTTCCTATTCTTAGCTACCCTAACACAACCCATGTGTGTGTAGCACATGCTTCTTGATTAGACCAGGGTTCGAGCCCGTGACCACCAAATATGGAGGATGCAGAAAGGTCAGGGAATGACCACCGCATATCACTGGAGCAATATGGTCCTAATGCTCCTAAAAAGCAAATAACAACAACCCATGTGTTTACTTGTACTGCAATGACTCCCAGCAGTCTCTGAAATATCCTGAATCTTGTTTTCCAGGCCACTCCTCATTCCAATAGAAGCAGTGCAAGAATCACTTTCACCTCTGAAAATGGCGACTGTTAATCTATTAGTCCTTGTGTCCCCCTCCCCAAGCTAGCAGTATTCCAATCCACTTACCACTGACTTAATAGCATCAGCAAATATTCTTGCAGTTGGTTGCCACTAGTAACCAGCATATTGGCAACTTGCCAATTTGTTTCATCTATAAAAAATGTATATTGGCAACTTGGCAGTATACATTTGTTATAGGTGAAACAAATCAAAGTCACTGTAAAGTGTATAGTGCAGATTTCATCGTTGACCATGATGGGTGTCAAATTGATCAGACAAGACTTCCCCTTAACAAACCCATACTGTGTTTGAACTATTACTGCAGTCTTGTCTGGGTGATCCTGCATAACTTCTTTAACCAGTGACTCCATTATTTTCCCCAGAACAGAAGTTAAACTAACAGATCTATAATTATTTGTGTCACCCATTGAACCCCCTTTGTGAATTTGGGATCCAGTCCATGGGATTTCTCCTGAATCTAGCGATTCTCTCATAATTATGGCTAAGGATTTGCTTACTTCCCTCGCTGCCTCCTTCAGTTTAACTGGATAGATTCCATCTGCCCCAGGTGCCTTTTTTATGTTTAACTTCAAAAATTTCTTCTCCACTTGCTCTCCATTATTACAAAATCATTTTGCTCCATGTTAGAGTTTAGTAAAGTTCTGTCCTCCCCTTCCTTACAGAATTCCTCATGTGTGAATGTAGATGGAAAATACTCATTCTGGCCTTGCTAATGCTTCTAGCTGTCAGTTATTTGAGCAGGATCATCAACAGTCGAACCACCAAAATCAAATGGACCAATCTGATTCATCCCCTTCCTTCTAGAGTTTACATAAGCAAAGAAGTCTTTGTTGTTTTTCTTTGCATCCTTTGCCAAGGATTTTTTATAATCAGCCTTCGCTTGCCTAACCTCATTTGTGACTTGATTACAGACTAGCTTATATCTGGCGTAGGCTTCTATGTCACCTGCTATTTTATATGCATCCCATGCATTTTTCTTCTCTGCCACAAGCCTCATTAGTTCATCTGACATCCATTTAGGCCTAAATCGTGAATAGTATTTCTTAGTTGGTTTGAAAAGTGTAGTAGTTTCCAAGATTAATTCCCTGAAAGTCTCTCATTTAGAATTCACTGTTTTTAACATGATCGGTTGATCCCACTGTATAAAATTCAAAAACTGCCTGAGACCACTGTAGTCACCTTTATGAAAACAAAAACCCTTCCCTTTACCTTGATGGTAGTTACATCTTTAAGTAAATCCCACATCAGTAGACTGTGATCACTGTCACCTAGTGGTTCCTTTATCAGCAAATTCCTAATGCATGCATCATCACTTCTGATAATCAGATCAAGCCTGTTACCCCCTCTGGTTTTCCCTCGAACATGCTGCTGTAGAAAATAACCGTCCAATAAATCCATGAAATCTTGGTAGCATGCGAGTGACCAACCCACAAGTTCTAGTCAATATCTGGAAAGTTAAAATCACCCATTACAAGACATTCTGATTTACTGGCCCACTCTATTTCTCTGAAAAATTTTTCATTATACTCATCAGAGTCATTAGGCCTATAACACACGCCTACTCTCAGGCCTGATGTAGCTGAGTGGTCAGGAGTGTGGGTGCAGTAGCACATGCTCTTTGAGTACACCGGGATTCAAGCCTGTCACTACTAATTACGATTAACATTTGTATTGATGATTTGTTGTGAACTCCACTGACCTGTTGGTCGTGCCGGAGTATAAACAAGAAAATTTTTCCCTGTACCAGTGTTTATGTCTCACCAATCTGACTCAACATTGCACTGTCCATCCATGTCAACTGGATGCACTTTGTTAGATTTTATGTTTCTTAACTAACAGCATAATCCCTCCTCCCTTCCTGCCCTGTTTGTCCTTTCTGTACACATTGTACTCCCCAAATTCCAATTCTTACTGCTTATATCTGTGTGACACCACGTCTCTGATATCCCAACAATATCTGCCTTTGATGACTTCAACATTGCACTGTCCACCCATGTCAACTGGATGCACTTCATTAGATTTTGTTTCTTAACTACCAGCGTAACTCCTCCTCCCTATCCTTTCTGTACACATTGTACTCCCCAAATTCCAATTCTGCACTGCTTATATCTGTGTGACACCACATCTCTGATATCCCAACAATATCTGCTTTTGATGCCTTGATCAGCACTGCAAATTCAACAAATTTATTTATTATACTTCTAGCTTTGGTGTACATGCAAGTAAACATGTATCTGTTCTTACTCTTAGTTACCCTAACATAGCTTATGTATTTATTTGTTCCATGATGACCCCTAGCAGCTCCTGAAATACCCAGCATCTTGCTCTCTGGGCTGCTACTGATTACAATAGAAGTGGTTCAAGAATCGCTTTAGCCTCTGCCTGTGGCTACTGTTAATCTTTTAGTCCATGTATCCTCCCAAGCTAGCAGTTTTCTGACTCACCTAACACTGCCTCGATAACATCAGCAAATATTCTTGCACCCTTTCTATTTAAGTGTATCCCATCCGCTAGCCGGGTGGGTAAAGTACCTGCCTAGCAACCCAAAGGTCGCAGGTTTGAATCCTGCCTTGGGCTTGGATCAAAGTACTGCAAAAGCCTTGGGAGGTGCATTATGGCCACAGAAGCCAATGCGCCAACAACTACCAAAAAAAAAAAAAAAGTATCCCATCTCTGTAGAAGCAGTCTAACCAGACGACGTTGGAAAAAATTTTGTCCCTTGAGCCTTGCACAATCTCTCCAGGGTTGAATTGGTAGACAAGGCTCTCATCATATACTCCCTTCTATCATGTGCAGGCATAATTGCAGACACTTTTTTTCAGCTTTGACCTGTACTTGTTAAATAAATCTGCAGATCTCTTATTCTTAAGGTCATTAGTGCCAACGTGTACAACAATATCACCTTTTGTGCCCTTAAAAGATGATATCTGCCCTACAGTATCATCAACTTTTTCCCTGTCAGGCATACTCTGGTCGTGTTCCACCTATTCCTTTTGCATAAAATATTCCCTGTCTCCATGACAATAGCATCATCAACAATAACTAGTTCCTGTGGGACCAGCACATTCTGCCTTGGAGATTGCTGCTGTGTTGTCTGATGCACAGGAGTGAGCTCTGGCATTGAGTTAGGCAGCTGAGAACTTGATGGGTCTCTCCTATTAATTTCCTCGAGAGCATTCACCCTTTACCTCAAACTCTCATAGACCCCCATCAGAACGCTGAGTTCGCGGCTAATTCCTCACAGTCTCTGCACCTAGCACACACACACAAAGATATCCTCCTTGGCTAGATCATGTCCTGCTCTAGACAGGTCAGCAAACATTTCACATTTCGCGCATTGTTTTAGACTGTGAGGTGTTGGAGAATTGCCCCCTTCATTTCTCCCGCGAGCCACAGTACTACTGCTACTTTGTGCTTGTTGCTTTGCTGCTCTAGTCTGGGTCATGATTTCGTTTAACTACAATTTAATTGGCAATGAAATTTAATAAGATTAATAAATTATACTGATTAATTGATAATACTATACTAAGCTAACAGATTTCTGCTACAGTGCTATGTGTTTTGCTATCTAGTTTTACGTTAAACATTACGCTATCTAGTTCAAGATATACGTTGTATCGTATAACAATGGCAGTAAGTTACAAATGGTAAATCTATGAACATTAAGTATTAACTTTCAAAATCACTATCTAAATTCAAAATAAACCAAGGAGCTTGACTAGGATGATAAGCTACTTATAGAAAATAATTTAATATAACAGTTAAGTCAATAAAATGGCTAAATATAATAAAAACTTAGCATTTGCCGGAGCTGCAAAATCTTGTCCAACACATGGATTGTGTGTGTACAACTATATCAAAAGGTGATATAGTTGTACACGTTGGCACTAACGATATTAAGAGTAGGAGACCGGCAGAATTACTTAACAAGTACAGGTCACTGTTGAACAAAAGCCGAGAATTAGGGTTGAATTTGAAAGTGTCTGCAATTCTGCCCAGACACGATAGGAGGGAGTATATGATGAGAGCCTTGTCGATCAATTTGGCCCTGGAAAGATTGTGCAAGGCTCAAGGGGTAGAATTTTTTTCAGCCTGGACTGTACTTGTTAACAGGAGAGATTGCTTCTACAGGGATGGGATACACTTAAATAGAAAGGGTGCAAGAATATTTGCTGATGCTATCGAGGCAGTTTTAGGTGGGTCGGAAAACTGCTAGCTTGGGGGGAGACAAAGACCAATAGATTGACAGTAGCCACTGGCAGAGGTGAAAGAGATTCTTGCACTGCTTCTATTAGAATGAGCAGAAGCCTGAAAAACAAGATGCATGGTATTTCAGAGACTGCTGGGAGCCATTGCGGTACAAGTAAACACATGGGTTGTGTTAGGGTAGCTAAGAATAGAAACAGGTGCAGGTATACTTGCGTGTACACCAATGCTAGGAGTTTAGTAAATAAATTTGATGAATTTGAGGTATTGCTCAAAACATCAAAGGCAGATATTGTTGGGATATCAGAGACGTGGTGTCACACAGATATAAGGGATGCAGAAATGTAATTTGGGGAGTACAACGTCTACAGAAAGGATAGACAGGATAGGAAGGGGGGAGGGGTTATGCTATTAGTTAAGAAACACATAAAAACCAAGGAAGTGAAGCCAGTCGACATCGCTGGACAGTGCAGTGTTGAGTCAGTTTGGTGTGACATAAGCATTGGGAGATCAAAATTGAGAGTAGGAGTGTGCTATAGGCCTAATGACTCTGATGAGTATAATAAGGAACTGTACAGGGAAATAGAGTGGGCCAGTAAATCAGAGAGTCTTATAATGGGAGATTTTAATTTCCCAGATATTGACTGGAATTTGGGGGCTGGTTACTCACACACTAGCAGGGCTTTTGTGGATTTATTGGATGATTGTTTTCTATATCAGCATGTTCGGGAGGCAACTAGAGGGAGTAATACTCTTGATTTGATTATCAGCAGTGATTCTTCATGCATTCAGAATCTGCAGATAAATGAACCACTAGGTGGCAGTGATCACAGTGTGCTGAAGTGGGATTTACTGAAAGAGGTAACTACCATTAGGGGTAAAGGGAAGGGTTATTGTTTCCGTAAAGGCGACTACGATGGACTGAGACAGTATTTAAATTCTATACAGTGGGACCAACTGATGATGTTACCAACAGCAAATTCAAAATGGGAAGCATTCAAAGAACTTATCTTGGAAGCTACTAGGCTTTACATACCAACTAAGAAATATTGTTCAAGGTTTAGGCCAAAATGGATGTCAGATGAACTAATGAGGCATATGGCAGAGAAGAAAAATGCATTGGATACTTACAAATTAACACATGACACAGAAGCCTATAATAGATACAAGTTGATATGCAACCAAGTTACAAAGGAGGTTAGGCAGGCGAAGGCAGATTACGAGAAATCCTTGGCAAGGGATGCAAAGAAAAACAGCAAAGAGTTCTTTACTTATGTAAACTCTAGAAGGAAGGGGCTGAATCAGATTGGTCCACTTGATATTGATGGGTCAACTGTTGATGATCCTGCTCAGGTAGCTAACAAACTAAATGAATATTTTGCATCGACATTCACACATGAGGAGTTATTCAGCAAGGGGAATGCCAGAGGTGTATTCAACTCTAGCAGTAAGCTACAGAATCTTGAAATAACTGGGAGTAAAGTGGAGGAGAAACTGTTGAAGATAAACACAAGAAAGGCACCTGGGGTGGATGGGATCTATCCAGTTATATTAAAGGAGGCAGCAAAGGAAGTAAGCAAACCCTTAGCCATAATTATGAGAGCTTCCTTGGACTCAGGGGAGGTACCCATAGACTGGAAATGTGCAAATGTGACCCCAATTCACAAAGGAGGATCAAAGGCTGACACAAGTAATTATAGACCTGTGAGCTTAACTTCTGTTCCAGGAAAATTAATGGAGGCACTGGTTAAAGAAGCACTTCAGGATCATTTAGACAAGACTTCAGTTATAGCTCAGACACAGCATGGTTTTGTTAAGGGGAAGTCTTGCCTGACCAACTTGATTGGATACTATGATGCAGTCACAAAAGAACTGGATGCAGGGAATAACTTTGATATTATATACTTGGACCTTAGAAAGGCTTTTGATACTGTTGCACATGGAAGACTGCTACACAAATTGGAGCAGTGTGACATTGGAGGCAAATTGCTGCTATGGATAAAGGGGTGGTTGAGGGGGAGAAGACAGAGAGTGGTAATCAATGGACACTGCTCATCGTGGACTAATGTTATTAGTGGAGTCCCTCAGGGCTCAGTGTTGGGTCCATTATTGTTTTCTGTATTTATAAATGATATTGATGATGGTATATCAAGCTTAATGTCCAAGTTTTCAGATGATACAAAGGTTGGCAGGGTTGTCAAGGACACTACTGACACTATGCTGCTGCAACAGGATCTGGAAAGGTTGAGCAGATGGGCTGAGAGGTGGCAAATGAAGTTTAACATTGACAAATGTAAAGTACTACACATGGGAAAAAGCAACCCCAGAGCAACGTATCAACTCTGTGGTACTACACTGACAGTGGTAGAGAATGAAAGGGACTTGGGGGTGATTGTGCAGGCAGATATGAAGTTCTCTGAGCAGTGCAGACGGGCTGCAAGAGTAGCTCATGGAGTATTGTCAATGATATACAGGAATTTTTCCAGCAGGGATAAGGAGGTGATTATTCCATTGTATAAGGCAATGGTCAGGCCACACCTAGAGTACTGTATACAGGTCTGGAGGCCTCATTTCAAGAAGGATGTAGAGCTGCTGGAACGTGTACAGAGAAGGGCAACAAGATTAGTGAATGGAACAAAGGGGTGCTCTTACGAAGAAAGGCTTAAGTTTTGCAAATTACAGTGTCTGGAGACTAGGCACCAGCGAGGTGATCTAATAGAGGTGTATAAAGCCTTGAATGGTTTAAGCATGCTCAATGCTGATGGGATTCTTCCTCTAGCTCAGAAAAATCACCTGAGAGGGCATAAATTCAAATTGAGGAAAGACAGATGTAGGATAGACGTGCGGAAATTTGCCTTTAGCCAGCGGGTGGTTGGTTGGTGGAACAGACTGCCATCCCTTGTGGTGGAGGTTGATAGCCTAAATAAGTTTAAGGCTCAGCTGGACAGGTATTTTGAACGGACAGAGGGGTGAAGGGGAAGTGGGGGTTTTTTTTTTTTTTTTTTTTTGGCTGATGCTGCATAAGCTTGCTTTCTTGCATCAAATGCCTCTACTAATGCTAATGCTAATGCTAATACCCTTACCTATACAACAGTATCACCTTTCATGGCTTTAAAAAAAGATTGTTATTTGGTTATTTTTATTTTTATTTTTATTTTTTAGGAGCATTAGCAACTAAGGCCATATTGCTCCGAGAATATGTCGTGGTTGTTCCGACCTTTCTGTATCCTCCGTATTTGGAGGTCACGGGCTTGAACCCCAATCTAATCAAGAAGCGTGTGCAACGCACTGCTGCTCCTGCCCACCTGACTACGGATGCTTAAAAAAAAAGATATCTGCTCTACAACATCATGTACTTTTGTCTTTGGCAGAGATACTCTGGTATTTTTCACCTGTCCTTGCACAATATATTTCCCATTTCTATGAAAATAAAGTCACTATTTATATAAGTAGTTTACCTCTTAAGTTTGATTTAAGCATTTATTTTCAATGCATGGCAAGTGTGAATTGTTGATAAATAACCCAATTTTTCAATTATATATCTAATGTTCTTTTATGTATCAGACAATACTCAGTTATAAAATTATTCAAATACAGTAATTAATGTAATTCATAACACAGGAAGAAATGATTCAGATCAATCTTATTAGACTATTTTGAATTTTTCTTGTAACTGAATATGATTCTATAAAGTTGCTATACTTTATTTTGATAGGGATTGCTCTTATCATAAAATATCTTTTTTTTATCATAAAATATTATACCTGCTAAAGCTCAACATGTGTTTGAAACATCTATTATTGTCTAACACTTAATGTGATTACATTTTATAAATTATTTATTTATTTATTTCTGTTAGCATTTCCAGAATAAATAAATCTTTATTGAATGTATCATAGCCCATTAGTAACAAAGGAAAAGTCATTATGTTTGTCATTGCAGGAAGCTGGGGACTAACAGGAAACAAGAATATTGAGTATTAGTATTAATCAGGGAGAATTATTCTTAAATCTTTTCTAATTAACATCAGCTAATAATCAATATGATGCATACCTATGTTGGATACACATAAAATGTAATGCATTGAATTTGAAGAATTATAATACAAATTTTATGCGATAAATATAATGAAAAATATGTTTTACCCATATCAAACTCATTCTATAATGGGAATTTGTATTATAATTCTTGAAATGCCAGTGCATTAAATTTTATGCATAGACAATGAAATTTATTGCACTGGCCATTAACTTATAATTTTAATTGTTGTAATTTAACAGCCAGTACATTATAAGTTAGTTATACTATTATTATTTTAGTAACTGTTTGGTAGTTTGTTCATTTATTGCCTTTTCTTAATTTGAGGATACATTTCCCTTTATTATGTATATTTCTGAAAAAAAAGTTTATTTATGCATTAATTTCAGTTAAAGCTTTTCATCAAGTTTTATAACCTAGTGATTCTGATTTGTTTTTACTTTAGTTCTGTATTAACTCATAATTTTCATACAAGTGCCTGTACTTATTTTTATAGGTAACTTTACTATAAAGGTGAACAATGGATATTTAGAGAGTGCAATTCAGACTGTAGTCATCTTGGTTAGATCTTTGTATCCACCCATTATTTCTCAAGAAAGTGGCCTTCTTGTCAAGAGAGGATCCAAAGAAATTTTGTCTGCTAATGTTATATCAGTTGAAGATGAAGATAATATTCAAAATGTTGTGATACATGTACTTGAAGGTATTGCATTGCCGTTTGCTTAATATTTCTGATTTTAATATTTGTATTAATTATTAATTAGTATAAAACAGAGGTACAATGCTCAATACGTTCTACATTGTATTTCAATATTTGTAGAAGAATAAGAGATGTTTACCTCAGTATGATAGGTAGAACACTTCCACACGACACTCTCCAGAAATTAAAATGAATATAAAATTAACGCAAAATGATTACATTAATACAATTAAAAACAATTTAAAAATTTTTAAAGTAAATTTTAAAAATGACTTTCCTTCCTTATAAGGAAGGAAATTATCTACCTGGAAATTTGTGATGACGATGAGGTCCACTATAGTATGTATAATTTATTTAGGAAAGATAATGAAGATAGAAAGGGTAGAGTGGTCATGCTTCTTATCAAAAGTAGCCTGAGCACGAAAAGAGCTTTTGCCGAGTCTGAAATTACATCTGCCAGCATAGAATCTGTGTAGTGTGAGTTACTTGGAAGCAAAGGAACAATGAGAGTGGGAGTAATCTATAGACCAGGAGATTGTGAAGAATGTTATGAGAGTCTTTACATGCAGATAGATTGGGTAGGCAATCGTGAATGTTTTATTATGGGTGACTCAAATCCCCCCCCCCAGATTGATTGTAATAAGTGGGAGGGGAACTCACAATGGGAAAAACTTTTTTTTAAATAAACTGGATGATTATTATTTGTATCAGCATGTTAGAAAAAGTGCTAGGGGTGAGAATATTCTTGACCTCATCATTACTAACGAATCAGTGACATCACAAAGCTTAAAGTACAAGAACCATTGTTGGGAAGTGATTATGCAATCGTCAGTTGGAAGATGAAGAAAGATATTGTAGTAGTTAAAGGTAAAGGCACTGGTTTTATCTTCAGAGGAGAGAACTTTGACAGTTTAAGGTGCTATGGCATCTGTGAACTGGGTGGATTGTCTACGGATGGCAATTACATTTGAATTATGGTATACTTTTAAAGCAAAAATCACAGAAGACATGAATGCATACATACCTTTAAAAAATATTGCAGGAGAAGGATGCTGAAGTGGATGACTGAGGAGCTGGCTGATCAAATGGAGTAGTAAAAGATAGCATAGTTTATTCGGATTTTAGAAAAGCATTTGACTCTTTCCCTCATGAGAGGTTTTTTTTTTTTTTTTTTTTTATGTGAACGCGAAACACGAGAGGTATTAGAACCTATAGTGCTTAGTACCGTGCTTGGGTTGGAGGTTGAGAAGACGAAAGAAGATATTTGTTGACATTGGACTTGAACTTCTGTAGATTTTAATTTTCAGGAAATACGTATGAAAGAAGGTTGTTCCAGAAAACGGCAGTTGAATGAACAAATGAGGAAGATGAAAAGTTGGTTCTGTGGGTTTGAAGTTGGACAGTAAATGGATGTTGGCTGGTGGCGGCACATGTTCGGACTGTTTAGAAAGAGACAGCGGGAATTATAGAAGCCAATTCAGAAGAACAGTGCCCATGGAAGTATCTGTAGAAGAGGCATGCAGCAGAAACAGTGCGTCTATGAGAAAGCGAGTGGAGAGACTCTGTTAGAGATGAATCATTAATTAACCTAACTGCCCTCTTCTGAATGGAATCAAGAAGCCTGAGAGAGGTTCTGGGGGCACCACCCCAGATGTGGGAACAATACTCCATGGCAGGGCGGATTTGCGATTTATACAGAGTGAGCAGCTGTTTGGAAGAAAAGTAATGCCGAGAGCGAAAGAGAAAACCAAGTTTTTTAGATGCAGAGGAAGCAATATTTGTAATGTGCTTGTGCCAAGAGAGATTAGAAGTCAGGGTAATCCCCAAAAAGAGATATATCCTTTTGCCTAGAAATTGGAGTGTCACTAAAGATAAGCATAGGAGCAGAAGAATCCTTTTTGCGAGATATAAGACAAGACTGAGTTTTAGAAGGGTTGAAATCAACTAAGTTGTCTTTGCCCCACTGGCGAATTACCTGAAGATCGGCATTTAAGGAATTGGTAGCAGATTTTCGAGAAGTTGAAGCTGATTGAGCTGGACAAGGTTTCTCAAAATGGAAAGTTGAATGCAATGTGCTATCATCAGCAAAACTATGGATAGGATTTCCAGTAAATGGAAGAAGGTCATTAATATACAAGAGGAAAAGAGTGGGGGAAAGAACTGAACCTTGGGGGACACCGGCATTAGTGGAGAAGTTAGAAGACAGAGAGCCATCTACCTTCACCCTCAGTGAGCGATCAGAGAGAAAACTGGATAACCAACTACAAAAAACAGTTGGCAAACCATAAGATGGAAGCTTGTTTAGAAGACCTTTATGCCAAACACAATCAAAAGCCTTTGAGATGTCAAGAGCAACTTGGTCCTTGAGGTTGTCACAGACATTCTCTCAGATATGCCAGACAAGCTGTTCTTGCTACCTGTGAGTCTAAAACGCTGATGGAACTGATGTTCGGGTGACACTCAAGTCAAAGTGGACCCAATTTCGGCGAAGTCCGGACGGTCTATGACAGCCAAATCCTCTGCTTGCACCTTCACGATGGTGGGACTGTTAGTAATCCTGGGTATAACCTTCATGCACAAGTACATGGTGGGTGACCACCCAGGTGTGAACCAACGTAAGCAGGGGTCGAGGTGTGGCGCCCACACCACATGGAGGAACGCCGCCCTTCTATGTTACCAGGCAGTACTAGGTGGTAGATGACTCTCATCAACCGGTGAAATACCACCACTTTGCTTATTGGAGGCTTGAAGTGGTGGAACCCATGTTTAGTCTCTAGAACTAAGTTCCGGCCAACCCTTCCCTATCTCTTCCATCATGCAGTATGATTGATGATTTTTGAGGTTATGATGAATGTCGTGGCGAGATCCAATATTCCTTACATTTCGAGGGTACAGCTCTAAAACGGTGTTCGCAGGCTGGCCGCTAGTTAGTACACCGGACTGAACCTATTGGTAACTCTCTAGGAAGCTTCCGGATCAGCTAGTGTATAATCTTGCTACCTCTACTCTGCCAGATAGTGATCGGAGGGAGTCCGAGTAGTGTGTATGCGGGGAGCATTGTCGAGGCCACGTTATGTCAAGGATCTGGGTATATTCTTACCACATGTACGCCATATCCAAAAATTTCATTACTTCATACAGCATGTCCCACCCACTTTTTCTTACTATTGAATACACCATGAATTGTCAAAATAATAGAGCAAGCTTATCTGCAAAAAGATCTAAACCTCCCAAGGACTTCCTAATTCATTTCACAAATATACGTGGTCTCAATTCTAATCTCAATGATGTCGATTTCCACTTGCAGTCTTCCAAACCCCATGTACTTTTTCTGACTGAATCTCAGTTATCAGTTGATTCAACTACTGCTCATCTTAGATGTCCAAATTATTTGCTGTATGATTCCTTTCGCCTCAAAGGTGGTACTTGTGCATATGTCCGTTCTGATATTTCCTGTCAGAGACTTGGCAATTTGGAATCTCCTCTCTTTCATCTTCTCTGGCTTAAAATCTCTCTACCTCATTGTGTAAAATTCATCTGTTGTCTCTACCGTTCTCCCAACTCCACTAATCACTTGGAGCTCTTTGACATCCTCTCTTTGCAACTTGACTTTCTCCAGTCCAATTTTCCTAACAGTGAGGTAATTTTCCTTGGTGATTTTAACGTTCACAACTCCAGCTGGCTTCCGTTTTCTAGTCACACCGAGCCAGCAGGTCGAGATGCTGAGGCTTTTGCAATTACTAATGACCTAGCACAGATTGTTCATTTACCTACAAGAATACCGGACAATCCTAATCATACAGCCAATACGCTTGATCTTTTTCTCACAAACAACCCTTCTAAGTACAAGGTTGAAGTGAGAGGTCCTTTAGGAACTTCAGATCACAACTTGGTGATTGTCTCTTCTCCAATGGAACCTTTATCTCATGGCTATTCCCAACCTCGTATTGTTTGGCATTACAAGAATGCAAAATGGGATGACCTGCGAGACTTCTTTTCTTCTTTTCCTTGGTCTGATTACTGTTTCAAAACTTCTGATGTCAACGTTTGCTCAGATCGTGTCAGTGAAATTATTCTTGCAGGAATGGAATCCTTTATACCACACTCCACTTTAAAATCTCGTCCTTTATCTAAACCTTGGTTTTCCAATAAATGTGCTAAGGCTGTCCAAGAGAAGAACGTTGCATATCGTAATTGGCTTGTTTCTAATTCTTCAGTTTCATTTTCTGCCTACACCAAAGCTCGCAACAATTGTAAAGCAGTTATTAATCAGTCCAAACTAGAGTTTGAACAGGCTAAGAGTAGAAAACTTGCTTCTTGCCCTAATGGTAGCCGAGCATTCTGGTCTCTTGCCAAAGCTATTGGCCGCAACTTTTGCCCATCTCTGCTCCCACCTCTGTCCAAAGCAGATGGTTCTGTTGTCACTTCAGCCAAGGATAAAGCTGACCTGCTAGCATCCCATTTTTCTTTGAGCTCATGTATTAATGATCTTGGTAAAACACCTCCCACCATTCCTAACACGCTCCATTCAATGCCTCCTGTGGTCTTCCGTCAAAAGGATATCAGAAGGATTTTGATGAATCTTGATGCTAAGAAAGCTCCAGGTCCTGATGGTATTTCTCCTC
The DNA here is from genome assembly GCF_048544385.1 of Mastigoproctus giganteus. Classification (NCBI taxonomy): domain Eukaryota; kingdom Metazoa; phylum Arthropoda; class Arachnida; order Uropygi; family Thelyphonidae; genus Mastigoproctus; species Mastigoproctus giganteus. The sequence continues at coordinate 216,960,500 of NC_143581.1, forward strand.
TTGTTCTCAAAACCTGTGCTCCTGAACTTACTCCTATTCTTTGCCGCCTTTTTTCACTTTCTTATTCCAAAGGTGTTTTTCCTTCTGCTTGGAAATTTGCTCATATCCAGCCAGTTCCTAAAAAGGGTGACAAATCCCTCCCATCCAATTATCGTCCCATTGCAATTACTTCTACTCTTTCTAAAGTAATGGAGAAATCAATTAACTGCCAACTCTTAAACTACCTAGAAACCTTCCATCTGATCACCGATCGCCAGTATGGATTCCGTCAATGTCGATCCACTGGTGATATTCTGGCTTATGTTACCCATTTATGGACTAATTCAATGGAAAGGTTCGGTGAAACACAAGTAGTTGCTCTTGACATCTCAAAGGCTTTTGATCGTGTTTGGCATAAAGGTCTTCTAAACAAACTTCCATCTTATGGCTTGCCAACTGTTTTTAGTAATTGGTTATCCAGTTTTCTCTCTGATCGCTCACTGAGGGTGATGGTAGATGGCTCTCTGTCTTCTAACTTCTCCACTAATGCCGGTGTCCCTCAAGGTTCAGTTCTTTCCCCCACTCTTTTCCTCTTGTATATCAATGACCTTCTTCCATTGACTGGAAATCCTATCCATAGTTTTGCCGATGATAGCACATTGCATTCCACTTTCCATTTTGAGAAACCTTGTCCAGCTCAATCAGCTTCAAGTTCTCGAAAATCTGCTGCCAATTCCTTAAATGCCGATCTTCAGGTAATTCTCCAGTGGGGCAAAGACAACTTAGTTGATTTCAACCCTTCTAAAACTCAATCTTGTCTTATATCTCGCAAAAAGGATTCTTCTGCTCCTATGCTTATCTTTAGTGACACTCCGATTTCTAGGCAAAATGATATATCTCTTTTAGGGATTACCCTGACTTCTAATCTCTCTTGGCACAAGCACATTACAAATATTGCTTCCTCTGCATCTAAAAAACTTGGTTTTCTCTTTCGCTCTCGGCGTTACTTTTCTCCCAAACAGCTGCTCACTCTGTATAAATCGCAAATCCGCCCTGCCATGGAATATTGTTCCCACATCTGGGGTGGTGCCCCCAAAACCTCTCTCAGGCTTCTTGATTCCATTCAGAAGAGGGCAGTTAGGTTAATTAACGATTCATCTCTAACAGAGTCTCTCCACTCGCTTTCTCATAGACGCACTGTTTCTGCTGCATGCCTCTTCTACAGATACTTCCATGGGCACTGTTCTTCTGAATTGGCTTCCACGTGCCCCCACCAGCCAACATCCATTTATTGTCCAACTTCAAACCCACAGAACCAACTTTTCATCTTCCTCATTTATTCATTCAACTGCCGTTTTCTGGAACAACCTTCTTTCATACGTATTTCCTGAAAATTACAATCTATAGAAGTTCAAGTCCAATATCAACAAATATATTCTTTCGTCTTCTCAACCTCCAACCCAAGCACGGTACTAAGTGCTATAGGTTATAATACCTCTCGTGTTTGGGGTTCTCATAAAAAAAAAAAAAAAACTACTTGTGTTTCACCGAACCTTTCCATCGAATTAATCCATAAATGGGTAACATAAGTCAGAATATCACCAGTGGATCGACACTGATGGAATCCATAGTGGCGATCGTTGATCATACGGAAGGTTTCTAGGTAGTATAAGAGTTGGCGGTTAATTGATTTCTCCATTACTTTAGAAAGAGTAGAAGTAATTGTAATGGGTCGATAATTGGATGGGAGGGATTTGTCACCCTTTTCAGGAACTGGCTGGATATGAGCAAATTTCCAAGCAGAAGGAAAAACACCTTTGGAATAAGAAAGTGAAAAAAGGCGGCAAAGAATAGGAGTAAGTTCAGGAGCACAGGTTTTGAGAACAAGTGGAGAAATACCAACAGGACCTGGAGCTTCCTTAGCATCAAGATTCATCAAACTCCTTCTGATATCCTTTTGACGGAAGACCACAGGAAGCATTGAATGGAGCGTGTTGGGAATGGTGAGAGGTGTTTTACCAAGATCATTAATACATGAGCTGGAAGAAAAATGGGATGCTAGCAGGTCAGCTTTATCCTTGGCTGAAGTGACAACAGAACCATCTGCTTTGGACAGAGGTGGGAGCAGAGATGGGCAAAAGTTGCGGCCAATAGCTTTGGCAAGAGACCAGAATGCTCGGCTACCATTAGGGCAAGAAGCAAGTTTCCGACTCTTAGCCTGTTCAAACTCTAGTATGGACTGATTAATAACTGCTTTACAATTGTTGCGAGCTTTGGTGTAGGCAGAAAATGAAACTGAAGAATTAGAAACAAGCCAATTACGATATGCAACATTCTTCTCTTGAACAGCCTTAGCACATTTATTGGAAAACCAAAGTTTAGATAAAGGACGAGATTTTAAAGTGGTGTGTGGGAAAAAGGATTCCATTCCTGCAAGAATAATTTCACTGACACGAGCTGATCAAACGTTGACATCAGAAGTTTTGAAACAGTAATCCGACCAAGGAAAAGAAGAAAAGAAATCTCGCAGGTCATCCCATTTTGCATTCTTGTAATGCCAATCAACACGAGGTTGGGAATAGCCATGAGATAAAGATTCCATTGGAGAAGAGACAATCACCAAGTTGTGATCTGAGGTGCCTAAAGGACCTCTCACTTCGACCGTGTACTTAGAAGGGTTGTTTGTGAGAAAAAGATCAAGTGTATTGGCTGTATGATTAGGATTCATTGGTATTCTTGTAGGTAAATGAACAATCTGCGTTAAGTCATTAGTAATTGCAAAAGCCTCAGCATCTCAACCTGCTGGGTCGGTGTGACTAGAAAACGGAAGCCAGCTGGAGTTGTGAACGTTAAAATCACCAAGGAAAATTACCTCACTGTTAGGAAAGTTGGACAGGAGAAAGTCAAGTTGCAAAGAGAGGATGTCAAAGAGCTCCAAGTGATTAGTGGAGTTGGGAGAACGGTAGAGACAACAGATGAATTTTACACAATGAGGTAGAGCGATTTTAAGCCAGAGAAGATCAAAGAGAGGAGATTCTGAATTGCAAAGTCTCTCACAGGGAATATCAGAACGGACATATGCACAAGTACCACCTTTGAGGCAAAAGGAATCATACAGCAAATAATTTGGGCATCTGAGATGAGCAGTAGTTGAATCAACCGAGAACTGAGATTCTGTCAGAAAAAGTACATGGGGTTTGGCTGACTGCAAGTGGAAATGGACATCGTTGAGATTAGAATTGAGACCATGTATATTTGTGAAATGAATTAGGAAGTGCTTGGGAGGTTTAGATCTTTTCGCAGATAAGCTTGCTCTATTAGTTTGACAATTCATGGTGTATTCAATAGTAAGAAAGAGTGGGTGGGACATGCTGTATGAAGTAATGAAATTTTTGGATATGGCGTACACATGGTAAGAATATACCCAGATCCTTGACATAACGTGGCCTCGGCAATGCTCCCCGCATACACACTACTCGGCTCCCTCCAGTCATTATCTGGCAGAGTAGAGGTAGCAAGATTATACACTAGCTGATCCGGAAGCCTCCTAGAGAGTTACCAATAGGTTCGGTCCGGTGTACTAACTAGTGTCCGGCCTGCGAACACCGTTTTAGAGCTGTACCCTCGAAATGTAAGGAATATTGGATCTCGCCACGACGTTAATCATAACCTCAAAAGTCATCAATCATACTGCATGATGGAAGAGATAGGGACGGGTTGACCAGAACTTATCTCTAGAGACTAAACATGGGTTCCACCACTTCAGGCGACTCCGTAGCCAGGTGGGAAGGAGCAGCAGTGCATAGCACACGCTTCTTGATTAGACCGGGGTTCGAGCCCGTCACCACCAAATATGGACGATGCGGAAAGGTCAGGGAATGACCACCGCATATCCCGGAGCAATATGGCCTTAGTTGCTAATGCTCCTAAAAATCCAAACAACACAACAACCACCACTTCAAGCCTCCAATAAGCAAAGTGTTGGTATTGCACCGGTTGATGAGAGTCATCTATCACCTAGTACTGCCTGGTAACATAGAGGGGCGGCATTCCTCCATGTGGTGTGGGCGCCACACCTCGACCCCTGCTTACGTTGGTTCACACCTGGGTGGTCACCCACCATGTACTTGTGCATGGAGGTTATACCCAGGATTACTAACAGTCCCACCATCGTGAACGTGCAAGCAGAGGATTTGGCTGTCACAGACCGTCCGGACTTCGCCGAAATTGGGTCCACTTGACTTGGGTGTCACCCGAATATCAGTTCCATCAGCGTTTTAGACTCCCAGGTAGCAAGTACAGATTGTCTGGCATATCTGAGAGAATGTCTGTATAAGCATGAAGAGGTTGGGATTACTGTAAGATTCTAAGATGAATTGCTGGGTGGCTGCAGAGCAGAAGACAGAGGGTTGTAATTAATGGATATTATTCAGATTGGTGTAACATCAGGATTGGGGTCCCTCAAGGATCGGTTCTTTTTTACTTTTTTTTTTTCCCATTTTCGTAAATGACACCAACGAAGGGATAGAAGGCGTAATGTCAAAATTTGCAGAAGATGTAAAAATTGGCAGAGTCATTAATGATCAGTGCCAAGCGGCACTCCTTCAGGATTACTTGAACAGACTTGAAAAGCTGACCGGGCTAGCTGGGTGGATAAAGTGCCTGCCTGGCAACCCAAAGTAATAGGTTTGAATCCCGCCTCGGGCTTGGATCATAGTAGAAAATGCAAAAACCTTGGGAGGTGCAATATGGCCACAGAAGCTGATGCACCAACAACTAACAAAAAAAAAAAAAAAAAAAAAAAAAGAGAGACTTGAAAAGATGGCCCAGAGAAATGGAAGCTGCATTTTAATGCTGCTAAATGCAAAGTCTAACACTTGGGGAATAGCAACCACCAAATAAATTATACACTTGGTGGGGATGAATTAAAAACAGTGGAGGAGAAAAGGGATCTGGGAATTACAATACGGGCAGATATGAAGTTTTCTGAATGGTGTAAAGGCAGCCAGGATCCCACTGTATAAGGCAATTGTAAGACCACATTTGGAATACCATCTTCACATATGGAGACCCCATCTGAAAAAAAGACATTGGGCTTCTTGAAAGGGTCCGAAGAATGGCTACTCAAATATTGAGATCAGCAAAAAAGCATGACCATATTGGGAAAAAATCCGATTATGTGGCCTACGGAGCTTAGCAACCAGGCACCTCAGAAGTGACCTGATTAAGTTTTATAAGGCTTTGAGAGGGATTAGTAAAATGAATGAAGGTGGAGTTCTCACTGTTATAAGGAATTCTAGAACTAGGGGCCATAAATTCATACTCTCTGTGTTTGCCACAGAGAGTGTGAAGAAATTAGGCACCAGCTCAGTGTTCTGATTGGCATTTAAGAGTAGGGTAGATGCCTTCAAAGGAATTAAAATGGGAGAACCCATCAAGCTCTCAGCTGCACACAGCTGAGGGCTTGATCGAGATTGCCAGTGACACAGCGGCAATCTCCAAGGCAGAATGCACTGGTCCCAAAGGAGGTGATTATTGTTAGTGACTCTACTGTCAGGGGAAAAGGGAATGTTGTGCAAGAAGGATAGAGGAATAGGACCAGTGTATGTCTGCCAAGAGCAAAAGTAGATGATGTCGGACAGGTATTATCTTTTAAGGGCACAAAAAGTGATATTGTTGTTGGCACTAATGATATTAAGAGTAGGAGATCTGAGGACTTACTTAAAAAGTACAGGGCAATGTTGGAAAAAAGTCCTCAGGAGTTAGCGGTTGAATTTGAAAGTTTCTGCAATTCTGCCCAGACACAATAGGAGGGAGTACATGTTGATAGACTTTCAATCACTTCAGCCCTGGGCAGAATTTTTCTCAGTGTGGTCTGTGCTTGTTAACAGGCGAGACTGTTTTTACAGGGATGGATACACTTAAAAAGAAAGGGGTGGTAGAATATTTGCTGATGCTATCAAGGCAGTGATTGGTGGGTTGGAAAACTGCTAGCTTAGAGGGGTACACAGACTGCTGGATTAACTAGAGCCACAATCAGAAGTGAAAGTAATTCTTGCACTGCTTCTATTGGAAGCACAGCAGCCTGGAAAGGTGTCAGGGATTTAGGGTCTTGCTGCTGGTCATCATGGAACCAGTGAATACATGGGCTGTGTGTGTGTGAGGGTAACTGAGAGTAAGAACATGGGCATGTACACTTCACTGTACACTAATGCTAGGAGCATTGTAAATAAATTTGATGTATTTGAAGTATTGATTAAGTCATCAAATGCAGATATTATAGGGATAGCAGAGACATGGTGTCACTCAGACATAAGTGATGCTGAATTTGAATATCGGGAGTACATGTATACAGGAAGGAGACAGACAGGACTGGAGGGTGGGGGATATGTCCTTATTTAAGAAGCATATTAAATCTAAGGGAGTGCATGCAATCAATATGGGTGACCAGAGCAATGTTGAGTCAGTCTGATGTGATACTGGGAAAACAAAATTGAAAATAGGAGTATGTTGTAGGCCTCATGAATGTGAAGAATATACCAAACAGCTGTATGGAAAAATAGAGTTGGCTAGTAAATCAAAATGCCTTATAATGGGGGATTTTAACTTTCCAGTTGTTGACTGGAATGTGTGGGCTGGTCACTCACACACTATCATGGAAAATTTTTGTACATTTCTTGGATGACTATTTTCTACAGCAGCATGTTAGAGAGGCAACAAGAGGAACTTGATTTGGTTATCAGCAGTGATTCTACACATATTAAGAATCTGCAGGTAAACGACCCACCGGGTTCCACGATCACAGTGCACTGATGTGGAATTCTATTAAAGACATAACTACTGTCAAGGGTAAAGAGAAAGGCTTTTGCTTTTGTAAGGGTGACTGCAGTAGTCTCAAGTAGTTTTTAAATCGTGTGCAGTGGGACCTACTGATGATGTTACCAACTGCAAATTCTAAATGGGGAGCATCCAGTGAAGTGATCAAAGCTACTAGGCTTTTCATACCAATGAAGAAATACTGTTCAAGGCTTAAACCTAAATGAATGTCAGATGAACTATTGAGACATGTGGCAGAGAAGAAAAGTGCATAGGATGCATACAAATTACCAGATGATACAGAAGCCTATGGTATATATAAATTAGTCTGTAATCAAGTCACCAAGGAAGTTAGGTAAGCTAAGGCAGATTATGAGACGTCTCTAGCAAAGAATGCAAAGAAAAGCAGCAAGGACTTCTATGGCTTATATTTAAAGTGAAGGAAATGGTTGATTCACATTGGGCCACTTGATGTCAGTGGATTAACTGTTGATGATCTTCCACAGGTTGCTGAAAAATTGATTAGATATTTTGCACCTACATTCACACACAAGGAATTCTTTACTGGAGGGGCTGTCAGAAGTTTATCAAACTCCATTGGGGATCTAAATGACTGTGAAAGCTGAAAGGAAAGTGGAAGAGAAATGGTTGAAGTTGAACATAAAAAAGGCATCTGGTGTGGATGGGATATATCCAATCATATTAAGGGAGGCAGCAAAGGAGGAGAAGAAACCCTTAGCCATAATTATGAGAGAATCCATGGATTCAGAGATGGTCCCTATGGATTGGAGATATGCGAATGTATCCCCATTTCATAAAGGGGGATCAAAAGGTGACATGAGTAATTATAGACCCATCAGCTTAACATCTGTTCCAGGAAAAAATAATGGAGTCATTGGTTAAAGAAGTAATACTGGACCATCTGGACAGGAATGCAGTTATACTTCAGTCACAGCATGGATTTGTTAAGGGATGGTTTTGTCTAACCAATCTGATAGGTTACTATGATGCAGTGATCAGGGAACTGGATGAAAAAAATAATTTTGCTATCATATATTTGGATTTCTGGCAGGCTTTTTATACTGTGGCACATAGAATGCCAGGGGCTCACATCTGGTGAGTTATGGGCTTGGCACACCCATGACCCTGATCTGGATATCATTCTTCTCTTTCTTGGTAATTCCCTTCTACTTCTCTCTGTCTCTCAGGGTGACTCAGAAATTTTTTTTTTTGGCTGGTGCAGCATAAGCCTCAGGCTTCCTTGCACCATATGGCTCATAATAAAAAGTAATTAATAATAATAAATAAAAGACTGCTGTATAAACTAGAGCAGTATGGTGAAGTTACTGCTATGGATAAAGAGAGGATTAAATGAAAGAAGACAGAGAATGTTTATCTATGGATACTGCTCTTCGTGAACTAATGTTATTAGTGGAGTTCCCTAGGGTTTGGTGTTGGGTGCATTGTTGTTTTGTATATTTATCAATGATATTGATGAAGGTATATCAGGCTTAATGTCGAAGATTGCAGATGTCGAAGATTGCAAAGGTTGGCAGGGTTGTTAATGACAGTAATGGCAGTGTGCTACTGCAACAGGATCCAGAAATGGGCAGATGGGCTGAGAAGTGGCAACTGAAGTTTAACATTGACAAATGCAAAGTACTGCATATGGGTAGAAGTAACCCAGAGGAATGTACCAACTGGGTGGTACTACACTTGGGGTGATAGAAAATGAAAAAGATCTGGGAGTAATTGTGCAGTCAGATACAAAGTTTTCTGAGCAGTGCAGATAGGCTGCCAGAACAGGTCATGGGATATTGTCAATGATATACAGAAATTTTGCTAGTAGGGAAAAGGAGGTGATTATCCCTTTGTACAAGGCCATGGTTAGGCAGCATCTAAAGTATTGTATACACATCTGGAGGCCTCACTTTAGAAAGGATGTAGAACTGTTGGAATTGGTGAGGGAACAAAAGGGTGCTCTTACTTACAAAGGCTTCAATTCTGCAAAATGCATCGTCTGGAGACTAGACACCTGCGGGGTGATCTGATTGAGGTGTTTGAGGCGTCGAATGGATTGAGTAAGCTGAATGTGAATGGCATTCTTCCTTTTGCTGAGACTACACACATTAGGGGGCATAAATTTAAGTTGAGGAAGAATGGTTGCAGGAAAATTGTGCAAAAGTTTGTCTTCAGCCAGCAAGTTGTTGATTGTTGGAATAGGCTTATGTAGTTCTTGGTTGTCCTTGGTCTGAATAAATTCAAGCAAGAACTAGACAAATCCTTCGAGGGTAAGGATGAGTGAAGTGTGTGCACGTGTGTGTGGCTGATGCTATATAAGCTTGTTTTTTTGCATCATTTACCACTACTATGACTACTAAGAGCCAGATTTGTGGAATAAGAGTGATTGTGGATTTTCAATCACCCATTTCAACCCTTCATGTTTGCTGGCAGACAATGCAACAGTGAACTTGTTTTGATGGTGGATAGGGACATCACAATGCAACTTCTCTCATCACTTCATTGGATGGGCTGTGTTAGGGTAGCTAAGAATAGAAACAGGAGCAAGTATACTTGCATGTACACCAATTCTAGGAGTTTGTTTAACACATTTGATGAATTTGAGGTGTTGGTCAAAATATCAAAGGCAGATATTATTGGGATATCAGAGACACGGTGTCACACAGATAACACGAATGCCGAAATGGAATTTGGGGAGTGCAATGTGTACAGGAAGGATAGACAGGATAGGAAAGGAGGAGGGGTTATGCTGTTAGTTAAGAAACACATAAAATCCAAGGAAGTACAGCCAGTCGACATCGCTGGACAGTGCAGTATAGAGTCAGTTTGGTGTGACATAAGCACTGAGAAAGCAACATTGATAGGAGTGTGTTATAGGCCTAATGACTCTGATGAGTATAATAAACAACTGTACAGGGAAATAGAGTGGGCCAGTAAATCAGAGTCTTATAATGGGGAATTTTTATTTTCCAGATATTGACTGGAATTTTTGGGTTGGTCACTCACACACTAGCAAGGCTTTTGTGGATTTATTGGATGATTGTTTTCTACAGCAGCATGTTTGGGAGGTAACTAGAGGGAGTAATACTCTTGATCTGATTATCAGTAGTGATTCTTCTTGAATTAAGAATCTGCAGATAAAGGAACCACTAGGTGGCAGTGATGACAGTGTGCTGAAGTGGGATTTACTCAAAGATAGGTAACTACCATCAGGGGGTAAATGGAACGGTTTTTTGCTTTCATAAAGGTGAGTATGGTGATCTGAGACAGTATTTAAATTCTATATGGTGAGACCAACTGATGATGTTAATAACATCAAATTCAAAATGGGAAGCATTCAAGGAAATAATCTTGGAAGCTACTAGACTTTTCATACCAACTAATAAATATTGTTCAAGATTTAGGCCTAAACGAATGTCAGATGAACTAATTAGACATGTGACAGAGAAGAAAAATGCATGGAATGCATAAAAATTAACAGGTGACAGAGAAGCCTATGATACATATAAGCTGATCTGTAACCAAGTCACAATGGAGGTTAGGGAGGGAAAGGCAAATTACGAGAAATTTTTGGCAAAGAACGCAAAGAAAAACAGCCAAGAGTTCTTTACTTATGTAAACTCTAGAAGGAAGGGGATGAATCAGATTGGTCCATTGATACCAATGGTTCAACTGTTGATGATCCTGCTTAGGTAGCTAACAAACGAAATGAGTATTTTGCATCTACATTCACACATGATGATTTATTCTGGGAAGGGAATGCCAGAAGCGAATTAAACTCTGGCAGTGAGCTAGATGATGTTGTAATAACTGAGAGCAAAGTGGAGGAGAAATTGTTGAAGATAGGTACATAAGAAAGGTACCTGGGGTGGATGTTATCTCTCCAGTTATATTAAAGGAGGCAGCAAAGGAAGTAAGCAGATCCTTAGCCATAATTATGAGATCTTCCTTGGACTCAGGGGGAGGTACCCATGGACTGGAGATGGGCAAATGTGACCCCAATTCACATAGGAGGTTGTTGTTATTTGGTTTTTAGGAGCATTAGCAACTAAGACCATATTGCTCCGGGAATATGCGGTGGTCTTTCCCTGACCTTTCCCATCCTCCGTATTTGGTGGTTAGGCTCGAACCCCGGTCTAATCAAGAAGCGTGTGTGCTACGCACTGCTGCTCCTTCCCACCTGGCTATGGAGGTGCCCACAAAGGAGGATCAAAGGGCGACACAAGTAATTACAGACTTGTTAGTTTAACTTCTGTTTCAGGGAAATTAATGGAGGCACTAGTTAAAGATCATCTGCAGAACCATCTAGACAAGACTTCAGTTATAGCTCGGACACAGAATGGGTTTGTTAAGGGGAAGTCTTGTCTGACCAATTTGATTAGATACTATGATGGGGTCACAGAGGAACTGGATGTAAAGAATAATTTTGATATCATATATTTGGATCTTAAAAAGGCTTTTGATACTGCTGCACAAATTGGAGCAGTGTGGCATTGAAGGCAAATTGCTGCTATGGATAAAGGGGATGGTTGAGTGCGAGAAGACAGAGTTGTAATCAATGGACACTGATCTTCGTGGACTAATGTTATTAGTGGAGTCCCCCAGGGTTCAGTTTTGGTTCCACTGTTGTTTTTTGTATTTATTAATGATATTGATTATTGTATATCAGACTTAATGTCCAGGTTTGCAGATGATACGAAGGTCGGCAGGGTTGTTAATGACACGAATGACAGTACATTGCTGCAACAGGATCTAGAAAAGTTGAGCAGATGGGCTGAGAGGTGGCTACTGAATTTTAACAGTAACAAATGTAAAGTGCTGCATATGGGAAGTAGTAACCCCAGAGTAATGTATCAATGGTGTGGCACTACAATAACAGTGGTAGAGAATGAAAAGGACCTGGGGGATAATTGTGCAGGCAGATATGAAGTTTTCTGAGCAGTGCAGATGGTCTGCAAGAGTAGCTCGTGTTCTGTTATCAATGGTACTCAGGAATTTTTCTAGCAGGGATAAGAAGGTGATTATCCCCCTGTATAAGGCAATGGTCAGGCCACACTTTGAGTACTTTATACAGGTCTGGAGGCCTCCTTTTAAGAAGGATGTAGAGCTGCTGGAACGAGTACAGAGAAGCACAACAAGATTAGTGAGTGGAACAAAGGGTTTCTCTTATGAAGAAAGGCTTATGTTTTGCAAATTACAGTGTCTGGAGACTAGGCAACTGCAAGATGATCTGATTGAGGTGTATAAAGCCTTGAATGGTTTGAGCATGCTCATTGCTGATGGGATTTTTCCTTTTTCTCAGAATAACCGCCTGAGATGGCATAAATTCAAACAGAGGAAAGACAGTTGTAGGATAGATGTGTGGAAGTTTGTCTTTAGCCAGCAGGTGGTTGATTGCTGGAACAACTTCCATCTGTTGTTGTAGAAGTTGATAGCTTAAATAGATTCAAGGCAGAATTAGACAAACATTTGTGCGAGTGGATGGGTGAAATGGGAAGGTTTTTTTTGTTTTTTTTGGCTGATGCTATATAAGCTTGCTTTCTTGCATCATTTGCCTTTCCTAATGCTAATGCTAATGATTCCCACAGTCTCATTATTAATCATGCATAATTCAAACTTATGATTGTGGTTGTATGTGCATGCAAATCAACCAGCACTACCTAAGTAATCAAGAATTATCTTGTGGAATGAAAATATATTTCTAGATCATGCTTTGATGCTTGCTAATGGACTTACACATTAAAATGGACCCCCCCTGTTGCAGATACTCAAGAGCATCATGAAGTTTCAGACTTCTCCATTTTTCATACTTTCAATAGACATGGCTTACAAAACCCAATAAAGAAAAAAAAAAGTTGAAACTATTAGTACAGTGATTCTAGTGCATGGGGATGCATCTACTGAATGACATTTCTTACACACTAAATTTTAGGATTGTGCAAATAACACATCTAAGTAATTTACAAACCTTTTGAATCTCCTCATATATAACTGCTTTACTGACATATTATCTTTTATTAATCTGAGCTATATTTGTATCTGTGTGTACAGACTTAAGTGCTCTCTTTTTTATTATATTTTTAAATTTTAGGTCCAAAGCATGGAAAATTACTCCAGCTTCCTTACTACACCGAAACAAATTCATTTGCTTATAAACAGATCTTAAGCAATAGCATAATGTATAACCACAATGGATCTGAGTCGTATTTTGATGTTTTATTATTGCAAGCTTGGGATGGATGTAACTCCAACTTAGGTATAATTACTATTCATGTAGTTCCAGAGGTTGGTACCTATATATATCTTTTTTATGTGATATTCTCTTGTATATGTTTGTAATGTTTTAAAATTTCAAAAGACTAGGCTTTGTTTTTGATTTTGAAAAATAGAAGTTGGAAAAAAATATTCTAAACTTTCTTTTATTTTAGGTGTGGCAAAAGCCATTTTTCTTATGTAATGTTGAGCAAACTAAGTTTGCTACTTAGTACACTGATCTGTTATTGCAAAGGATCTTCACCATAATTTACCTTGGTAATGCACTACCCTAAATAAAATGAACTGCTCCCATGGAGAAGTATATTGCTGTTTTATTTAAAATTTTTTCTCAGCTCTGACTTCATTCAGCTCTCTTTGGAGTCTCATCATTGAGCAGGTAGGCAGTGTGAAGGATTAGCAGCACAGTGATTAGAAGTATCCACAATACTTAGTTTGCCCAATGCTACATAAAAAAATGAGTTTGGCCACAACTTACAGTTATGTTTTTTTGAATTTATAGTGCTGGCTTTTAACAATCATTTTAAACTTTTTTTATATAATCTTTTTTTTTATGAGAACCCCAAGCATGAGTGGCAATTAGAACCTATAGTACTTAGTACTGTGCATGGTTTGAAGGTTGATATGAAAGAAGAAAGATACTTGTTGACAGAGGCGGATTTAACGGCGGGCGCACCGGGCGCGCGCCATGGGCCCCGACTTCTGAAGGGCCCATGCAAAACCCCAACAAATTAGTTGAACCTATTAGTTCAAAACTTTGTGATTATTATTACTATTATTAATTATATTATACATATATTATATTCAAATTTTATTGAAAAAAAAACATTAATAGTACATAATATTTTTTATTTATTTAAAAAATTGGTTAATATGTATTTTTATTTTCCCTGTCTCTCTCTTTTTTTTTAAGGGCCCCAATATTTTCTTCTGCACCCGGGGCCCCCAACCAATCTTAATCCGCTCCTGCTTGTTGATATTAGACTTGAATTTCTTTAGATTGTAATTTGCAGGAAATACATATGGAGGGAGATTGTTCCAGAAAACAGAAGTTGAATGTATAAATCAGGAAGAAGAAAAGTTGGTTCTGTGAGTTTGAAGTTAGACAGTAAAACAATGTTGACTGGTTGTGGCACATGTTCAGAAAAACATAAAATCAAAAGAAGTGCATCCAGTTCATATAGATGAACAGTGCACTGTTGAGTCAGTTTGGTGTGACATAAGCACTGTGAAAGCAAAAATAAGAGTAGGAGTGTGTTATAAGCCTAATGACTCAAATGAGTACAATGAACAATTGTACAGAGAAATAGTGGGCTAGTAAATCAGAATGTCTTATAATGGGGGATTTTAACTTCCCAGATATTGACTGGAACTTGTGGGTTGGTCACTCACACACTAGTAAGACTTTTGTGGATTTATTGGATGATTGTTTTCTGCAGCAACATGTTCGAGAGGCAACCAGAGAGGGTAATATTCCTGATCTGGTTGTCAGCAGTGATCATTCATGTATTAAGAATTTGCAGATAAAGGAACCACTAGGTGGCAGTAATCAGAGTGTACTGATGTGGGATTTACTTAAAGATATAATTATAGCAATATAACAGTAGATGAGAGTTCATTCCTCCGGCAATTAATCGATCGTTATCTAGGCAAAAGAGAGTCATTCAGTGTAATCTGAGCAAGAGTCAGGACGCCACATTTAATTTACTCTGTTCATTTCAGGTCTTAGTACTTCAATCCAGCCTCCTCAGAGGTGCCTAGTTCACAGATGCTGCAATTTGCAGAACTGAAGTCCTTTATGGTAATGTTACTCTTTTGTTTCCTAAACTAATCTTTTTGCTCTTCCCTGCACCCTTCTCTACATCAACAGATCCATTTCTTTCCTAAAATGAGGCTTTCAGACCTGAATGCAGTATTCAAGATGCATATACATCTTGATGCAAAAATTTGCCTTTAGCCAGCGGGTGGTTGGTTGGTGGAACAGACTTCCATCCCTTGTGGTGGAGGTTGATAGCCTAAATAAGTTTAAGGCTCAGCTGGACAGGTATTTTGAACGAACAGAGGGGTGAAGTGGAAGTGGGTTTTTTTTTTTTGGCTGATGCTGCATAAGCTTGCTTTCTTGCATCAAATGCCTCTACTAATGCTAACTCAAGACGCATATACAACAACTCATTGCTTTATACAACAGAATGATCACCCCCTTTTCCCTGCTGGGAAAATTTCTGTCTATCATTTGCAGAAACATATGATATATCCTAGCTACCTCCTAGCTGCCTGTATACACTGCTCAGATAACTTCATGTAGGGCTGTACAATTACCTCCCAGATGTTTTTCTTTCTCTACTGTCTTGAGTGCAGTACCAACCATTTGGTGTAGTTTCTGGGATTACTGCTAGTCATATGAAGTACCTTGTACTTCTGAATGTTAAACTTCAATCACCACTTCTCAGCCAACCTGCCTAATTTTTATAGATCTTGCTGTAGTAGTTATCCTGATTACTGGCATTAACCATCCTGGCATGTTTCGTATCATCTGCAAACTTAGATTAAGCCTGATGTGCCTTCATCAATATCATTAACATTAGTTCAAGCAGAGAGTTCCCACTGATAACCACTCTGTCTTCTCCCATTCAACTATCCCTTTATCCACACCAGAAAATGCCACACTGATATGGATAAAGGGAAGTAGTAGTAATCAAGGCATGTGATGTAAGAAAGCAAGCGTATATAGCATCAGCCCAAAAAAAAAAAAAAAAAAAACATTTCACACATCCATTCCCTCTAAACATTTGTCCAATTCCTCCTTGAATTTATTTAAGCTATCAACTTCCACAATGACAGATGGAAGTTTGATCCAGCAATCAACTACCTGCTGGCCAAAGACAAATTTCCGCATATCTATTCTATAACTTGGACTCAGGGGAGGTACCCATTGACTGGAGATGTGCAAATGTGACCCCAATTCACAAAGGGGGATCAAAGGCTGACACAAGTAATTATAGACCTGTGAGTTTAACTTCTGTTCCCGGAAAATTAATGGAGGCACTGGTGAAAGAAGCACTGCAGGATCATCTAGACAAGACTTCAGTTATAGCTAGGACACAGCATGGTTTTGTTAAAGGGAAGTCTTGCCTGACCAATTTGATTGGATACTATGATGCAGTCACAAAAGAACTGGATGCAGGGAATAACTTTGATATTATATACTTGGATCTTAGAAAGGCTTTTGATACTGTTGCACATGGAAGACTGCTGCACAAATTGGAGCAGTGTGGCATTGGAGGCAAGTTGCTGCTATGGATAAAGGGGTGGTTGAGGGGGAGAAGACAGAGAGTGGTAATCAATGGACACTGCTCATCGTGGACTAATGTTATTAGTGGAGTCCCTCAGGGTTCAGTATTGGGGCCTTTATTGTTTTCTGTATTTATAAATGATATTGATGATGGTATATCAGGCTTAATGTCCAAGTTTGCAGACGATACAAAGGTTGGCAGGGTTGTCAAGGACACTACTGACACTATGCTGCTGCAACAGGATTTGGAAAGGTTGAGCAGATGGGCTTCGAGGTGGCAAATGAAGTTTAACATTGACAAATGTAAAGTACTACATATGGGAAACAGCAACCCCAGAGCAACGTATCAACTCTGTGGTACTACACTGACAGTGGTAGAGAATGAAAGGGACCTGGGGGTGGTGGTGCAGGCAGATATGAAGTTCTCTGAGCAGTGCAGACGAGCTGCAAGAGTAGCTCATGGTGTATTGTCAATGATATATAGAAATTTTTCTAGCAGGGATAAGGAGGTGATTATTCCCTTGTATAAGGCAATGGTCAGGCCACACCTAGAGTACTGTATACAGGCCTGGAGGCCTCATTTCAGGAAGGATGTAGAGCTGCTGGAACGAGTACAGAGAAGGGCAACTAGATTGGTGAATGGGACAAAGGGGTTCTCTTACGAAGAAAGGCTTAAGTTTTGCAAATTACAGTGTCTGGAAACTAGGCACCAGCGGGGTGATCTGATAGAGGTGTACAAAGCCTTGAATGGTTTGAGCATGCTCAATGCTGATGGGATTCTTCCTCTAGCTCAGAAAAATCACCTGAGAGGGCATAAATTCAAATTGAGGAAAGACAGATGTAGGATAGATGTGCGGAAATTTGCCTTTAGCCAGCGGGTGGTTGGTGGGTGGAACAGACTTCCATCCCTTGTCGTGGAAGTTGATAGCCTAAATAAGTTTAAGGCTCAGCTGGACAGGTATTTCGAACGAACAGAGGGGTGAAGTGGAAGTGGTTATTTTTATTTATTTATGTTACTTTTTTTTTTTTTTTTTTTGGCTGATGCTGCATAAGCTTGCTTTCTTGCATCAAATGCCTCTACTAATGCTAATGCTAATGCTAATGCTAATAACTGTCATTCCTCAATTTGAATTTATGCGCACTCAGGTTCGTAATCTGAGCAAGAGGAAGAATACAATCCAGATGCAGCAATTTGCAGAACTTAAGCCTTTCTTCATACAACCACCCTTTCTGTCTCCTCACCAATTTTGTTGCCCTTCTCTGTACTTGCTCAAGCAACTCTACATTCTTCTTAAAATTAGGCTTCCAGACCAGTACTCAAGGTGTGGCCTGACCATTGCCTTATACAAAGGGATAATCACCTCCTTTTCCCTACTAGCAAAATTCCTGTATATCATTGACAATACACCATGACCTGCTCTGGCAGCCTATCTACACTACTTAGAAAATTTTATATCTGACTGCACAATTACTCCCAGGTCTTTTTCATTTTCTACCACCCTAAGTGTAGTACCACACAGTTGGTATATATCTCTGGAGTTACTTATACCCATGTTTCAGTTGAGTAGAAGTAACACCAGACTTCCGAACTTCAGTTGCCACTTCTCAGCACATCTGCCGAAATTTTCTAGATCCTGTTGCAGTAACACACTGCCATTACTGTCATTAACAACCCTGCCACCCTTTGTATCATCTCAAAACTTCGACATTAAGCCTGATATAACTTCATCAATATCATTGATAAATATACAAAACAACACCAAACTATTGGGGACTCCACTAATAACATTAGATCACACGAATAGCAGCATCCATTGATTACCACTCAACCATTCTTTTATCCATTGTAGCAACTTACCCTTAATACCATATGCAATGGTCTTCCATGTGCTACAGTGTCAAAAGCTTTCCTGAATTCCAAGTATATGATATCAAAATTATTTTTTGATATCATATACTTCCAAACAAACCATTAACAAACCCATTCTGTGTTTCAATTACTACTGCAGTCCTGTCTAGATGATCTGGCAATGCATTCATTAACCAGTGACTCCATTATTTTCCCCCAGAACCAAAGTTAAACTATCAGGTCTGTAATTACTCATGTCACTCTTAGATCCCCCTTTGTGAATTGGGATACATTTTCACATTTCCAGTCCGTGGGTGAGTTCACCTGAGTCCGAGGATGCTCTTATAATTGTGGTTAAGGGTTTGCTTACTTCCTTTTATATAACTGGATAGATCCCATCCACCCCAGATGCCTATCTTATGTTTAACATCAAACAATTTCTACTCCACTTTGCTCTCAGTTTTTACAAAATCATTAAGCACCCTGTTACAGATAAATTTCCTGCATTTTCCTCCCTTAATAACTCCTCATATGTGAATATGGATGCAAAATACTCATTCAGATCATCAGCTATCTCAGTAGGATCATCAACAGTCGAACCATCGATAACAAGTGGACAAATCTGATACAACTCCTTCCTTCTAGAGTTTATATAAGTAAAGAAGTCCTTGCTGTTTTTCTTAGTATCTTTTGCCAAAGGTTTGTCATAATCTGCCTTCGCCAGCACCTCTGTAGCCAGGTGGGAAGGAGCAGCAGTGCGTAGCACACGCTTCTTGATTAGACCGGGGTTCGAGCCCATCACCACCAAATACGGAGGATGCGGAAAGGTCAGGGAATGACCACCGCACCAGAGCAATATGGCCTTAGTTGCTAATGCTCCTTAAAAAAAAAACAAAAAAAAACCAAATCTGCCTTCACTTCCCTAACTTCCTTTGTGACTTGATTACAGACTAGCTTATAACTATCATAGGCTTGTGTCGCATAATTTATATGCATCCCATTTTTCTTCTCTGCCATGAGTCTCATTAGTTCATCTAAACTTTGAACAGTATTTCGTAATCGGTATGAAAAGCAAAATAGCTTCCAAAATTACTTCCTGGAATGTTTCCTATTTAGAATTTTCTGCCGGTAACATCGTCAGTTGGTCCCACTGTATACAATTTAAAAACTCTCTGAGAACACTCTAGTCACCATTATGGAAGCAAAAACCCTTCCCTTTACCCCTGATGGTATTAATATCTTTAAGTAAATCCCACATCAGTAAACTGTGATCACTGCCACCCAGTGGTTCCTTTATCTGTACATTCTTAATCCATGAATAATCATTGCTGATAACCAGATCAAGAGTATTACTCTCTCTGGTTGTTTCTCTAATGTGTTGTTGTTGAAAACAATCATCCAGTAAATCCACAAAAATTCCAGTCAATATCTGGATGTGTTTCTTAACTGACAGCATAACCCCTCCTCCCTTCCTATCCTGTCTATCCTTTCTATCCTCACACACTAGCAAGGCTTTTGTGGATTTATTGGATGATTGTTTTCTACACCAGCATGTTCGAGAGGCAACTAGATGGAGTAATACTCTTGATCTGATTATCAGTAGTGATTCTTCATGCATTAAGAATCTGCAGATAAAGGAACCGCTAGGTGGCGTGATCACAGTGTGCTGAAGTGGGATTTACTCAAGGAGTTAACTACCATCAGAGGTAAACGGAAGGGTTTTTGCTTTGGTCAAGGCGACTATGATGGTTTGAGACAGTATTTAAATTCTATACAGTGGGACCAACTGATGATGTTACCAACAGCAAATTCAAAATGGGAAGCATTCAAGAAACTAATCTTGGAAGCTACCAGGCTTTACATACCAACCAAGAAATATTGTTCAAGGTTCAGGCCTAAATGGTTGTCAGATGAACTAATGAGACATATGGCAGAGAAGAAAAATGCATGGGATACATACAAATTAATGGGTGACATGGAAGCCTATGATAGATATAGGTTGGTCTGTAACCAAGTCACAAAGGAGATTAGGCAGGCAAAGGCAGATTATCAGAAATCCTTGGCAAAGGATGCAAAGAAAAACAGAAAAGAGTTCTTTACCTATTTAAACTCAAGAAGGAAAGGGATGAATCAGATTGGTCCACTGGATGTTGATGGTTCAACTGTTGAGGATCCTGCTCAGGTGGCTAACAATCTAAACGAGTATTTTGCATCTACATTCATACATGAGGAGTTATTCAGGAAGGGGAATGTCGTAGGTGAAGTAAACATTGGCAGTGAGCTAGATGATTTTCTAATAACTGAGAGGAAAGTGGAGGAGAAATTGTTGAGGATAAACATAAAAAAGGCACCCGGGGTGGATGGGATCTATCCAGTTATATTAAAGGAGGCAGCAAAGGAAGTAAGCAAACCCCTAGCCATTATGAGAGCTTCTTTGGACTCAGGGGAGGTACCCATAGACTGGAGAATGTAACCCCAATGTGCAAATGTAACCCCAATTCACAAAGGAGGATCAAAGGCTGACACAAGTAATTATAGACCTGTTAGTTTAACTTCAGTTCCAGGAAAATTAATGGAGGCACTGGTTAAAGAAGCACTGCAGGATCATCTAGACAAGACTTCAGTTATAGCTAGGACACAGCATGGTTTTGTTAAGGGGAAGTCTTGCCTGACCAATTTGATTGGATACTATGATGCAGTCACAAAAGAACTGGATGCAGGGAATAACTTTGATATTATATACTTGGATCTTAGAAAGGCTTTTGATACTGTTGTGTATGGAAGTCTGCTGCACAAATTGGAGCAGTGTGGCATTGGAGGCAAATTGCTGCTATGGATAAAGGGATAGTTGAGTTGCAGAAGACAGAGAGTGGTAATCAGTGGACACTGCTCAACGTGGACTAATGTTATTAGTGGAGTTCCTCAGGGTTCAGTGTTGGGTTCATTGTTGTTTTCTGTATTTATAAATGATATTGATGATGGTATATCAAGCTTAATGTCCAAGTTTGCAGACGATACAAAGGTTGGCAGGGTTGTTAAGGACACTACTGATGCTATGCTGCTGCAATAGGATCTGGAAAGGTTGAGCAGATGGGCTGAGAGGTGGCAAATGAAGTTTAACATTGACAAATGTAAAGTACTACATATGGGAAACAGTAACCCCAGATCAACGTATCAACTCTGTGGTACTACGCTGATAGTGGTAGAGAATGAAAAGGACCTGGGGGTAATTGTGCAGGCAGATATGAAGTTCTCTGAGCAGTGCAGACGAGCTGCAAGAGTAGCTCATGGTGTCTTGTCAATGATATACAGAAATTTTTCTAGCAGGGATAGGAATGTGATTATTCCCTTGTATAAGGCATTGGTCAGGCCACACCTTGAATACTGTATACAGGTCTGGAGGCCTCATTTCAAGAAGGATGTAGAGCTGCTGGAATGAGTACAGAGAAGGGCCGCAAGATTAGTGAATGGAACAAAGGGTTGCTCTTACGAAGAAAGGCTTAAGTTTTGCAAATTACAGAGTCTGGAGACTAGGTATCGGCGAGGTGATCTGATAGAGGTGTATAAGGCAAAATGGTTTGAGCATGCTCAATGCCGATGGGATTCTTCCTCTTGCTCAGAATAATCACCTGAGAGGGCATAAATTCAAATTGAGGGAGGGCAGATATCGGATAGATGTGCAGAAATTTGCCTTTAGCCAGCAGGCAGTTGGTTTGTGGAATAGACTTCCATCACTTGTTGTTGAAGTTGATAGCCTAAACAAATTTAAGGCTCAGCTGGACAGGTATTTCGAACGAACGGAGGGGTGAAATGGGAGTAGTAGTTGTGTGTGTTTTTTTTTTTTTTTTTGGCTGATGCTGAATAAGCTTGCTTTCTTGCATCATATGCCTCTACTAATGCTAAATGCTAATGCTATACACATTGTACTCCTTAAATTCCAATTCTGTAATGCTTATATCTGTGTGGCACCACTTCTGTGATATGCCAACAATATCCACCTTTGATGTCTTGACCAGCACTTCAAATTCATAAAATTTATTTACTATACTCATAGCATTGGTGTACATGCAAGTATACATGCACCTATTCTTATTTTTAGTTAACCTAACACAGCCCATGTATTTATTTGTTCTGTGATGACTCCTACCAGTCATCACTGAAAACCCTGGCACCTCACCCTCCAATCTAATAGAAGCGGTGAAAGAATGACTTGCACTTTTGCCTGCAGACACTGTTAATCTTTTAGTCTGTGAATCCCTCCCAGGCTAGCCATTTTTCCAACTCACCTAACACTGCCTCGATAGCATCAGCAAATATTTCTGCATCTCTTCTATTTAAGGGTATTTCATCCCTGTAGAAGCAGTCTTTCCTGTTAACTAGCACAGACCACGCCGAGAAAAATTCTACTCCACGAGTCTTGCACAGTCTCTCCAGGGCTGAATTGATTGACAAGGCTCTCATCATATATTTCCTCCTATCGTGTCTGGGCAGGATTACAGACACTTTCAAATTTAACCCTAACTTGTGACTTTTTTTCAACATTGACATATACTTGTTAAGTAAATCTGCAGGTCTCCTACATTAGTGCCAACGTGTACAACAAAATTGCTAATGCTGTATAAGCTTTCTTTCTCACATCACATGTCTCTACTAATGCTAATATCACCCTTTGTGCCCTTAAGAAATGATATCTGCTCTACAACATCAACAACTTTTGCCACTGGCAGACACACCCTGGTCCTTAATAGCACACTGCTTCAATTTGTACAGCAGTCTTTTATGTGCAACAATAGTATCAACAGCTTTCTTGAAATATAGGTATATTTCAGGAAAAGTATATATAGGTATATTTCAGGAAAGTTCCGGTCAACCCTTCCCCATCTCTTCCATCATGCAGTATGATTGATGACTTTTGAGGTTATGATGAACATCATGGCGAGATCCATTCTTCCTTACATTTTGAAGGTACAGCTCTAGAATGGTGTTCGCAGGCCGGCCGCTAGTTAGTACACTGGACCAAACCTATTGGTAACTCTCTAGGAGGCGTCCGGATCAGCTAGTGTATAATCTTGCTACCCCTACTCTGGTAGAAAAAAGGCTTTTGATCATGTTTGGCATAAAGGTCTTCTAAACAAGCTTCCATCTTATGGTGTGCCAACTGTTTTTTGTAATTGGTTGTCCAGTTTTCTCTATGATTGCTCACTGAGGGTGATGGTAGATGGCTCTCTGTCTTCTAACTTCTCCACTAATGCCGGTGTCCCCCAAGGTTCAGTTCTTTCCCCCACTCTTTTCCTCTTGTATATTAATGACCTTCTTCCATTGACTGGAAATCCTATCCATAGTTTTGCCGATTATAGCACTTTCCATTTTGAGAAACCTTCCCTGCTCAATCATCTTCAAGTTCTCGAAAATCTGCTACCAATTCCTTAAATGCCGATCTCCAGGCAATTCTCCACTGGAGCAAAGACAACTTAGTTGATTTCAATCCTTCTAAAACTCAATCTTGTCTTATATCTCGCAAAAAGGATTCTTCTGCTCCTATGCTTATCTTTGGTGACACTCCGATTTCTAGGCAAAATGATATATCTCTTTTGGGGATTTCCCTGACTTCTAATCTCTCTTGGCACAAGCACATTACAAATATTGCTTCCTCTGCATCTAAAAAACTTGGTTTTCTCTTTCATTCTTGGCATTACTTTTCTTCCAAACAGCTGTTCACTCTACAAATTGCGAATTCGCCCTACCATGGAATATTGTTTGCACATCTGGGGTGGTGCCATCAAAACCTCTCTCAGACTTCTTGATTCCATTCAGAAGAGGGCAGTTAGGTTAATTAATGATTTGGGTCTAACAGAGTCTCTCCACTTGCTGTCTCATAGATGTATTGTTTCTGCTGTATGCCTCTTCTAAAGATATTTCCATGGGCACTGTTCTTCTGAATTGGCTTCTATAATTCCCACTCTCTCTTTCAAAACAGTCCGAACACATGCCGCCACCAGCCACATTCATTTACTGTCCAACTTCAAACTCACAGAACCAACTTTTCATCTTCCTCATTTATTCATTCAACTGCCATTTTCTGGAGCAACCTTCCGTCATATGTATTTCCTAAAAATTATAGTCTACAGAAGTTCAAGTCCAATGTCAACAAATATCTTCTTTTGTCTTCTCAACTTCCATCCCAAGCACAGTACTAAGTACTATAAGTTCTAATACCGCTTGTGTTTGCGATTTACATAAAAAAAAAAAAAAATATATATATAATATATATTTTTTTTTTCCTTTCTATTATATAAGCTGGTTAAGCTTGCATTATGTCAGTGGTGTGGCTCTGATCAAGAGTGCTGTCTGTTCTATAGATTATTTCTCGCTGCATAAGGACCACCGCCATGCAAATCCTCTGCATTGGTTGATCTATCGGAGAATGGAAGGGTGTTTTGGTTCTTCGATATTTCCGCCTTTGCGATGATTTGTATGACGATTGAAATGCAGCGATTCCATGACCATTATTGGCCTCGTGGTCCTCTGTCGATATGAGGCATAATGGTCAGTCTATTATTTTGATATTTTAGTTTTTGTAGTTTCTTTAACCCCGTTTTGGTGATATTTCACGTCTTTTGGAACTGGTACCTTCGAGGGGGGTACCGCTAAATTATATATAATTGGCATTATTTTAAATTTACATCGTTTTTATTAATTGGATTTAAGGACTAAATTATACAGGGGATTATCGACTACCTTTTTGTCTTATTATCTCTACTTTCCCTTCCCTGTTTGTTTATTTTATATTATTTTGCGTTTCTTTTCGCTCTGTATTTTTGCCGTACTACTGGCTGATGTTTTTTATTTTAAATATCATATTTATTTTAATTATCAGATATAATTAGGCTTCATGTGGAGGATGTGCATTTGCTGCCTCTAATGATAGCTTCATATTCATATTTATTTATTTTTATTACTTTTGCCTAACTTTTACATCACATTATATATATATATTTTTTTGTATATATATATATATATATATATATATATATAGTCATAATTATTTTTTTGCATCCAATTCCTTTGTGGCTATATCATAATAACCAATCAGATTAGTTAGACAAGATCTTCCTTTAACAAATCGCCATGTAACTTCATTCCTGTTAAGATGATCCTGCATTAATTTTTTTCTCTCTAAAGTAACTACTTTTAAACCACTTGGGTTTTTGTTTTTTTTTTTTTTAAACTTAGTTCATTTAGCATTATTGACTAAATATACTCTACAATTAGGTAACATTTCAGGAACCTTGCTGGAACCCATTGAGAAGTAATGCATTTCCTAATTATATTAGATCCTGCCTTACTTCTTTGATCACTAACTGAGTTAATTTCCCTGAAACAAGTCAAGCTCACAGGTATATATTTACTCACCATTCCCTTTGATTCCCCTTTATGAATATGGTAGATATTTCCATTTCCAGTCCATAGGAACTTCACTTTAACCCAAAGATTCTCTCATAATTACATCTAAAAAGAGGTAAGTAAAAGTTAACTTACCTCTTTTACTGCTTCTTTTAATATAATTGGATAGATTTTATTAGCTCCAGGTGCACTATTTACTTTTAGATTCAACAATTTCCCTTCCACTTTCCTCTCAATTGTCACAAAATCATCTGGCATCCCAGTTTTAGCATTAGTAGAGGCATATGATGCAAGAAAGCAAGCTTATGCAGCATCAGCCAAAAAAAAAACCTTTCACTTCACCCCTCTGTTCGTTCGAAATACCTGTCCAGCCGAGCCTTAAATTTATTTAGGCTATCAACTTCCACAACAAGGGATGGAAGTCTGTTCCACCAACCAACTACCCACTGGCTAAAGGCAAAAAGTTGGTTAGTTTTGGTATTCCCATTCCTAAATACTTCTTCGTGAATGAATATGGATGCAAAATATTTATTCAGCTTTTCCTCACCAGAATAGGATCATTAATGGTTATACCTTTCATATTTAGTGTACCAATATGGTTAATTTCTTTTATTTTGGTGTTAATGCAAACAAAGAACTTTTTGCTATTTTTCTTTGCATTCCTGGTCAAAGATATCTTGTAATCTGCTGGACCCTCTTTGTCTCTGAGTTGCAGATTAGTTTGTACTTACTATAAGCTGACCAGGCTAGCCGGGTGGGTATAGTACCTGCCTGGCAAGCCAAAGGTTGCGGGTTCAAGTTGCGCCTCGGGCTTGGATCAGAGTAGTGCAAAAACTTTGGGAGGTGCATTATGGCCAAGGCGCCTCCGTAGCCAGGTGGGAAGGAGCAGCAGTGCATGGCACACGCTTCTTGATTAGACCGGGGTTCGAGCCCGTCGCCACCAAATATGGAGGATGCGGAAAGGTCAGGGAATGACCACCGCATATCCCGGAGCAATATGGCCTTAGTTGCTAATGCTCCTAAAAACCAAAAAAAAACAACAAACAAGCATTATGGCCACAGAAGCCGATGTGCCAACAACTAACAAAAAAAAAAAAAAAAAAAAAAGGAACTAAACTTACTATATGTTTGTTTCCCCCGATAATTTTTTATAATCGTCCAATGTATTTTTTGTCCTTGTCACTAGTCTCATCAAGTCATCTGTTTAGGTCTAAATAATTGAACAGTATATCTTGGTTTGGAAATCTTAGTAGCTTTTGTGCTTCCCATAAGAATTTAAAAATTGGCAAAGACCATTGTAGTTACTGCTACAAAGCAGAATCCCTTTTCTTTACCCTCAATGGTAGTTCTATTTTTGGGTAAATCGCACATCAATACACTGTGATCACTGTTGATAATGAAATGAGGAGTATTGCTTTTCCTTGTTGCTTCACTAATTTTCTTATGTAGAAAGCAGTCATCCAATAATTTATATAATTAATAAACCAATAATGTTGTCCAACATAGGCAAATAATACAGACTAAACACTATATTGAATCTAAAAAAAAAAAAAAAAAAAAAAAAACACACATTTTATTTTGACATAAGTGTACAAAATGTTCCAGATGCTTTAAAACTTGGAACTCAAGTTTTTCCTTAGTACAGGGATGCATATATGAATCTGTTTCAGCATACTTTAGATTTTAAGTTTTAAACATTTCCAGTATTCTGTGCATTTAGAGTAAATGATTTTAATTTAGTTATTTTGGTATGTACTCTATTAGATCATTTTCTTTATCACTCTTTTTTTAAAACTGTTCCAGAATTAGCACTATTGCTCCACTTTTATTTGAGTATTTTGACTTTATTAATATGTTTTAAGTTGATTTCTTATTGACTCAAATTAATAGCGTAGCTTAATTTTACGGTACTCACCTTTTGTATAATCTGCAGTTGATGCTTAAGATAGGATGGATACTAATTTGAATTTAAAATTGGGATTAATATGGATAAATTTAATTTGGAAAACAGAGTTAAAATGTGCACAAGGAAATAGAAGTGCACATCTTCGTCCGTGGTTGTCATAGAATTTAAGGTTGAAAATTGATTGGAACTATAACTGTAAACCAAGGAGGCCAATAGCCATAACGAATTAGCTTTCGTTGTTAATGTCTTCAATTGGCAATAGTGAGAATAGAGTGAAACACGCGTATTTAAAGGACTCTGTGTTCCCGTGGTGCTCTTTGATACATGTGGGAATCTCAGGTGCGTGAGATTCCAAACCGGAGAGAAGTTATAGGGTAATTTGACATTTATTACATTAAAATTAGAATGATGGCGAAACCATTCTATGATGAGGGCTTCGTACTGAAAAATTTTAAAACTAGATTTCAAATTAATGATGGGAGATGGCTGAATCAACTAAAGGAGTGTGATTGTGAGTTCTGTGTTTGATTGTCCTGTTCTAACGCTATTGTAATGATAATATGCTTGTGTATTTGATGTTGTTGTGGAGCCGTATTTAGAGGTGGTGCTATCAATATAGCATGCATTGCAGTTTTGTTGGTATTTGATTAAGTAAACAATATTGTTCATGTCACTGATTTGGTATTTATGTGTATCTTTATATGAATTAAACATTGATCCTAGTTTATTATATGCGGAAAATGTGAGAGGGATATCGGTGCCGGCAAATACTCGATGGAATTGTCCAGCAAGATTACTGTGGTAAGGAAGAACGATACATATGTTACTGCATGTAATGTGTTTGGATGGATACTAATTTGAATTTTAAATTCAAATTAGTATCCATTCTATCTTAAGCATCAGCTGCAGATTATACAAAAGGTGAGTACCTTAAATTAAGCTATGCTATTAATTTGAGTCAATCTAAATCAGTATCTTAAGAAATTCTACAATTCATTCAGTTGATTTCTTATCTATTTTTCTATGAAATTTTTGTTTCTATTGTGAGTGACATGTTTGAAGTTTAAAGAAAAATCTGTAAAAGTGATTGCTCAAAGACAACTGCAAAATTATACAAACTTTGTGGTAATTATTATTTTAATTTCATATGTGTTTATATGTATATTTTAATTTCAGGGGAAAAAAGGTCCAGTCTTAGCAATGAACCAAGTTGCAAATATAGTGAATGGAGGCTCCTTCCGTTTAACCAAAAAATATCTCCATGCTTTGGAATTAAATGTTCCGGATAAGGATATTCTATTTTTTGTTACACCAAGAGTTGAAAATTTAAATACAGGTATAATTTTTATCTATTTTATATGCAACGAGAAGTAAGAAAGTAAGGTTCCATATTGTATTTGTCAGTAACAAATAGTGGCCCTAGTAATAGTAATAGAGGCAAGTAATGCAAGATAGCAAGTGTATGAGATTATGTGGCATCAGCCAAAAAAAAAAAAATTTACACAACCATTCCTTCTAAAAGTTTGTCCAGTTCCTCTTTGAATTTATTTAAGCTATCAACTTCCACAACAACAGATGGAAGTTTGTTCTAGCAATTAACCACCTGCTGGCTAAAGGCAAATTTCTGCACATCTATTCTACAGCTGTCTTTCCCCAATTTGAATTATGCCCCCTTAGG
This sequence comes from Mastigoproctus giganteus, assembly GCF_048544385.1. NCBI lineage: Eukaryota > Metazoa > Arthropoda > Arachnida > Uropygi > Thelyphonidae > Mastigoproctus > Mastigoproctus giganteus. The sequence continues at coordinate 216,989,718 of NC_143581.1, forward strand.
TTCGTAATCTGAGCAAGTGGAAGAATCCCATCAGAATTCAGCATGCTCAACCCGTTCAAGGCCTGATACACCTCAATCAGATCACCTTGCAGATGCCTAGTCTCCAGCCGCTGCAGTTTGCAGAACTTAAAGCCTCTCTTGGTAAGAGGACACCTTCGTTATTCTCACCAATCTTGTTGCCCTTCTCTGTACACGCGCAAGCAACTCTACATCCTTCCTAAATTGAGGCCTCCAGACATGTACACAGTACTCAAGGTGTGGCCTGACCATTACCTTATACAAAGGGATAATCACCTGCTTTTCCCTGCTAGCAAAATTCCTGTATATCATTGACAAAATCCCATGACCTGCTCTGGCAGCCAGTCTGCATTGCTCAGAAAACTTCATATCTAACTGCACAATTACTCAGGTCTTTTTCATTTTCTACCACCCTAAGTGTAGTACCACACAGTTGGTACATTCCTCTGGGGTTACTTCTACCCATAGCAGTACTTTGCATTTGTCAATGTTAAACTTCAGTTGCCACTTCTCAGCCCATCTGCTCAAAATTTCTAGATCCTGTTGCAGTAGCACACTGCCATTACTGTCATTAACAACCCTGCCAACCTTTGTATCATCTTCAAACTTTGACACTAAGCCTGATATACCTTCATCAATATTATTGCAAAATATACAAAACAATAACAGTGGGCCCAACACCAACCCTGTGGGACTCAACTGATAACATCAGTCACAAAGATCAGCATTCATTGATTACCACCATCTGTCTTCTCCCACTCAACCACCCTTTTATCCATGTAACAACTTACCCTTAATACCATTCTGCTCCAATTTGTACAGTAGCATTCCATGCGCAACAGTGTCTAAAGCTTTCCCGAAATCCAAGTATATGATATCAAAATTATTTTTTGAATCCAGTTCCTTTGTAGCCACATCATAGTATCCAATGAAAGTTGTCAGACACGACTTTCCCTTAACAAACTCATGCTGTGTCTGAATTATTGCTGCACTCTTGTCTAGATGATCCTGCAATGCATCTTTCATTTCAAATACTCATTCAGTTTTTCAGCAACCTGAGCAGGATCATCAACAGTTGAACCATCGATATCAAGAGGACCAATCTGATTTATCTCAGATTAGAGTTTATATAAGTAAAGAAATCTTTGCTGTTTTTCTTAGCATCCTTTGCCAAAGATATCTCGTAATCTGCATTCACTTGCCTAATCTCCTTTGTGACTTGATTAGACTAGCTTATATCTGCCTTAGGCTTCTGTGTTTCCTGATAATTTATATGCATCCCATGCATTTTTCTTCTCTGCCACGAGTCTCATTAGTTCATTTGACAACCATTTAGGCCTAAACCTTGAACAATATTTCTTAATAGGTATGAAATTTTTAGTAGTTTCCACGATTAATTCCTTGAATGCTTCCCACTTAGAGTTTGCTGTTAGTAATATCACCAGTTGGTCCCACTGTACAGAATTTAAAAACTGTCTGAGATCACTGTAGCCACTTTTATGGAAATAAAAACCCTTTCCTTTACTCCTGGTGGTAATTACATCTTTAGTCACTTAGTGGTTCCTTTATCTGCAAATTCTTAATACATGAATGATCACTGTTGATAACCAGATCAAGAGTATTACCCTCTGTGGTTGCCTCTCGAACATGCTGCTGCAGAAAACAATCATCCAATAAATCCACAAAAGTCTTGCTAGTGTGTGAGTAACCAACCCACAAGTTCCAATCAATATCAAGGAAGTTAAAATCTCCCATTATAAGACATTCTGATTTTACCAGCACACGCTAGTTCTCTGTACAATTTTTTTTGTACTCATTCAAGTCATTAGGCTTATAACATATTCCTACTTTCTGCACACCACATCAGTAGAAATCCTCTAGGAACCCATGGCTGAGTATGGCTTTAATGTGTCAGTGCAATATGTGAGGTGTTGTTGTGAATTTGCCAGTGGCAGGATGATAATAAAGGACAACAACAAGAGTGGTTTTTTTTTTTTTTTTTTTGATTTGGTAGTTGTTGGCGCATCGGCTTCTGTAACAAGAGTGGACATTCAACCACATCCTCTCTTCTCCTTCTTCCTTATAGTCTTGACTAACTTCTGCCTGGCTTCCATTTTTTCCAGTATTTCAAGAGACAATGTATATCAGTGCACTATGTGAAGTGGTGTTGTGAATTTGCCAGTGGCTGAATAAGCGTAGCGGACAAAAACAAGAATGGACATTCAACCATATCTTCTCTTTTCCAGCTTTCTTTTAGTCTTGACTTCTGCCTGACTTCCATTTTTTAGTGTTTAAAGAGACACCTGTGAGGGAAGTGTTTCTTATCAGATAAAGTTATCCAAAGCATCTGGATACGTCTCTTTGCTGCTATGGCTTTAGCAACTTGATCGACAATTGTGACTCGTGCCTGAACAAGTATGGCAACTATGAGTATGTCAGAAAATAGTTTTAACGATGTGTATTTATCAGTAATGTGTCTGCAATGAAAACTACTTGTAATAAAAAAATTTAAAAATCAGGAACCTTACATTTTTCGACTCTCTCTCTCACACACAGTGTGCAGTACACCCTCGATTTAATGGGCCCCAATATAACGGATTTCAGATTTAACGGACCAGACAAATAATAATACAGTAATGTACCTATTATTTTTTTTAGGTTATACAAAACTTCAGTGTTATTATTAATTAAAAATTAGTAATAATCACTTATTTCCATTATTGTTTTGATAATTACCTACTTTTATTTTTATAATCAAATTCAGGAAATTGTTTTTTATTCTTTCTGAAAACATGTTCAAATAGCTGTTTTCCCAGATTACAGATAACAGATAAGAGCAGGCGGTGACTTACGAGCTGAATGTGACTCGGGACACTAAACTGCAGGTCTACTGACTTTCTTTGTTTCAGTCTGTCTGCATCAAGCTATCATGCTTCAGGTTGTATACTGAGTGTTTCTGTGATTTCTGAATTGTGACTTTATTTCTTAAATAATTTTGCAGTCCTTACAATTTAAAATCGCATCAAGTGATAGCAGAGTTAAAAGAAAATGTGGCACAGAAATTAGAGCTAATTGAGAAATTAGAGCTAATTGAGAAATTAGAACAAGGCATCTCAGTAGCACGTGTTAGTGAAATTTATGGTTTAAAAACAAACTGTTTCTGTAGCAAACAAGCTGTGCAGTAGCACACTGTCATTACTGTCATGAACAACCCAGCCAACCTTTGTGGTGCCTCCATAGCCAGGTGGGAAGGAGCAGCAGTGTGTAGCACATGCTGCTTGATTAGACCGGGGTTCGAGCCCGTGAGCCACCAAATACGGAGGATATGGAAAGGTCAGGGAATGACCACCACATATCCCCGGAGCAATATGGCCTTAGTTGCTAATGCTCCTAAAAACCAAATAACAAACAAACATAGAACAAACAGCCAACCTTTTTATATCTGCAAACTTCGACACTAAGCCTGATATATATCTTCATCAATATTATTGATAAATATACAAAACAACAACAGTGGGCCCAACACTGAACCCTGTGGGACTCCACTAATAACATTAGTGTACAAAGAACAGCATCCATTGATTACCATTCTCTGTCTTCTCCCACTAAACTACCCTTTTATCCATTGTAGCAACTTATCCTTAATACCATTCTTGAAAACATAGCCTGTAAAATCAAGCAAGTTATAATTTAAAGAAATTATTTATGACTTACAAATGTTAAAAAAATGTTTATTCTTCATCATCATTGACCAAATGCATGCTCGTTGATCACTCGTTGTTTTTGTTGCACAAAGAGTCGTCGTCTTCAGAAATGCTTCAAGAAGCATTTGCAAGATAATCTCTTCTCTCCTCTTTTCATTATAAATTTCATGATAGCATGCATAAGTAGTTTTTTTTTTTTTTTTTAATGTCTCGCACAAATTGCAACTAACTAACACAATTTGCGTGGAGTAACAAGTTTACAAATCTTAAAAAAAGGAATGAAGAAAAGATTCTGAAAATTTATTTGTTTTTTATATGATTGAAGATTGCAGTGAAGGTGAAACACATTTCACCATAAAAAAAAATCCACACAATTCCTGCTATTGGTATTTTTGCAAATGCAATAACATTGAGTTTACTACCCATTTATAATTATATGCACTAATATAAAAGCCCAATAAACCGGAAAGTGTAAATTGTTTTTATTGTTTTATGGTCGTGACCTCCAGAAATGTGCTTTAGAAAAATATCAACAAAAGCATTCAAAATTTATTCTTATAACGAAACATATGATAACATTGAAAGTGTAGTGTGTTTTAATGATTTGAATTGGTAACTAATACAATTTACATTATAAAAATGACCTCTTAGAGAGATATGTGTGAGCAGTGCAGATGGGCTGCAAGAGTAGCTCATGGTGTCTTGTCGATGATATACAGGAATTTTTCTAGCAGGGATAAGGAGGTGATTATTCACTTGTATAAGGCAATGATCAGGCCACACCTTGAGTACTGTATACAGGCCTGGAGGCCTCATTTCAGGAAGGATGTAGAGCTGCTGGAATGAGTACAGAGAAGGGCAACAAGGTTAGTGAATGGAACGAAGGGTTGCTCTTACGAAGAAAGGCTTAAGTTTTGCAAATTACAGTGTCTGGAGACTAGGCACCGGCGAGGTGATCTGATAGAGGTGTACAAAGCCTTGAATGGCTTGAGCATGCTCAATGCTGATGGGATACTGCCTCTTGCTCAGAATAATCATCTGAGAGGGCATAAATTCAAATTGATAAAAGACAGATGTAGGATAGATTTGTGGAAATTTGCCTTTAGCGGGTAGTTGGTAGGTGGAACAGACTTCCATCGACAATGTAATGTGGGAATCATAAGAAAGAGCTGCAGATAAAAATATTAAAGATGGAGGGAAAAAAAAACAAGAAAGAGAACTGCTAAGAAAATACAGATTCTAGTAAAACAAAAAGAAAAAAACTAATGGAGAGAGAGAGAGAGAGAGAGAGAGAGAGAGAGAGAGAGAGAGAGAGAGAGAGAGAGAGAGAGAGAGAGAGAGAGATGAAATGCCTTGTACATGTTTTGTATATGATATTTTTGTCTTATACATTTTTTTAATAATTAATAGCCATTAAAAATATTCTTTGATCTCATTTTTTCATTATAAAATCATACAGTACAGAATATACTAATATATGCCACAGAGTAACTTAAGTACTTTTTTGAGCACAGTGTTGAGAAGGTTAAAAAATTTTCTGTACTTTAGGTAAGTTGTTCAGAGGATCAGAAAACCTGCAAATTGAAGATAGAGAATTTTTGGGAGATAGTTGGGGATCCTATGATGTTACAACATTCACCCAAGATGATATTAATAAGGGTAATATATGGTATCAGAATTTAGACCCTGCAGGCTCTTCAGATGTCATTGGGTTGCAGGTTAGTGCCACATGAGCTATTTTTTTATGAACTATCTTTTCCTTCTGTTTTAAAACTAATGACATTTCTCTTGCCCTAAATAGCTACACTGTTCTAAAAACTAATTTGAATAATTACCAATAACCTGTACTCCTTCTGCTCTATGAAAATTCCTAGTGATACTCATATAAATATGTAGTCCAAAAAATAATATGCTGACCAGCATTGTGTCCAATATAGACCTTTAACTTGCAGAGAGAGAGAGACACACGTTAAGTATGACAATAGCTATAGATTTCTGGAAATTTATCCACTTATGTTTTCAGTCCCCCCCCCCCCCAATTTGAAATATTTATCAAAGGCATATAATAAAGTCAAATGGTGTCATAATGCAGTGTTTAGCTGAGAAAGAAGTTAACCTTAATAAAACTCAATACCATCTTATTTATTTGCAAAAAAGTAACACCTTTCAAAATAGTTTATCTAGTAATTTCTGAGGCAGAAAATTTTCTTGTAGGAAATTGAATATATGCAAGCAACTGGCAACAATTACAAAGTTATTAATAATGTACAGTATGTAACTTAGTTATTTTAAATCATTTGTTCCTAGTCACTGAAGTTATATAAAATTAATCAAACCAGATGTTCTCCCTCTTGGAGGAGCTTGTGACAATTTCTTAATTGTCAGAGACTGTCAGTTTCCCAGTACAAAATTTCCAGATTAATTATGCACTGATTCCATTTCTGTCATTCTTCTGCTGTGTTAGTTTGTGTAGCTGGTATCAGTTTTTAAAGATCAGCAAGTTTAAAAGATGAATTTTCTCACCTCTTTTCTTTTCTACATTTTCTATAAATTCTTCTTCACTTCCTGCATATAGCAAAACTAAATTTATCCTGCTCTGTATTCTCTACTGTATAGGTGTGCACTGTTATCTTCATATGACTGTGTAAATTTTCTGTGGTTTTATCAAGGTATATGAAATTTCTTAGTTGGACCTTTCTTAAATAATAATTCCAATCTTTCAGTAACAAATGTCTAATTATCAATTGATCTGTATTAGAGATTCAGTTGACTGATTAAAATAGTGAATTCACTGAGATTGTGAACTAATTACAGACAAATTCAAATGTTAAGACCAATTACAGCAGGTCATGTTGATGTTTCTTTCCTGGCTTTTTTTTTTTTTTTTAACAAATAAGGTAGAATTAATCATTGAATGTGATACACTTTCAAAACCATTGGGTTCTTTGTTTATTGATGTTTCATTTTTCCCTAAATAGATGTAAACATTAAAAAAATCTCCCTAGCCTTGCTACAGAAAGGTCTGCCACATGTAAACAACTTGTGCCTTGAGGAAGCCATTGGTTATGGCTTCCTCAAAATGTATTTTGGGTGTGCTTGGTGTCAATAAATAATAAACCATTTCAGTGTGCATGGCTGAAAGTCCTCAAGCTTATGTTGTGCAGGGTACGGTTTTATGTTTTATTATTTCATAATAAAAAATAGTAGATTTAGATATCTTGTAGAGTTATCTCCAGAACAGGGGTGGACTGGCCATAAGACTTGCCGGTGTGATTTTGACTATAAACACTACTCTGAGGTCACTATAGTTTTCCCCAGTAAGAATTTTTTACCCAGTCTGCCTCTGCTCCAGAATCGCACTATTTTTGTCTACAATAATGATGCACGTGTCTCATTGGTTCTTGGTATTTTTGTTTGTGATGGTTTTTACAACAGCCATATTCTGCTGATAGGAAAGTTTTCTGTTTCTTTTTATATATATAATGGGCAGTCATTCTGCCAGAAGAATTAATGGAAACACATTATAGGAGAAACTGATTACATATTCCCAGACTATGTATTTATGCCACCATACAGAACTAGACTACAATGAGCAGAATTTTTTTACCTACATGTCATTTCATTGGCCACTGCTAGCTAATTACAGTCAACAAATAAAATATGATTGAAGCAAGTATATCTGTTGTACTGGTCATGTTCTGTATAAATATGGAGAATTATATTTTTGTTGTGTTTTTTAAAACACAACAAAAATATAATTTTTTTTTTTTTTTCTTTTATATTATTAAATGATTTAATTTGAATGTTCACTATTTTGTTGAGTTAATTAAAAATTTTGGTCAATAAGTTCTCTTTCTGTTTAGGTATCTGATAAAGAACACCCTCCAAATATACTCAAGGATCAGAAATTTCAAGTTAATTTATTTCCAACTCCAGAAACAAATTCAGCAATTACATCATTTACAAATCTTGGTATGATGGTAAGAGATGACCATTCATTTTAAAATATGACTAACTATTAGGTATGTGAGATCGTGTAATAAACATCTAAGGAAAAGGAATAAAAATATAGTCTTCAATTGGTTTATATATATATATATAGTGAAGGTACTTAATCCAGTGATTCTGTATAATCACCAGTCAACTTGGTGAATGTATATTTTTTTCACATTCACCAGTCATTTTATATAATCACTAAACTTCAGTTTTGAGATTTTTTTTTTTATGGTAAAACAGATGATAACAGGGTATTATAAGTGAACCAGTACAGATCCCTTGGCAGTCGACTATTAAGTGATGAGAGATGTAGTCAGTAAATTAGAACTAGAATTTGCAATTGGTAAGATAGCATGGGAAAAGAGGAATAAGATATTTACTGGAGAATGCTGGATATAAAGTTAAGGAAAAAGTTATTTAAATGTTTTGTATGAAGCATCATACTTTATGGGGCTGAGACATGGCAACTAAAGGAGGAGGTTATTATAAGAATTAAAGCTTGTTTAGATGTCTGGGGAGGGCTTGAAGGGATGAAATGAGAAGGGTAGGAGAAAATCATGTATGATGAAGGCTATAAGGAAAAAGATAGAAAATTGGATTTGATGTGTACAGAGGGAAGAGAGCTAGAGATGTAATTGACAGGGAAGTCAGGGAGAAGATCAAGAATTGGAATATTGGATGATTTGATAGAAGTTGACGGGTATTGTAGGCTGAAGAGAGAGCTATTGGAGAGGGCTAAATGCCAAGAAGAGATAGAAGTGCAGTTGGGTTTTGGTTGTCATGAACCTTCCATGTGGCAGAGAATTTATAATAATATAATATAATATAAGAATAAATGAAAATTAAAACTAGGCAAGCTTAGATCTTTCAGAGAAAGATATAACTAGTCTATTATTTTCTTTTTACATATCAGTCATTACTTTTTTTTTGGAAATTGGGGAAACAAAAATGGTGTACAACTATGTTTTTCATATAGCTTCTCAGTAGTTGGAAAACTGCCTGTATTTGTAATGTTTGCTGTTTGTATTTATGGCAGTTTTATGACTGTTATCTTTTTTTATAATCATGTTATCCTATAACACTATTAATCACCAGAATAATTTTCCTTATTATTTAATACTTTTACCCTTGATGCATAGTGATTATATAAAATGACTGTTGAATATGAGAAATCTGTAATATATTTATCACATTCACCAAGTTGATCAGTATTATCTAGAATGGCTAATGATCATAAAAAATCCCCAGTTTCTTACCTTTATTGTAACACATCTATATCTTGATTAATGATTGTCAGGACCTAGTTTTCAGTTTCTGATGTAATCCATATTTTAATCTAAGTAATGTTTGTCTTTTAATGTATTCTGAAAAACTAGCATAAAGAATACTAGTATATGATATATCTTATTCAAAGTTGATTCATTTAAATGGAGTATGGTGTATTGTTTTTGCCCTGAAAAACAAAATGTGCAGCTCCCCCTTTCCTCATGTGCAACTTCCCATTCATTAGAACTGTAAATTTCAGTAAAAATTGATGGGCCATTTTATCACTCATATAATGAACATTGACATTTTTTTCACAAGATGTTAGACTTAAGTTAAGGTGTAAGTTGATATGTAAGACAAAAATAAGTTTTGAGAAGTTTCTTGCCTGCCATATATTTAATTATCTGAAATTACATGCAATAATATTAAATTATGAATATTTGCGTTTGTATGCTTATTACCTCATTTTAAGAGTAATATTTAAATGTTATTATTTTTTTTTTACATTTGAAAAAGTCATCTACCAAAATTAATAATTAGTGAAATACTTTTTTTTTTTTTCAAATGACCATCTGGAAGCAAATCTAGAAGAATGTGATGGAGACATGGGACTATAAATATACAGTATTAGTCAAAAAGAGATTATAAAACATTAAAAGAGGTTATGAATCACAAAAGATGAACTTAGATCTGGATAACCTGTGAATTCTCCAAAGACAATTTTTGTGAAATTTGACCAAGATTTAAACAAGTTTATCAGCCATTTGTTGATCATGGAGAAAATTTGAATTCATGGCTGTGAACCAAAAACCAAACAACAGACCATGGAGTGGTATCACAAAGGATCTTTCACCACAAGAAATTTCAAAGAGCAGGACAAAGAAAGGGGTTACATTTATTGATTACTTCCAGAAGAAGCCTCTTACTGTATAACAGTGCTCCAATCAAAAGGCTCATGTAGCCATACAAACAATCACTGATTTAGGTTATAAATTGTTGCTATATCCACCCTTTTCTTCTGATATGGTCAGTTTGGATTACTACATCTTTCCAGCACTTGAGAGGGTGATACTCATTAATAAATTGTGATGTTTACATATGGTGAAGGAATAGTTATAGAACAAAACATTGAGTTCTCTGTAAGAGATCGGGAAAAGATGGTAATTTTTAACAATAGCCACAGGCAGAGGTGAAAGTGATTCTAGCACTGCTTCTATTGGAATGAGCAGCAGCCTTGAATGCAAGGTGCTGGGGATTTCGAGGACTGCTGGAAGTCATCACAAAACAAGTATATATATATATGGTCTGTGTTAGGGTAACTGAGATTAAGAACAGGTGCATGTGTATACTTGCATTTACACCAATCCTAGGAGTATAGTAAATAAATTTAATGAATTTGAAGTGCTGATCAAGACATCAAGTGCAGACATTGTTGGTATTTCAGAGACATGGTTTCACTCGGATATAAGTGATGCAGAATTTGAATATAGGGATTACAAAGTATACAGAAAGTACAGATAGGATAGGAGAGAGAGAGAGAGAGAGAGAGAGAGAGAGAGAGAGAGAGAGAGAGAGAGAGAGAGGGGGGGGAGAGGGGTTATGCTCTTAGTTAATAAGCACATAAAATCTAAGTAGTGCATCCGGTTGATATGGGTTGACAGTGTAATGTTCAGTCAGTTTGGTATGACATAAGCACTGGGAAAGCAAAACTGAGAGTAGGTGTGTGCTATAGGCCTAATGACCCTGATGAGTACAACGAACAGCTGTACAGAGAAATAGAGTGGGCCAGTAAATCAGAATATCTTATTATGGGGGATTTTAACTTTCCAGATATTGACTGGAACTTGTGGGTTGGTCACTCACCGACTAGCTAGACTTCTATGGATTTATTGGATGACTGTTTTCTACAGCAGAATGTTAGAAAGGCAACAAGAGGGAGTAATACTCTTAATATGATTATTAACAGTGACTATTCATGCAATTAAGAATTTGCAGAAAAAATAACCACAAGGTGGCAGTGATCACATTGTATTGATTTGGGATTTACTTAAAGATGTAATTACCATTGAGGGTAAAGGGGGGGGTTCACTTTAGTAATTGTGACTAGTGAGCTCAGACAGTTTCTAAATTCTATACAGTAGGACCAACTGATGATGTTACCATTGGAAAATTTTAAAAGGGAAGTGTTCAAGGAATTAATCATACCTACTACAATGCTATTAATACCAACCAAGAAATACTCTTCAAGATATAGGCCTAAATGGATGTCAGATGAACTGATGAAACTCGTGGCAGAGATGAGAAGTGCATGGGATGCTTATAAATTATTGGGAGACACAGAAGCTTATAGTAGATATAATCTAGTCTGTAATAAAGTCACAAACAAGGTCAGGCAAATGAAGGCAGATTACAAGGAATCTTTGGCAAAGGATGCAAAAAAAAAAAAAAAAAACTAGCAAAAGACTTCTTTACTTATGTAAACTTTAGAAGAAAGGGGACGAATCAGATTGATCCACTTGATATTGATGGTTTGACTGTTGATGATCCTTCTCAGGTTGCTGACAAACTGAATATTTATTTTGCATCTGCATTACACATGAGGAATTCTTTAGAAAGGGGATGTCAGAATTTTATCAAAATCTAACAGGGGTCTAATATTGTAATAACCAAGAGACAAGTGGAGGAGAAATTGTTGAAGTTAAACATAAAGGCACCTGGGATGGATGGAATCTATTCAGTTATATTAACTGAGGCAGCAAAGGATGTAAGCAAACCCTTAGCCATAATTATAAGAGCATCCCTGGATTCAGGGAAAGTCCCCGCAGACTGGAGATGTGCAAATGTATTCCCAATTCATAAAGGGGAATCAAACTGTGACATAAGTAATTACAGACCTGTTAGTTTAACTTACGTTCTAGGGAAAATAATGAAATCACTGGTAGAAGAAATAATGAAGGATCATCTGGACAAGGCTACAATTACATTTCGAACACAGCATGAGATTTTTAAGGAAAATCTTGTGTGACTATTTTGACTGGTTACTACAGTGTGGTCACAAAAGAACTGGATGCAAAAAATAATTTTGATATCAGTATACTTGGTTTTCAGAAAAGCATTCAATACTGTTGCACATAAGCTTCTCTACAAATTGGAACAATGTGGCATTAAGGACATGTTGCTGCTATGGATAAAGGGATGGCTGAGAAAAGATAGAGTGGTAGTAAATGGACATTGCTCTTCATGGAGTAATGTTATTATTGGAATCCCTCAGGGTTCAGTGTTGGGACCATTGTATTCTGTATTTATTAATGATATTGATAAAGGCATAACAGACTTAATATTCCAGTTTCCAGAAGATGCAAAGATTGACAGGGTGGTTAATGACATTAATGACAATATGCTACTGCAACTGCATCAATGGACACTGCCCATCGTGGACTAATGTTATTAGTGGAGTCCCTCAGGGTTCAGTATTGGGTCCATTATTGTTTTCTGTATTTATAAATGATATTGATGATGGTATATCAAGCTTAATGTCCAAGTTTGCAGACGATACGAAGGTTAGCAGGGTTGTCAAGGACACTACAGACACTATGCTACTGCAACAGGATCTGGACAGGTTGAGCAGATGGGCTAAGAGGTGGCAAATGAAGTTTAACATTGACAAATGTAAAGTACTACATATGGGAAACAGCAACCTCAGAGCAGCGTATCAACTCTGTGGTACTACACTGACAGTGGTAGAGAATGAAAGGGACCTGGGGGTGGTTGTGCAGGCAGTTATGAAGTTTTCTGAGCAGTGCAGATGGGCTGCAAGAGTAGCTCATGGTGTATTGTCGATGATATATAGGAATTTTTCTAGCAGGGATAAGGAGGTGATTATTCCCTTGTATAAGGCAATGGTCAGGCCACACCTGGAGTACTGTATACAGGTCTGGAGGCCTCATTTCAAGAAGGATGTAGAGATGCTGGAACGAGTACAGAGAAGGGCAACAAGATTAGTGAATGGGACAAAGGGGTGCTCTTACGAAGAAAGGCTTAAATTTTGCAAATTACAGTGTCTGGGGACTAGGCACCAGCGAGGTGATCTGATAGAGGTGTATAAAGCCTTGAATGGTTTGAGCATGCTCAATGCTGATGGGATTCTTCCTCTTGCTCAAAATAATTACCTGAGAAGGCATAAATTCAAATTGAGAAAAGACAGATGTAGGATAGACGTGAGGAAATTTGCCTTTAGCCAGCGGGTGGTTGGTTGGTGGAATAGACTTCCATCCCTTGTTGTGGAAGTTGATAGCCTAAATAAGTTTAAGGCTCAGCTGGACAGGTATTTCAAACGAACAGAGGGGTGAAGTGGAAGTGGTTATTTTTTATTTATTTATTAATTATTATTATTATTATTATTTTTTTTTTTTTGGCTGATGCTGCATAAGCTTGCTTTCTTGCATCAAATGCCTCTACTAATGCTAACTGGATCTACAAAAGTTAGGGAGGTAGGCTGAAAAATGGCAATTGAAGTTTAACATTGATAAATGTAAAGTACTGTATATGAGTAGCAGTAGGTTCTTCTTCCTCATTTATTTCTTCTATAGGATCTATAGGTTCTAATACCTTTCATGTTTGGGGTTCACATAAAAAAAAAATAAAAAAAAATAAAAAAAGTAACCCCAGAATAACATACCAACTATATGGTAACTATACTCAGAGTAGTAGAAAATGAAAAAAAGACCTGGGTGTAATTGTGTAGTCAGATATGAAGTTCTTTGTGCAATGCAGACTTTTGTGCAATGCCAGTATAGCTTATGGGGTTTTGTCAGTGACATACAAGTATTTTTGTAGCAGGGATAAAGAGGTGATTATCCCATTGTATAAGGCAGAGGTTCCCAATTGGTGGTTTGCGAACCCCTGGGGGTTCACACTAAAATATCTGTAATGGCATCCGATTAGATTTACATAGGTATTTTATTGTAAAATAAAAAATATAACTAATAGTAACCAATAAACTAAAATAAAATTAAATAAAAAAAGTAAAGAATTGCCAAAGAAAGAAACCGCATCTCACACAATTCCTTATAATTACTTGGGTATCTTACAGTATAAAATGTTAAATATGTTTTCCATAATGAATTATTTTTCATTCTCAAGGATCATTGTTATGTATAGGCACATTTTTTTTAGAACCTATAGTACTTAGTACCATGCATGGGTTGAAGGTTGAAAAGATGAAAGAAGATACTTGTTGACTTGAACTTCTGTAGATTATAATTTTCAGGAAATAAGTATGAAGGAAGGTTGTTCAAGAAAACAGAAGTTGAATGAATAAATGAGGAAGAAGAAATGTTGATTCTGTGGGATTGAAATTGGACAGTAAAAGGATGTTGACTGGTTGCGGCATGTGTTCGGACTGCTTTGAAAGAGAGAGAGCGGGAATTATAGAAGCCAATTCAGAAGAACAGTGCCCATGCAAGTATCTATAGAAAAGGCATGCAACAGACACAGAAAGTCTATGAGACAGAGAGTGGAGAGACTGTTTCAGATGAGACATTAATTAACCTAACTATCCTCTTTTGAATGGAATCTAGAATCCTGAGAGAAGTTTTGGGGGCACCACCCCAGATGTGGGAACAGTATTCCCTGGTACACCAGATTTGTGATTTCTATAGACTCAACAACTGTTTGGAAGAGAAGTATTGCTGAGAGTGAAAGATAAAATCCAGTTTTTTAGATGCAGACAAAGCAATATTTGTAATGTGTCTTATACCAGCATATTATAAGTCAGGGTAATCCCCAAGATCTTGCCTAGAAATCGGAGTGTAATCGAAGATAAGCATAGGAGTAGAAGAATCCTTTTTGCGAGATATAAGACAGGACTGAATTTTAGAAGGATTGAAATTAAGTTGTCTTTGCCCCACTGGATATCAGCATTTAAGGATTTGGCAATGGATGCTCGAGAAGTTGAAACTGTTTGAGCAGGGCAAGGTTTCTCAAACTGGAAAGGGAATGTAATGTGTTATCATCAGCAAAATTTTTGGATAGGATTTCCAGTCAGTGGAAGAGGGTCATTAATATACAAGAGGAAAAGAGTGGAAGAAAGAACTGAATCTTGGGGAACACCAGCATTAGTGCAGAAGTTAGAAGACCGAGCTGTCTACCCTCACCGGTAAATAGTCAGAGAGAAAACTGGATACCCAATTACAAAAATAGCTGGCAAATCATAGGATGGAAGCTTATTTAGAAGACTTTTACGCCAAACACGATCAAAAACCTTTGAAATGTCAAGAGCAATGGCTTGAGTTTCACCAAACTTTTCCATTGAATTTGTCCATAGATGGGTAACATAAGCCAGAATATCACTAGTGGAAGCACATTGACGGAATCTGTACTGGCGATCATTGATCAGATGAAAGATTTACAGATAGTTTAAGAGTTGGTAGTTAATTGATTTTAACATTACTTTAGAAAGAGTAATGGTAAGTGCAGTGGGATGGTTATTCGATGGGAGGGATTTGTCACCCTTTTTAAGAACTGGTTGGATATGAGCAAATTTCCAAGCAGAAAGAAAAACACCTTTGAAATAAAAACTGAAAACAGCCGAACACAAAACAGGATTAAGTTCAGGGGCACAGGTTTTGAGAACAAGTGGAGAAATATCATTAGGACCTGGAGCTTTCTTAAATCAGATTCATCAAAATCCTTCTGACATCCTTATGATGGAAGACCAGAGGAGCCACTGAATGGAGAGTACCAGAAACAATTTGAGGTGAGTTTTTTTATCGAGATCATCAATACATGAGTTGGAAGAAAAATAGGAAGCTAGCAGGTCAGTTTTATCTTTGGCTGATGTGGCAACAGAACCTTCTGGTTTTGACAGAGGTGGGAACAGAGATAGGCAAAAATTACGACCAATAGCTTTGGAAGAGACCAGAATGCTCCGCTACCATTTGGATAAAGAAGCAAGTTCTACTCTTAGCCTGTTCGAAATGTAGTTCAGTCTGATTAATATAACTGCTTTACAAAGTATAAAAAATATAATTTAATTTAAATATAATTTTATTATATTTTTAGTTTAATTTAATGTCATAGTTTAATTCTCATCTGTTTGTAATACATGTTTTTATATTACCCCATAACCTTGTCAAGCCCCTGGTCGTGGCAGTCATGTATTGTTTCTTTATTGTACAATAAAGATTTCTTCTTCTTAATACTTAATAATAATTTTTATTATTATGCAATGTTGCTTATAAAAACGTAGTACTGGAAATATTGTATAATAAAAATTCAGTAATATTATATGACAACCCCAGGGGCTCATATCTGGTGAGTATGGGTTTGGCACACCCAGGATCCTGAGCTGATTATCATCATTCTTCTCTTTCTTGGTGATTCATGCCTCCGTAGCCAGGTGGGCAGGAGCAGCAGTGTATAGCATACGCTTCTTGATTAGACCGGGGTTCGAGCCCGTGACCACCAAATATGGAGAATGTGGAAAGGTCAGGGAATGACCACCGCATATCCCCAGAGCGATATGGCCTTAGTTACTAATGCTCCTAAAAACCAAATAACAAACAAACATAACAAATTTGGTGATTCCTTTCTACTTCTCTCTCTCTCTCTCTCTCTCTCTCTCTCTCTCTCTCTCTCTCTCTCTCTCTCTCTCTCTCTCTCTCAGGATAACTCAGGATTTTTTTTTGGCTGGTGCAGCCTATGGCCTCAAGCTTCCTTGCACCATATGGCTAATATTAATATTAATAATAATTTCAGAGAATATAGGCTTAGTGGTTCGCATTAAAAATATTGTGTTGAAAGGAGTGCGCAACAAAAAATATAATGTTGAAAGGGGTTTGTGAGTCAAGAAAGGTTGGGAACCGCTGGTATAAGGCAATGGTCAGGCTCCATCTGCATACAGACCTGGAGGCCTCATTTTAGGAAGGATATGGAGCTGCTGGAATGAGTGCAGAGAAGGGCAACGAGATTGGTGAGCAGAAAAAAAGGGGTGCTTTTACCAAGAAAGGCTTCAGTTCTTTAAATTGCAGCATCTCAAGACTAGGCATCTTTGAGGTTATATGGCTGAAGTATTTAAGGCTTTGAATGGATTGAGCAAGCCCAATGCTGATGGGATTCTTTCTCAGACTACACACGAGTGGGCACAAATTCAAATTGAGGAAGGACAGTTCCAGAATAAATGTGCACAAGTTTGCCTTTATCCAGCAGGTGGTTGATTGTTGGATCAAACTTCCATCTGTTGTGGAAGCTGATAGTTTCAATAAATTCATGGAAGAATTACTCAAACTATTGGAGGAAATCAATAGGTGAAATGGGAGGTGTCTTTTTTTTTTTTTTTTTTTGGCCTGATACTGTATAAGCTTGCTTTCTTGCATCATTTTCCAATTCTAATGCTGATTGTGGCATAGTGTAGCTCTTAGATGTGTCTATGTTGAACAGAAGTTGATTGATTTCCAGATTTCATTCTATATCTCTTTGGCAGACCAGGAACTTTTTAAATTTCTCTCATATATTGAATTGGTTTGATTCAAAAACAATTAGCATATTTGTATTTTTTTAAATTTTGCTTATATTTTTATATATTATAATTAGTTTTTATATGACTTGTTCTGTTATGTTATGTGTATTTGTTTTTTGCTGTCATAAAATACTCCTAATGCAGTTTTTTCTTATTAATCATAGGTTCTTGAGCACCATCCTGCAACTATATCTACTTCACATTTATTTCTTGAACAACAAGAAATTTTGCCTCAGCATATTTTGTATGTTATCACAAAATCACTTGGCCCAGGAGAAGGCAATCTTGAACACTTAGATCATCCAGGAGAAATACTGTCATCTTTCACTCAAAATGACATTAATAATATGAAAGTAATATATTTGCCTCCAGTTGATGATATTGGGCCTGAAAAGAAGAATTTTACTATTAATTTCTATGGTAGGTTCTCTTAATATGGCCAAATTTGGTTGATGACTTTTTTTTTTTTTTTTACTGAAATAAGCAATAAAAAGTATTTTAAGATGGGTATATTTAGCAAACGATTGATAAAAATCAGAATCATGTATATATTAAGTAGTGGTCTTCAATGTAGGTGATAGTATCCGCTAGCAGGTGTTTTAAGGGTTTCTAATGGGCACAAGGAACTACCAATGCCATTTTAATTCTAATACTGAAAAATGAAATTCTATAAGAAAATTTAATAATGCATTCATATATTCTCAAATTGCACATAGTAAAGTGTCTGCTAGATGGAAGGCACATAATATTTAGCAGGTGTGTTATTATTAGGCTATTGTTAGCAGAGATAAAATTTAGAAGGAATACTATTATTAGGCTGTTGTATTTTTTTCCTTTGCATAGAAGGACCTGCCTTCCTAAGAAGGCAGGTCAACTGTAACTCCACCAAAAAATTATTCCAACAAAGCATCCTGCAAAAAGAATTTTTCTTGTTTCCACATCTGTGCACCTTCAACTTTGAACTTTAAGATCACCAAAAAAAGTACAGTTTAGGATATAGACAAGTTACAGATCATCATTGTGTCCTTTGAATTAATATACTGACTTGTTTTCATGATGTAATAGAATTGATGCATGGATGGGGACTCCCTCCTTTACAAATGTGCATGATGTGAATGCTGAATACCAAGAATAGAATTATTTCATAACAAGAAGTGTAAATTGCTGAAAATTTTCCAATGCATGATAGGTGGAATACATGATGAAAGCTTTATCTTTCAATTTGGCTCCTGTTGGATTGTGCAAAGGTAATGATGAGTGGACTCTGCCAAGGTATTGATGAGCAGACTATGCAAAGGTAATGATGATCAGTTTGTTCACTTGTTACTATAAACCAAAGTTTGTTGGCTCTATAAAGGGAATTGCATGACAGGTTTTGTGAAATTGTGTGGGGTAGAATTTTTCCCTAGCATGGTCTGTTCTTGTTAACTGGAGAGGCTGTTTTTCCAGGGCTCAGATACACTTAAATTGAACAGATGAAATAATATTTTCTGATGTTATTGAGGCAGTATCAGATGGGTTGAAAACCTGCTAGTTTGAGAGGGGGGGGTATACAGACTAATAGACAATTGCTGCAAATGTTATTAGTCTAACAGCATTGCCCATTTTATAACCGCTATCTGTCTTCAACCATCACTTTATCCACTGCAGTAACTTGCATCCAGTTGCTCAATTTGTACATCAGTTTTCATCTGAAACAAATTTTACTGTGTCAAAAGGTTTACTGAAATTTAAGTATGTAATGTCAAAGTTACTTTTTTGCATTTTATCATAGTAGCTAATCAGATGGGATCAGACAAGATCTCCTCTTAACAAATCCACATTTTGATTTTTGCATAACTGAATTCCTCTCAAAATGATCCTGCAGTACTTCTTTAAACACTGACTTTGCTCTTTTCCATAGAACAGAGGTCAAGCTTACAGGTCTGTAGTTACTCAGTTTGGCCTTTGATCCCCCTTTGTAAATTGGATAGACATTTGCACATCTCCAATCCATAGGTATGTGTTCTGAATCCAGGTATGTTTTCATAATTATGGCTAAAGGTTTACTTACTTCTTTTACTGCCAATTTTTAATATAATTGGATAAATTCCATCAGATCCAGGTACCTTATGTACTTTTAGCTTCAACAATTTCTCTTCCACTTTCCTCTCAGTTATCACAAAATAATTTAGCTCTGACTTATACAAGGTGTGGCAATGAAAATCCCACTGGTGCTGTTGTGGTTGTGTTTGATGAGTGTGAAAATAAACAGAAGTATTATGTTGTAGTTCAAACTTCCTTCAACAGATGGTGGTACAGAAAATGATTTTGTAACGGAGCAACAAATGAATATCAAATTTTGTTTTAAACTGGGAAAATCTGCAACAGGAATGTATGAAATATTAAAAACTATTTATGTCGATGTAGTAGTTCTAGCAAATGATCCAAGAAAGCAAGCATATATAGCATCAGCCAAAAAAAAAAAAAAAAAACCACAGTTCACTCATCCACACCCTCGAAGAATTTGTCTAGGTCTCCCTTGAATTTATTCGACCTATACACATCCACAACAACAGATGCCTGTTCCAACAATCAACCACCCACTGGCTGAAGGCAAACTTCTGCACATCTATCCTGCAATCATCTTTCCTCAACTTGAATTTATGCCCACTCATGTGTGTTTAGGCTCAGCAAGTGGAAGAATACCATTAACATTCAGCTTACTCTATCCATTCAAGGCTTTAAACACCTCAATCAGATCTCACCACAAGTGCCTGGTCTCAAGATGATATAGTTTGCAGAATTGAAGCTTTCTAAGTAAGAGTACACCTTTTGTTCCATTCAGTCTGGTTACCCTTCTCTACACCTGTTCCAGCAGATTAGCATTAGCATTAGTAGAGGCATATGATGCAAGAAAGCAAGCTTATGCAGCATCAGCCGAAAAAAAAAAAAAAAACACCCTTCCACATCAAAATACCTGTCCAGCTGAGCCTTAAATTTATTTAGGCTATCAACTTCCACAACAAGGGTTGGAAGTCTGTTCCACCAACCAACTACCTGCTGGCTAAAGGCAAATTTCCCCACATCTATCCTACATCTGTCTTTCCTCAATTTGAATTTATGCCCTCTCAGGTGATTATTCTGAGCAAGAGGCAGTATCCCACAGCATTGAGCATGCTCAAACCATTCAAAGCTTTGTACACCTCTATCAGATCACGTCGCCGGTGCCTAGTCTCCAGAAACTGTAATTTGCAAAACTTAAGCCTTTCTTCGTAAAAGCAACCCTTCATTCCGTTCACTAACCTTGTTGCCCTTCTCTGTACTTGTTCCAGCAGCTCTACATCCTTCTTGAAATGAGGCCTCCAGACCTGTATACAGTACTCTAGGTGCGGCCTGACCATTGCCTTATACAAGGGAATAATCACCTCCCTATCCCTGCTAGAAAAATTCCTGTATATCATTGATAAGACACCATGAGCTACTCTTGCAGCCCATCTGCACTGCTCAGAGAACTTTGTATCTGCCTGCACAATTACCCACAGGTCCTTTTCATTCTCTACCACTATCAGTGTAGTACCACAGAGTTGATATGTTGCTCTGGGGTTGCTGTTTCCCATATGTAGTACTTTACATTTGTCAATGTTAAACTTGATTTGCCACCTCTCAGCCTATCTGCTCAACCTTTCCAGATCCTGTTGCAGCAGCATAGCGTCAGTAGCGTCCTTAACAACCCTGCCGACCTTTGTATCATCTGCAAACGTGAACATTAAGCTTGACATACCATCATCAATATTATTTATAAATACAGAAAACAACAATGGACCCAACACTGAACCCTCAGGGACTCCACTAATAACATTACTCCACGATGAGCAGTGTCCATTAATTACCACTCTCTGTCTTCTGCCACTCAACCATCCCTTTATCCATAGTAACAATTTGCCACCAATGCCACACTGCTCCAATTTGTGCAGCAGTCTTCCATGTGCAACAGTATCAAAAGCCTTTCTAAGATCCAAATATATAATATCAAAGTTATTCCCTGCATCCAATTCTTTTGTGACTACATCATAGTATCTAATCAAATTGGTCAGGCAAGACCTTCCCTTAACAGAACCCATGCTGTGTCTGAGCTATAACTGAATTCTTGTCAAGATGATCCTGCAATGCTTTTTTAACCAGTGCTTCCATTAATTTTCCTGGAACAGAAGTTAAACTCACAGGTCTATAATTACTTGTGTCAGCCTTTGATCCTCCTTTGTGAATTGGAGTTACATTTGCACATCTCCAGTCTATGGGTACCTCCCCTGAGTCCAAGGAAGCTCTCATAATTATGGCTAATGGATTGCTTACTTCCTTTGCTGCCTCCTTTAATATAACTGGATAGATCCCATCCACCCCAGGTGCCTTTCTTGTATTTATCTTCAACAATTTCTCCTCCACTTTACTCTCAATTATTACAAGATCATCTAGCTCACTGCCAGTGTTTACTTCATCTATGGCATTCCCCTTCCTGAATAACTCCTCATGTGTGAATGTAGATGCAAAATATTGATTTAGTTTGTTAGCTGCCTGAGCAGGATCATGAACAGTTGAACCATCGATATCAAGTGGACCAATCTGATTCATCCCCTTCCTTCTAAAGTTTACATAAGTAAAGAACTCCTTGCTGTTCTTCTTTGCATCCCTTGCCAAAGATTTCTCGTAATCTGCCTTTGCCTGCCTAACCTTCTTTGTAACTTGATTACAATCAACTTATATCTATCATAGGCTTCTGTGTCACATGTTAATTTATATGTATTCCATGCATTTTTCTTCTCTGCCATATGTCTCATTAGTTCATCTGACATCCATTTAGGCCTGAACCTTGAACAATATTTCTTAGTTGGTATGTAAAGCCTAGTAGCTTCCAAGATAAGTTCTTTGAATGCTTCTCATTTTGAGTTTGCTGTTGGTAACATCATCAGTTGGTCCCACTGAATAGAATTTAAATACTGTCTCAGACCATCGTTGTCGCCTTTACGAAAGCAATAACCCTTCCCTTTACCCCTGAAGGTAGTTACCTCCTTGAGTAAATCTGACTTCAGCACACTGTGATCACTGCCACCTAGTCGTTCCTGTATCTGCAGATTCTTAATGCATGAAGAATCACTACTGATAATCAAATCAAGAGTATTGCTTCCTCTAGCTGCCTCCCGAACATGCTGATTTAGAAAAC
The DNA here is from genome assembly GCF_048544385.1 of Mastigoproctus giganteus. Taxonomy (NCBI): domain Eukaryota; kingdom Metazoa; phylum Arthropoda; class Arachnida; order Uropygi; family Thelyphonidae; genus Mastigoproctus; species Mastigoproctus giganteus. The sequence continues at coordinate 217,012,420 of NC_143581.1, forward strand.
AATCATCCAATAAATCCACAAAATCCTTGCTAGTGTGTGAGTGACCAACCCACAAATTCCAGTCAGTATCTGGGAAATTAAAATCCCCCATTATAAGACTCTCTGATTTACTGGCCCACTCTATTTCCCTGTACAGTTTCTTATTATACTTATCAGAGTCATTAGGCCTATAGCACACGCCTACTCTCAATTTTGATCTCCCAATGCTTATGTCACACCAAACTGACTCAACACTGCACTGTCCAGCGATGTCGACTGGCTTCACTTCCTTGGATTTTATGTGTTTTTCTTAACTAATAGCATAACCCCTCCTCCCTTCCTATCCTGTCTATTCTTTCTGTAAACGTTGTACTCCCCAAATTCACTTTATGAAGGATCTACATCCTTCATAAAGTGAGGCCTCCAGATCTGCATACAGTACTCAAGATGTAGCCTAATCCTAGCCTTATACAAAGGGATAATCACCTCATTATCCCTGCTAGAAAAGTTTCTGTATATCATTGGCAAAACTCCATGAGCTGTCCTGGCAGCCTGTCTGCACTGCGCAGAGAATTTCATGTCTACACAATTACCTCCAGGTCTTTTTCATTCTCCACTACTCTGAGTGTAATGCACAGTTCATAAGTTACTCTTGGGGTATAGTACCTAGTATATATATGGGGTATAGTACCCATGTATAGTACCTAGAATTTCTCAATATTAAACTTCAATTGCCATTTTGCAGCCCATCAACCCAATTTTCCCAGAGCTTGTTGGAATAGCTCACTCTGATGACTGTTGTTAACCACCTTGCCAATCTTTGTATCATCTGTAAACAGTATCATCATTATCATTGATAAATATTGAAAACAACAATGGACCCACCACTGAACCCTGGGAAACGCCACTAATAACTTTAATCCATGAAGAGCAGTGCCCATTCATAACCACTCTCTGGCTTCATCCACTTAACCATCCCTTTATCCATATCTGTAACTTTCCCTTAATGCCACTTTGCTCCAATTTGTACAGCAGGCTTTTATGTGCAACAGTATCAAAAGACTCCCTGATATCTAAGTATGTGATGTCAAAATTATTTTTTGCATCCAGTTCCTTTGTGACCACATGGTAGAACCAATCAAAATGGTCAAACAAGATTTCCCCTTAAAAATCTCATGCTGTGTTCTAAGTGTAATTGTGGCCTTGTCCAGATGATCTTGCATTACTTCTTTAACCAGTGATTCCATTATTTTCCCTGGAACAGACATTACGCTAACAGGTCTGTAATTACTCATGTCACTCTTTGATCCCCTTTATGAATTGGGGATATATTAGCACTTCTTCAGTCCATGGGCACCTCCCCTGAATCCAAGGATGTGTTAATAATTATGGCTAAGGATTTGCTTACCTCCTTTGCTGCCTACCTTAATATAATTAGATAGATTCCATTCCCCCCCAGGTGCCTTTTTTCTTCAACAATTTCTCCTCCACTTTCCTTTCAGTTATCACAAAGTCATTTAGCTCTTCGTTAGAGTTTGATAAACTTCTGGCATCCCCTTCCCTAAAGAATTCCTCATGTGTGAATGTAGATGCAAAATACCTATTCAGTTTGTCTGCAACCTGAGCAAGGTCATCGATAGTTAACCCATATACATCAAATGGCCCAATGTGATTCAACCCTTTCCTTCTACTGTTAATATAAACATAGAAGTCTTTGCTGTTTTTCTTTGTATTCTTTGCCAGAGACTTCTCATAATCTGCTTTAGCTTGCCTAACCTCCTTTGTGACTTGATTGCAGACTATTTTAGGCTTATGATAATTTATATATATCCCATGCACTTTTCTTGTATGCCATGTGTCTCAATACTTTACTGACATCCATTTAGGTCTAAGCCTTGAACAGTATTTCTTTGTTGGTATGAAAAGCCTAGTGGCTTCTTTGATTACTTCCCTGAATACTTCCCATTTAGAATTTGCTGTTGGTAACATCATCAGTTGATCCCACTGCACACAATTTAAAAACTGTCTGGGACCTGTGTAGTCACCCTTACAAAACCCATTCCCTTTACCTTGACAGTAGTTATATCTTTAATTAAATTCCACATTAGTACACTGTGATTGCTGCCACCCAGTGGGTCTTTTACTTGCAGATTCTTAATGCATGAATAATCACTGCTAACAACCAGATCAAGAGTATTGCTTGCTCTTGTTGCCTCTTGAACATGTTGCTGTAGGAAACAGTTATCCAAGAAATCCACAAAAGTCTTGCTAGTGTGTGAGTGACTAACCCACAAATTCCAGTCAACATGTGATTGTGAGGGTGTTCATGATGTTCCAGAAGTGAGAGACTGTCAACCTCTTGAATTGAGGACTGAGTTGCAAAAGTTTGGGAATTTGTGGCAAGAGATTGTCATTTGACCCTCAGAATGATGGCTGATGATTAGGATATGAATAAGGAAACAATTCAATCGTAAAATTTTCCATGAAGATTTTTAGGGAAAACAAGTTCTGTGCAGAAACTTTTGCTGCACAGGCTCATGGATTAGCAGAGGCAAGGAAGAGTATCATCATGCAAAAACTTCATCCAGACTTTTCAAGGTTATCCTAATTTCCCCGACTTTATTGTTACTTTAGATGAGTGTTGGGTGTTTCAGTATGACCCAGAGATGAAATGTCAACACATGCAGTGGACTTCAAAATTATCACCACAGCGAAAAAAAAAAAAAAGATTTGTTTACTGGAGTCCAGGATCAAGACTATGCTGTTCTTGTTTTTCAACAAATGATGTGATTCAGAAGGAATTTGTACCTGAAGGGGAGAGTGTCAATGCTGCATTCTGCATACAGGTGCTTCAGAGACTGTTGAAGTGCATTTCCCTGGGTGAGTCTGCAATTTTGATTGAAAGATTCCTGGTTCTCGTTGCATGACAATGCCCTTTGCCAATTCCACACTTGTTGTGAAGGCATTTCCGTGGGTCTGTAATTTTGAGAGAAAGGCAGCTTGCTCTTCTTACACAACAATGCCTCCACCCATTCCACACTTGTTACGGAGACACATCTGATGAAACATGGCATTGTACTGATTGAATATCCACCCTACACCCGATATAGCACCAGCTGACTTCTTCCTCTTTCCCTAGGGGGAAACTGCCCTAAGAAGAAAGAGATTTTGGAATGTTCAGGATATAAATAAAAATTTAACCACCAAACTGAACATTATCTCTTTGGACATCTTCGCTGACTCTTTTTGGGAACTTTTAGAACAGTGTAGTAAGTGCATTCATTCAGTTGATAATTACTTTGAATAAAAATAATACCATTTTTGAGCTCCTTCACTTCATATTCTTTTTATTGCATAACTCTAGGTGTTTTATTGCCACACCTGTAACTTGGTATACTTCTGTTATTCCTGGAAGTATAACATCCGTTAAGTCTAGACACTTCTTTATGTGAATCTCTAATTAAGTTGGTGAATTTGTTCTTTATCTAGCCTTTTTAATTACTTAAGAAACCACAGTAGACATCTACCATCATTGCGTTGTATTGATAAAAATATTCAAATTCTGTCACCATTGCTGTATTGACGTAGGTAATACTTGGAAGTTTTCTAGCATTGTAAACAGTATTAGAAGAAGCCTATAAACTAATTTATAGTAATACAAACATTATTTTTAATAATGTGACTTTATTATGTAGTACATGTCATAATGTAAAAGAGCATAGTTTGTACTGCCATTAAATAATTGGGATTAGTGTAGCATTATTCTTTTTAATCCCTTAGTTTCATGTGTTTTTAAATTAAATTTAGACTAACATCATGTTCAGACTAGAGCAGCAAAGCAAAAGGCTCAAGGTAATGGGAATGCTTGATTCAGGGGAGAACTTCTGGAGGTAGTTCTTAAAATCAGGATTATGTTACGCATGTTACTTTGTGCTGTTTTTGTGAAACTGCCTTTAGCAGGACATAATACAGCCATAGAGGATGCCTTGAAGCCATTGAAGAATAGGGTTGATGCTCTTGATGGAATTAAAAGAGGGATCTATCAAGCATTCAGCCACCTAGCCCAACACTTGAGCTCATGCTTCATCATTAGTAATACAAAGACATCCTCTGCAGCAGAAGACCCTGGTCCCACAGAAATAGCTATAGTCAACAAGAAAATACATGGGCTGTGTTAGGGTAACTAAGAGTAAAACCAGTTGCAAGTATATTTGTGTGTACACTAAGACTAAGAGCATAGCAAATAATAGATTTGTGATCAAATCATCAAATGCAGAAATTATGAGATATCATACATGGTGTCACTCAGATATTAGGGATTCAGAATTGAATTTGGGGGTACAATGTGTGCAGAATGGATAGACAGGACAGGAGTTAGGGAGGTTATGCTCTTAGTTAAGAAGCACATAAAATTTCGGGCAGTGGATGTGAGTGGCCAATGCGACTTTGAGTGTTCGGTGGGACATATGCAGTGGGAAAACAAAAATGAGGGTAGAAGTGTTTTATAGGCCATTAGTATAATGAATGACTGTGCAGATGTATAGAGTGGGCCAGTAAATCAGAATGTTTTGAAATGTTGTTGTTGTTATTTGGTTTTTAGGAGCATTAGCAACTAAGGCCATATTGCTCCAGGTATATGCGGTGGTCATTCCCTGACCTTTCCATATCCTCCATATTTGGTGGTCACGGGCTCGAACCCCGGTCTAATCAAGAAGCGTGTGCTATGCACTGCTGCTGCTGCTCCTGCTCACCTGACTACGGAGGTGCCCAATGTCTTGAAATGGGGGAATTTAACTTTCCAGATATTGACTGGACCTTGTGGGCTGGTCTTTCACACTTTAGCAAGACCTTTGTTAGTTATTGGAGGACTTTCTTACACTGGCATGTTAGAGAGGCATCAAGAGAAAACAGTATTTTTGATTTGCTTATCAGCAACAACCCTTCATGTATTAAGAATCTGCAGATAAAAGATCCACTAGATGGCAGTGGATCTTTTATCTTAGTAGTTAGATCTTTAAGTAAATCCCAATTGATGTGGGATTTACTTAAAGATCTAACTACTGTCAAAGTCAAGGGAAAGGGCTTTTGTTTTTATAAAGATGACTACGGCATCCTCAGACAGTTTTTAAATTTCATGCAGTGGGACTAACTGATGAAGTTACCTAGAGCAAATTCTAAATGGAAAGCATTCAGGGATGTTATTGTACAAGCTACTAGTCTTTTTATACCAACTAAGAGATATAGTTCAATGCATAGATGTAAATGGATGTCTGATGAAACTAATGGCAAAGAAGAAAAAGGAAAAACATTATTGTTTCTTATGCTTATTAATGAAGGCACATCAGGCTTAATGTTTAAGTTTGCAGATTATACAAAGGTTGCCAGTATAGGTAATCACAGTAACCAGGGTATGCAACTGCGACAAAATCTAGTCAAATTAAGCAGATGGACTGAGAAGTGGCAACTGAAGTTTAATATTGACAGGTGCAAGGTATTTAATATATATAGAGGGCAGTAATCTCAGATTAATGTACCACCTGTACGGTATGTTAATCTGAGATTTACAGCAATTCACCGCACCACACTCAGTGCGGTGGTGAATTGCCGAGCAAGGTATAAGGTATAAGGTATGTTCGTGTCAGACGGCACCTGGGATTTCTCCCATCTCCGCGTGTGTTTCGCTGTATCGAGGACAGTACACTGTCAAGCCAGAGACTTGAAAGTGTGTGGGTCGTGTCTGTGCAGTGTGATATGTTGTGCCCATTGTTTATCCGGCTTATTGGCCGCCAGGCTTTGCCGAGCAGTGTTACCTGCCTACACTGCTTGGTGACACAAGTAACTATATAACAGCTTATGGAGTTTTGTCAATGTATAGATGAATTTGCTAGCAGGGATAAAGAGATGGTTATTTCATTGTATAAGTAATGGTAGGCCACACCTTGAGTACTGCATACAGGTCTAGAAAGCTTATTTTAGGAAGGATGTGGATCCATTTGAATGGGCACAGAGAAGTGCAAAAAGATTGGTGAGGGGAAACGAAAGGGAAGTGCTCTTACCAAGAAAGGTTTCAGTTTTGAAAATTGCAGTGTCTGGAGCATAGGCACCTGCAAGGAGATCTGATTGAGGTGTTTAAGCCTCGAATAGATTGAGTAAACTCAGTGCTGGTGGAATCCTTACTTGTGTTCAGATTATGCACGTGAGGGGCATAAGTTTAAATTAATGAAGGATGGTTGCAGGTTGGATGTGTGTAAATTTGCCTTTGGCCATAGAATGGTTGATTGTTGGAACAAACTCCTGCATGGTGTTGTAGGGGTGGAAAAATTTGAATAAATTGAAATAACAACTGGTTAAACTGTTAGAGATGGACAAATAAAATAATAAATGTTAGCTTTTTTTTGTTTTTTTTTTTGTGCTAATGATGTATAAGCTTGCTTTCATGTATCATTTTCCACTACTGCTAATAATGTGTGAATGTAGAGATAAAATATTTAATCAGCTTTTCAGCATACTGAACAGGATCATCAATAGCCATACCATTTGTAACTATTTTAATAACTTGGTTCAACCCTTTTCTTCTGGTGTTAACATAGGCAATGAATTCTTTTCCACTTTTCTTTGTCTTCTTAGCCAAAGAAATCTCTTAATCTGCCTTAATTTCCTAATCCACATTATAGATATGAATGCAAACTGGTTTTTATTTATATAGGTGTCTGTGTTGAATGATAATTTATAATCATTCTGTGCATCTTTCTTCTCCATAAGTAGTCTGATCAGTTCATCTGATTGTTTAGGTCTAAACCTTTAACAGTGTCTCTTAGTTGGTATAAGGGTGCCTCTGTAGCCAGGTGGGCAGGAGCAGCAGTGCGTAGCACACACTTCTTGATTAAACTGGGGTTCAAGCCCGTGACCACCAAATGCGGAGGATGCGGAAAAGTAAGGGAATGATCACCATATATCCCCAGAGCAATATGGCCTTAGTTGCTAATGCTCCTAAAAAAAAAACCTTAGTTGATATAAAAATCTTAGTAGCTTTTATGCTTCTCATTAAGAATTTGCAGTTGGTAACAGTATCAGTTGTTCCCATTAAAATAATTTTAACAACTGTCTAAGATCATTGTAGTTACTTCTATGAAAGCTAAATCCCTTCCCTTCACCCTTGACAGTAGTTATATCTTTAAGTAAATCTCACATCAATATATTACGATCACTGCTATGTGGTGGTTCCTTAAGTGGAGATTTTAAATGCACAAAGAGTCACATCTAATAATGAGATCAAGAGTGTTGCTTTCTATTGTCTAATATGCTGCTGTTAAAAAAAAATCATCATCCAGTAAATCCAGAAAAGTTCTGCTGCTGCATGAGCCCTTATTCTCTGGACATTCAAAATTGAAACATTGGTTAATTTTCTTGCACCATTATATTTATTGACTCTCTTGTATTCCTAGCTTAAGTTTGGAATACTCATTAATAACACCATTCTGCATGGTTTTTGATGTTTGTAAACTAATATCTGTTTTTAACTCAGTTTTTACGCTGATTTCAGAAATGTTATTCATTTTTTCACAAATAATTTAAGTTGATACCATGAGTTGTATTATTGAATATACTGAAAGGACAGAATTCATGGGATATCTGGTTCCTGGGCAACGCGACACTGCCACCTCTCTCGCTAGTGGACGAATCCACCACTTGGCAAGTATATACGTACACTGCATCACTGTATTCACATAGATGGTAATTCTATGTCAGTATGGATAAACATCGTGAATTAACTGACTTTGAAAGAGGGATGATAGTGGGTGCCTGGTGCATGGGTCACTCTATTGCAGAGGTGGTACAGAAATTGAACTATCCCTGTTCGACAGTATCAAGAGTATATCAGGAATACACCATTTCTGGAATAACATCTCATCGTGGACAGTGCTGTGGGCAGAGAAAGGTGGTTGGATGAATGTGGCTGTCGACATCTTTCTTGCATTGTTTTAGCCAACCGAAGAGCGACAGTGGCACAAATCACTGCCGACTTCAACGAGGGAGGTGCCAGAAACGTCTCCACCAAGACCATCAGGCGATCATTAGCTGTAATAGGTTATGAGAGCCACTGACCCACCAGAGTCCCATTGCTAACACCATGGCACAGGACTCTACACCTCAACTGAGTGAAAGAACATTGGCACTGGACCTCGGATGATTGGAGATGGGTCTCCTGGTTCAATGAGTCCTGTTTCCAGTTATTTTGAGCAAATGGGAGGGTGCGTATCTGGTGGAAACTGCAAAAAGGTATGCACCCATCATGCCAACAAAGAACTGTTCAGGCAGGTGGATGATTGGTAATGGTCTGGGGCATGTTCAGCTGGCACATGTTGGAACCTCTGGTACGTCTAGCTGCATCTCTGAATGGTCCAGGTTATGTGTCCATCCTTGCAGACCATCTGCATCCCATCATGGTCATCGTGCACCCACAAGGCAACTCTTCTAGCAGGACAATGTGCCTCCCCACAGAGTTGTGGTGACTGGAACATAGTTCAAAGAGCATTCTGCAGATTTTACCACCATGGAATGACCTCCCCATTTACCGGACATAAACCCTGTGGAGTCTCTTTGGAATGGTGTGGAAAGGTCCGTTCAAGCTATGGATCCTCCCCCCAGGAATGCAACAGAATTTTGGACGGTGGTGCAGCAAGCATGGATGGAAATACCTATGGAATGCTTTTGTGAACTGGTGGACTCAATGCCTTGTCATGTAACTGCCCTTATCATGCCAAATGTTAGGCCTACCTGTTACTAGGTAGGTATCCCATGATATCTGCATTTTGGGGCCCCCATGCTTCTTATCAGTGACTGAACCTTCAGTCATTTGTTTCTTGATCTTGAGAACTCTGTGCAGCAGTGTTTATCAGTGTGACCTGAGTTTATTTTTGTGATTATCATGTCAAACTGTGTTGAAAATTGAGTAAAATGTCTTCAAGCAAGTGTTTTAACAAATCAGACTTATTTTATTATACAGGGTGGGTCTCGGTAAATAGTGCAAAAGAAAAAAGCAATAGTCAGAACTGACACATGGCTATACAAAATTTATTTATGGCTGTCAGATTGGTGTAAACAAATTTCGATTACTGATACACCAAAAACCATGTCTATGTCTTAAATATAATATCTAGCAAATGACCTCCATCGGCATCGGTGCATTTCTGCAAGAAATCCTGGAAGCTCCTCGTGACGTCCTGAATCATTTCCTGGCCTCAATCTCTTCTCGGATTGCCATCTTCAAATCCCTAATACTGTGTACCCGCTGGGAGAAAACTTTGTCTTTGAGATAGCCCCAAAGAAAAAAGTTTGGGGCTGTCAGGTCTGGACACCTAGCCAGCCACAGGACATCCCCAGACCATGAGATCAGTCAATGTGGAAAGAACTGCTTCAGCTTAGCCATTGTGGTACGGGCTGTGTGGGCTGTAGCCCCATCTTGCTGGAACCATGTCGTGTGGAGAATACCTTTTCTCCGTACTTCTGGAACGAAAAAGTTCTCAATCATGTTCCCATACTGCTTGCCATTGACAGTCACTGTGTATTCTTCATCGTCTTAAAAATAATATGGCCCCACAATGCCTGTGGAAACTCTGATAGCATATCACACAACGACCTTTGGGCTACTGTGAGATTTTTCATGAAGAAGGTGCGGGTTGCTGTCTGCCCAATAATGGAAGTTTTGCTTATTCACAAACCCATTAAGGTAAAAGTTTGCTTCATCAGACATAACCAGAGAAGGAAAAATTAACTCATTCTGCTTCGGTATCTCAAGGAATTTTGTGCAGAAGTCTCGCCTGCTGTAGCTCTTGAACAACTTGCAATTTGTACGGTTGGAACTTTAAATCAAATTTCACAATCTTATGCAGGGAACTGTGACACATGTGCAGTGTCCTTGCATGGCGATGAATCGATTGCTGGGGACTTTGATGCAGAGCCTCACAGACTTGTTGGACATTGTCAGGCGTATGCACTGTCTTTTGGGGCCCCCATGCTTCTTATCAGTGACTGAACCTGTTTGTTGCCACTGTTTCACCCACATTGATATCGTCCTTCTGTCAGGAAAGCTGAAATGGTGGTCGTTTCCACGGCACAGCTCACACTGCACAGCTATAACTCTTCTCACACATATAGGCACAGCCTGAATATGCACCTGCACTGGCCAGTGACTCATGGCAAACTAAATGCTATACTTTTGTATTCTGGTTGGGCAAGACAGGTGGCACCAAAATACTTTCCTATCTGCAGGGTTGCCACTTGTTATTGTACTATTTACCGAAACCCACCCTGGATGTGTGGAAGTTATGTGTATTGTGCTTATTTTGGAGTGAAACCCAGTGACCAAGGTAAACAGGGAGCTCCACTTAAAAGTTTGCCAAACCTGTGTTGAAGCAAAGAGATTGTGGAAAAATGGTAAAAAGAAGGCTATGCCATTTGCAAATCCCATGATTTGGCAGCAAGGAGTAAGCAAGGATGTCAAGGTCAGGCCAAAGAGGGGCAGTTTGTTGCCCTGATCAAATGACATAGTTCATAAACCACTGTTATAAGCGAAAACTGTCTCCATCCATCCTTGCACATTAAACTGGTTTTGATGAAACAATTTATGAAAGCTTTACCCCTCAGGTAGTTCCCTGCTTCAGCTACCTTTTGTACTAAATTCGAATTGATCGCCCAAGAGAAGATAAAACAAGGTATTTTTCTCAGACCTCAAATTCACAAATTGATGACAGACCGAGATTGTTAGGAAACTATGAATAAAAGAGAAAATCAGACTTGAATCAGCTTCATGTCTGATGTTGAGAACTTCTTGGGAAACAATAAGGATCCAGACTACAAGAGAGTTGAAAATATTTATAATTGAAAATATAGTTGGAACAGAACCAGGGTATGTCTGCAAGGGGCAAAAGTTGATGACATTGTAGAGCAGATGTCATCTTTTAAGGGCTCAAAAGGTGATATTGTTGTACGTGTTGGAACTAATGACATTATGAGTAAGAGATGTGCAGATTTACTCAACAAGTACAGGCAGGTGGGCAAGAGCAGCAGCAGTGTGTAGCACACGCTTCTTGATTAGACCGGGGTTCAAGCCTGTGATCCACCAAATATGGAGGATGCAGAAAGGTCAAGGAATGACCACAGCATATCCCCAGAGCAATATGGCCTTAGTTGCTAATGCTCCTAAAAACAAAAAAAAAAAAAAAAAAAACACAAGTACAGGTCAATGTTGAAAAAAAGCCGTGAATTAGGGTAGAATTGAAAGTGTCTGCAATTCTGTCCAGACACGATAGGAGGGAGTATATGATGAGAATCTTGTCGAACAATTCAGCCCTGGAGAGATTGTGCAAGGCTCAAGGGGTAGAATTTTTCTCAGCCTAGTCTGTGCTTGTTAACAGAAGAGACTGCTTCTACAGGGATGGGATACACTTAAATAGAAAGGGTGCAAGAATATTTGCTGATGCTATCGAGGCAGAGTTAGGTTGGTTGGAACACTGCTAGCTTGGGGGGATTCATGGACTATTAGATTAACAGTAGCCGCTATCAGAGGTGAAAGTGATTCTTGCACTGCTTCTATTGAAATGCAATTGAGCAGCAGCCTGGAAAGCAAGGCAGTGAAGATTTCCAGGAGTCATACTGGACCAAATAAATACATGGACTGTGTTAGGGTAACTAAGGTGTGCTAATGTATCACTAATTCACTAAGGAGTTCAAAAGGTGATACAAGTAACTATAGACCGGTTAGTTTAACTTGTGTTACTGGAAAATAATGGAGTCACTGGTTAAAGAAGCATTGCAGGATCAACTAGATAACTGCAATAATAGTTAAGATACGGCATGGGTTTGTTAAAGGGAGGTCTTGTCTGATTGGATTACTAAGATGTGGTCACAAAGGACCTGGGGGTAATTGTGCAGTCAAATACGAAGTTTCCTGAGCAGTGCAGAGGTGCTGCCAGGGCAGGTCATGGAGTCTTGTCAATGATATATAGGAATTTTGCTAGCAGGGAGAGGGAGGTGATTATCCTGTTGTACAATGCAATGCTCAGGCCACACCTAAAGTACTGTGTACAGGTCTGGAGGCCTCATTTTAGAAGGATGTAGAAGGAACAAGTACAAAGAAGGGCAACAAGATTGGTGAGGGAAACAAAGGGTGCCCCTATCAAGAAAGGCTTAAATTCTGCAAATTGCAGCACCTGCGAGGTGATCTGATTGAGGTGTATAAGGCTTGAATGGATTGAGCAAACTCAATGCTGATGGGATTCTTCCTCTTGCTGAGATTAAGAACCTGAGGGGACATGGATTCAAACTGAGGAAAGAGAGTTGCAGAATAGATGTGCAGAAATTTGCCTTTAGCTGGTGGGTAGTTGATTGCTGGAACAGACTTCCATCTCTTGTTATGGAAGCTGATAGCATAAATAAATTTAAGGCTGAGCTGGATAAGCATTTGGAGTGAATAGATGAGTGAAATGCATTTTTTTTTTTTTTGGCTGATGCTGCATAAGCTTGCTTTCTCGCGTTGTATGCCTCTACTAATTGTAATGCTAATATGTTAGAAAACTTCATGAAGCTGTACATGAGTCTCAAGATACATTTTTTACACCCCACATCAACTACTTCCTTGAAAATCTAGGAAGATTTAGTGAAGAAACAGGAAAGTTTCTTCCAGGGGAAGTGGAATGTCAACACGATGGCTGGCTATTGCTGGATGCTGGATCCGGTTGACCTTTGATTTCATTCAAATTGTCAGTCTCGATTACTCGTGATGCAACCTGGTCCAGCAATTAACTTTCTGGCTAAAAGAAAACTTCCTACAGTCTAGTCTAAACCTTTTCCTTTGTAATTTGAATTTATGCCAACTAGCTCTGGAATTCTGTATAAGTGAAAATTCTGCTTTTGTTCATTTTTACTAACCCCTCTCAGAGCCTTATAAACATCAAGCTCTAGCTCACGTATTTGGAGTCTTTCCTCATATGGTTGCCCATTTTCCAATCTCATCATGTTATTTGTCCATCTTTGGACCCTTTCAAGAAGCCAGTGTCTTTTAGAATACAGTTTGAACACAGTATTCCAAATGAGAGGCAAGTGTTTAGTGGACTTATTACCATACTGCTCTTTTTAATAGTTTTCATCATGTATTTAAATTTAAAAGTTTGCTAAAAGTAGCATTTTGTTATAATTTCAGTGCACAAATTCTGCAAAAATTAATAAAAATTTTTGAAAAATAAAATTTTCTTTTGTGATTTTTGAAAAAACCTGCTGTGCTGAAAACAAGCAGAAATCATTTTTGAAATCGGCATTAGAAAATAATTCAGAAAAACTGTTTTCTGAGATAATTATGCTATGCATTTTTTCAAAATGCAGAGTAGTGTAATAATTATTTTGTTTTATTGTAAACTATTGTAAATTTGCCGAATGCCTTTTATTCACATTGAATGCGAAACTTTAATATTATTTTCTTCATTTAAATTATAAACTTATCAAAATATTGCCAAAATTGCTATTGCTTATTCTAATTAACCTGATCAGGCTATGTCATCTATAGACTATGAGTGACCTTAATTGCTGCTGTGAAGTTTAGACAACTTGGAGTGCAGGGAGCAGTACCTAATTGAGGTGTAAAGGGCCTACTAGAGAATGAATAAGATGAATGAAAGAAGTATAATCTCACTGTTGGTGAGACAAAAACCAGTGGAATATGAAATCTTAAGGAGCAACAGAAAACTGGATTTTTTTTGATATTTACTTTTGAGTAGAATTTACAGATCAGATTCTACCCAAATTTTTGTGGATAAAACTCTTAGAATAAATGGCTTCCCAAGGTGGGCATGGGCAAGATGAAAAGTTCGGCAATTTCAAATCAATGGATGGACACCTTCTGGCACTGGCAATAATATGAGTGAGTGGGGATTTTTTTTTGCGAGGGTGAGAGCAGGTGATGCAGACTGATTCTGCTTTCTTACTTGATTTTGGAATTCTAATGCTAAACACTGATTTTCAAGAATTCATATTTTTGAATGATGTATTTATAAAGTTTTATGTCACTTACTTATTATCTTTCTTATTTAATTCATTTCTCTATAATAAATTTAGTTCTTTTGTCATGTAATGAATTTAGTTCTGTTTCAGCCTTGTGATAAATTCATAGCTTTTTTTTTTGATCACCTCTCATATTTTAGAAAGTTAAAAACAGCTTGTTTCAATATAAATGTAGACAAATAAAATGACAAAAGATGTGACTTCATAAATTCATCATAATCAGTTTGATAACAAGAATTTTTTTTAAAATTGTATATTAATATTTGTGCTTTTTGTTTTGTTTTTACCAATATTTCACAGTTTCTGATAATCAGAATTCAAAGCAAATATATTCAGAACAGACCTTTGTGATTAGTGTGTTGCCAGTCAGTAGCATGGTGGCTGCAGCTTCCTCAACAGCTGAAGAAATAATTATTCATGTGGAACAAGGTGGAACTGTACATATGGAACCTAATTTATTTCCTGTTTCTGATCATGAACTACCTGAAGATCAGCTGGAAGTGATAATAACCACTGCACCAAGACATGGATCTTTGATTCAAGGTTTAAATGATCGAGCAGTGCCATTAGAAGAAGGTAAGAAGTGTTTTAGAAAATTTCTCCTACCCTTCTAAAATGCAATTATAATTGTAAATAATAAATACTTATAAATATTTATGTTATTTATGATTACATTTATGTTGTTAATTATATATGTAATATATTATTAATATGCATGAGTTAGCAAAAGTCCCACTGTGTAGCTAAAAACAAATTTGCTGGAAAATGCATTGGTTTTTATTTGTGAACAAATTGCTATGTTGTGGTCTTGCATTTCAAATAAAAGACTACTTTCTAAGAAGTACAGAATGGCTTTTGCTCCTCAAACTATTTTAATTTTTACATTTTTAATGTAATTTTAATTAAAATTAAAATAAATATGTAATAAATGTATATGTTAAAAAATGTAATAAAAGTATAATAAATTTTAATTAATTAAAACTATCTTAATTTTTACACTCATTGCTGTGTTTTGACTGAAAATGTAAATGACTGTAGGTCCATATTTAAAATTTATGTTGACAACTTTGGAACTGTGCCCTATATTAACTCTAAACATCAAGATACCTACAGTGTGCAGCAGATAATTTTCATTGTGAAAGAGTACTACAAAAATGGAAATTCTGTACAGAGTTTATTTTATGTAATGCACTAATAAAAAAAATATTGTTTTTTATTTATTTAAGCAGTTTGAAGAAACAGGTTGTCTTTTTGATCAATGGAAGGGGTTTGCTGGGCACCAATCTATGAACTTCATCCAGATTATTGAATAGTTGTCTAAGAAAAGCATGTAGTATCTCTCACAAAAAATGAATATGAGCTATAGAAAGTGAGAAAAATCTGACATTTTGTGCATTTGTACTTATCCTTACAATGTCTGTTTACATTTATTTTAACTTTCAACTGTACAGTTTCATTATCAACATCATCATCCAACTATGCCATACCCAGTGGATGTACAGGTTACTATGATAATACAAATCAGTCCTTCAGGATTTCTAGCTTTCCACTCATTATTTTCTTCTTACTGTCTTATTTCCTGTTAGATCTTCAATCCTATCCAGAGTAAGCCTTCATTCTTCTGATGCTTGCTTGATGCTATCAATCTTTCCTCATTGTAATATGATTTTGCCACTGATATTATCTGTTAGATCCATGTTTTTAAAACTCTGATTTCTGACAATTTTAATTTTTGATTAACAGTTCATTATGATTTTCAATTAATAAAGTGCATTTTTTTTTTTTTTTTTTTTTTGCTGACGAGGCTAGTTGGCAGTCAGACGTGTTCAAACCCGCTAAGTGGATTTTCTTATTTATTGATTTGAAATTATTGTTTTTCTAAAACATTTGATTTAAATTTAGTAGTATAAAATTATTTTGTGATTTTCTGATTAATCTGGTGTATTTATTCTTTACTCAAGCCTTGTAATTCCATAAAAATATTGGTAAGGGTATCAAATACACGTGTTATAAGTTGCAGCTCCCCTGAACTAGAAGTTTTTTAGCCATATTTAGCCGCTTTATTGACCAATTGTTACATCAAATTATTTTCTATAAGGAGCTTATAGACCTAGTCAGGATCCTTAGTTTATTCTGAATTGAGACAGTGAGATTTTGAACTTAATTAATACATAAGTGCCCGTAGATTTACCGTTCGTAACTTGCCACCATTGTTATATGACAAAACGTTTATCCCAAACTAGATAGCTTAAGCTTAGTATAGTACAGTATATAATATAATATTGTCAATTAATCAGTAAAATCTATTAATTTTGTTAAACTTCATTGTCAGTTAAATTGTACTTTAACTAAATACATATAACGACTTAGATTACAAACATAACATAATTAATTAATGCATAACTTGATACAGAAGTTATATAAATGGAACTCCTAGATAATACTTGATACTGAAAAATATATATAGCGTTATAACTGTGTTGGGATACAAGTTTATGGTTCTAATTTTGTACTGAAATTGAAATTTTATTGAAATTAAATTGAAATCATGACTCAGACCAGAGCAGCAAAGCAAAAGGCTCAAGCTAATGGAAGTGCTGTGGCTCAGGGGACAACTGAGGGGGGGCAGTTGCCCTTTGAATCACTGCCTTTTAAAATGCACTGCTTGCATGATGCTTGTGGAGCAATCAGGTACGGGACATGATATTGCCATGGGGGATGTCTTTGTGTGTGTGTGTGCGATGCAAGGAGTGTAACGAAATCACGCAACAACTCAGCGTTGTTATGGGCCTATATGAGAGCTTGAAGGACAGGGTGGATGCCCTCAAAGGATCTAAATTGAGGGGCCCATCAAGCTCTCAGCTGCCCACATCAACGCCAGAGCTTGCACTTGGTCATCACGCAACACAGCGGCAACCCCCAAGGCAGAATGCACAGGTCCCACAGGAACTAGTAGTTGTTGGTGACTCTATTGTCAGGGAAATGGGGAACGTGCTTTATAAAAAGGATAGGCGGAACAGGACTAGGGTATGTCTGCCAGGGGCAAAGGTTGATGACGTAGAGCGGATATCATATTTTAAGGACACAAAAGGTGATATAGTTGTACACGTTGGCACTACTGATATTAAGAGTAGGAGACTGGCAGAATTACTTAACAAGTACAGGTCACTGTTGAAAAAAAGCGCGTGAATTAGGGTTGAATTTTAAAGTGTCTGCAATTCTGCCCAGACACGATAGGAGGGAGTATATGATGAGAGCCTTGTCAATCAATTCGGCCCTGGAAAGATTGTGCAAGGTTCAAGGGGTAGAATTTTTTTCAGCCTGGTCTCTACTTGTTAACAGGAGAGACTGCTTCTACAGGGATATGATACACCTAAATAGAAAGGGTGCAAGAATATTTGCTGATGCTATCGAGGCAGTGTTAGGTGGGTCGGAAAACTACTAGCTTGGGGGGGATAGAAGGACTAATAGATTAACAGTAGCCACTGGCAGAGGTGAAAATGAGTCTTGCACTGCTCCTATTGGAATGAGCAGAAGCCTGGAAAACAAGATGCACAATATTTCAGAGACGGCTGGGAGCCATTGTGGTACAAGTAAACACATGGGTTGTGTTAGGTTAGCTAAGAATAGGAACAGGTGCATGTATACTTGCGTGTACACCAATGCTAGAAGTTTGGTAAATAAATTTGATGAATTTGAGGTATTGCTCAAAGCATCAAAAGCGGATATTGTTGGAATATCAGAGACGTGGTGCCACACAGATATAAGGAATGCAGAACTAGAATTTGGGGAGTACAATGTGTACAGAAAGGATAGACAGGATAGGAAGGGAGGAGGGGTTATGCTATTAGTTAAGAAACACAAAATCCAAGGAAGTGAAGCCAGTCGACATCGCTGGACAGTGCAGTGTCAAGTCAGTTTGGTGTGACATAAACATTGGCAGATCAAAATTGGGAGTAGGAGTGTGCTATAAGCCTAATGACTCTGATGAGCATAATAAGAAACTGTATAGGGAAATGGAGTGGGCCAGTAAATCAGAGAGTCTTATAATGGGGGATTTTAATTTCTCAGATATTGACTGGAATTTGTGGGTTGGTCACTCAAACACTAGCAAGGCTTTTGTGGATTTATTGGATGATTGTTTTCTACATCAGCATGTTCGGGAGGCAACTAGAGGAAGTAATACACTTGATTTGATTATCAGTAGTGATTCTTCGTGCATTAAGAATCTGCAGATAAAGGGACCACTAGGTGGCAGTGATCACAGTGTGCTGAAGTGGGATTTACTCAAAGAGGTAACTACCATAAGGGGTAAAGGAAAGGGTTTTTGCTTTTGTAAAGCAACTACGATGGTCTGAGACAGTATTTAAATTCTATACAGTGGGACCAATTGATGATGTTACCAACAGCAAATTCAAAATGGGAAGTATTCAAAGAACTTATCTTGGAAGCTACTAGGCTTTACATACCAACTAAGAAATATTGTTCAGGGTTTAGGCCTAAATGGATGTCAGGTGGACTAATGAGACATATGGCAGAGAAATAAAATGCATGGGATACATATAAATTAACATGTGACACAGAAACCTATGATAGATATAAGTTGATCTGTAACCAAGTTACAAAGGAGGTTAGGCAGGCGAGCAGATTATGGGAAATCTTTGGCAAAGAATGCATAGAAAAACAGCAAACAGTTCTTTACTTATGTAAACTCTAGAAGGAAGGGGATGAGTCAGATTGGTCACTTGATATCGATGGTTCAACTGTTGGTGATCCTGCTCAGGTAGCTTACAAACTAAATGAATTTTTGCATTGACATTCGCACATGAGGAGTTATTCAGCGAGGGAAATGCCAGAGGTGTATTCAACTCTGCCAGTGAGCTGGATGATTTTGTAATAACTGAGAGTAAAATGGAGGAGAAATTGTTGAAGATAAACACAAGAAAGGCACCTGGGGTGGATGGGATCTATCCAGTTATATTAAAGGAGGCAGCAAAAGAAGTAAGCAAACCCTTAGCCATAATTGTGAGAGCTTCCTTGGACTCAGGGGAAGTACCCATGGACTGGAGATGTGCAAATGTGATCCCAAATCACAAAGGAGGATCAAAGGGCGACACAAGCAATACTATGATGCAGTCACAAAAGAACTGGATGCAGAGAATAACTTTGATATTATATACTTGGATCTTAGAAAGGCTTAAAGGGGTGGTTGAGGAGGAGAGAGTGGTAATCAATGGACACTGTTCATCGTGGACTAATGTTATTAGTGGAGTCCCTCAGGGTTCATTCAGTGTGGGTCCATTGTTGTTTTCTGTATTTATAAATAATATTTATGATGGTATATCAAGCTTAATGTCCAAGTTTGCAGACGATACAAAGGTTGGCAGGGTTGTTAAGGTCACTACTGATGCTATGCTGCTGCAACAGGATCTGGAAAGGTTGAGCCGATGGGCTGAGAGGTGGCAAATGAAGTTTAACATTGACAAATGTAAAGTACTACATATGGGAAACAGCAACCCCAGAGCAACGTATCAACTCTGTGGTACTACACTGACAGTGGTAGAGAATGAAAAGGACCTGGGGGTAATTGTGCAGGCAGATATGAAGTTCTCTGAACAGTGCAGACGAGCTGCAAGAGTAGCTCATGGTGTCTTGTCAATGATATACAGGAATTTTTCTAGCAGGGATAAGGAGGTGATTATTCCCTTGTATAAGGCAAAAGTCAGGCCACACCTTGAGTACTGTATGCAGGTCTGGAGGCCTCATTTCAAGAAGGATGTTGAGCTGCTGGAACGAGTACAGAGAAGGGCAACAAGATTAGTGAATGGAACAAAGGGTTGCTCTTACGAAGAAAGGCTTAAGTTTTGCAAATTACAGTTTCTGGAGACTAGACACCAGCGATGTGATCTGATAGAGGTGTATAAGGCCTTGAATGGTTTGAGCATGCTCAATGCTGATGCGATTCTTCCTCTTGCTCAAAATAATCACCTGAGAGTGCATAAATTCAAATTGAGGAAAGACAGATGTAGGATCGATGTGCGGAAATTTGCCTTTAGCCAGCGGGTAGTTGGTTGGTGGAACAGACTTCCATCCCTTGTTGCGGAAGTTGATAGCCTAAATAAATTTAAGGCTCAGCTGGAGAGCTATTTCGAATGAACGAACGGAGGGGTGAAGTGGAAGTGTGGTTTTTTTTTTTTTTTTTTTTGGCTGATGCTGCATAAGCTTGCTTTCTTGCATCATATGCCTATGCTAATGCTAATTTGATTAATCTGGTAATTTATAATTAAACTAAATTTAAAAAAACCTGTTACAGAATAGCATTACTTATTTTAGAGTTTTTTTTTGTTTTTTTTTGTGATTGTAGTTTTCCTGTGATGTTTCTTTCAGTTTTTTTTTTATCCCTTATTTCCCTTATTTGTTTATTTATATTTCTGCCACTTACACAGGAAATTTATTGGTTGGTTGTTTCTCTTTCACTGATTTACATTTTTAAATGAAATATTTATATCGGTAATCGTATATATATATATATATATATATATATATATACCACTGATGGTTATTTCAGCACATACATTTTATCCAGCACCTAATCACCTGCTTCTACCTGTAACACGTTGACTACCAAGTCGCCTCCGTAGCCAGGTGGGCTGGAGCAGCATTGTGTAGCACACGTTTCTTGATTAGACCGGAGTTCGAGCCCATGATGACCAAATATGGAGAGGATGCAGAAAGGTCAGGGAATGACCACCGCATATCCCCAGAGCAATATAGCCTTAGTTGCTAATGCTCCTAACAACAACAACAACGACTGCCAAGCTAGTTTAAGAAAAAAATTCCCTAGGGGCCAAAAAATATTTAGGAAATAATTTGATTAGTAATTCTAAATTAAATATTGTAATGTCAGTGTTGTCATTTTTTTCACTTAAAATATAAAAAAAAAAGTATTTTTTTATGTCACATATATATATATGATCAACGTGGCCACATATGTTGGTTACTTTATTTCTTGAGAAGCTGTGACAGCCACATACGTGTGACGCTATTTCACCATACATATGAAGGTCGTTTGTGATTAGTTTATTGCACGCATGGCAATTAAACTAATTACGATAAAATAAACTCTCAAACGTTGCAATAAGTTTGTCAGTATTGTTAGAGATTTTGTGAAAACAAGTTCATTAGCGCGCTGTATTATTCATCATATTGGGTTGTGTTTTTTTGCAAGTTTGTATAAGTGTGTTTAAAAAAATAAAAATCTAAAAAGGAATGGATAAAAGAAAATTACTAAGTTAAGAGGGACTGAGAGAAATTGCTGGAATTTACAATTAAGCAAAGTAAACTTCTCACAGACACACCGCTGTTGAGTTTTTTCAGAAGTTCAACTTTATCTGTTATGGACAATGTATGGTGTTTTCGCTTTACACCATGAGAGGCACTTCCTTTATGCATTGGAACCATGGCTGGGGCTAAATGTGGGCAGGTTATAATAATAAATGCAGAAAAACAAGTGGGAATGGCTTTGCAGTGTTTACGAGTTTGCACCAACAGCTGATGCTGCAACTAACGCCATCAAAACAGTAACGGCAGGTCGGTGCGCCGACCCGGGAAATTATGTCCAGATTAGTGATGGTCGACCTGTATATATATATATATATATATATATATATATATATATTTGGATTTCAGGAATAATCAGTTTTAAATAGTCAGTAATCAGTTATAACTGCACTGTTGTTTATAGCATTGTTTTGTGAATATGATAGTTTTCAAGAAATCATTTTATTCTGAACAGTTTTCTTGTATTATTCATTCGAGGAAGGCAAGCATGTTTTAGGTGCTGGTTTTGTTTAACAGACTGAGGATGCTCAGTGGACAGAGTCTGGGTTTCATCATTACACATTTATCTTATTTATTCTAGAATGTGTGTTTACTACCAATCACTTTCTTTTCTGACATTTTTTTTTTCATTGAAATGATAGTTCATTAATGATCAAAAATTAATATAAAAGTTGTATAATACATTACAGAGAACTAGTTTTGAATCCAGAGTCTGCATAAAAAAAAAAAAAAAATTCCTTAATAAAAATTTGGGGTTGATTTCATTTTGAAAGTTAACAACTGTTCTTTGATCCAGTAAATATGAACAGAAAATTGCAATTCCCATAAGTAAAAGACCAGACTGCATGAGCTGCTGTTTGGGCAGGCAGCATGTTTTCTACTCCTGAACTTTCTAGAATCAAATGAGGATAATTTATTAATAGCTTTTATTGCAGCTTTTTTTTTACCTTTGAATTTTAACTTCATAAAATATCTGTTATTTTACCTTCAAAATTATGAAAAGTATAAGGGCTTTCTTGTCCTCTTTTTTTTTTGACCAGCTGGAAAAAGTTGTACTTTTCATAATTGTGATCTTTAGTAGAGGCAGAAAAAGAATTCCTAATTACCAATAGACCTTAAATGTTAGCATGAAGTTAAAGATGAATACAATATTTTATTTCTCCTTTACTATTTTATTTTATTATAGCATTTGATTATGCTTTTTTTTTTCTTTATATTTATTCGTAATTTGCAAAAAAAAAAAAGGTGAAATAGTTTGTTTCTCTCTTTAACTATAGGAGATAGCTTTTCTTATACTTCAGTTGTAACAGAAATGTATTATGCCCATGATGGAAGTTCTGATCCCGAAGATAAAATTATTTTTACAATTTCTGGAGGAAGGCATTCCTCTTTAATTGCTCTTCATGTGAAGGTTATTTTCCCCGACAAAGATAGTCCTGTTCCACTTGATTCTGCATTGCTAACAGCTTCTGTTTCAGAAGGTAAGGATTATACTTTTTTTTTTTTTTTGTTTGTAATTTTTGCCTTTTATTTTTCTGTGGTAGTGTTCTTGATGGAAGCACCCTATTGCCTCTTCACAAAACTTATTATTCCTTTTCAAATTGGAAAGGTAGCAGTAAGTAATTCAGAAACATAAATCCATTTTTACTATCCTACCAATACAATTATAAAAATATTACTTCTTCTGTACAGTATAACCAGACCTTTATTGAAACCTGTGTAGTTCAGGAATTTTGACCTCTAGGAAATGGATAAGGCTTTTTGAAAAATTTTGCGATTTTTTTTTTTTTTTTTACTCAGTTAACATATTAAATTGGATTCAATAAATAATTTTAATACTCCTACTCACATTCATTAGCTTATTTTTCAGTTTAGTTAGAGATTTTATAATTTATGATTCAATATATATAGAACCTTCGTATTGAATATTGTATCCCACAAATAGTAATTTTTAGTGTAGTGTATGGTAATGGAATTGAAATGTTTTAATTGTGGTAAATTGGTAGCTCAAAAGTTCTAATCGTGTAGGTTGACATATTTTTTGTTGTTAACTAAGATAATTTAATACATAACTTTATTTTTTATTATAACTAATTTATAACTTTATGAATGTAACAGTATAGTGTAATGCATATAATGTACACTTGCTAACATAATACATATTATTGTTGTATAACCTCTGAATAGAGTATTGTTATTATTTCATTTATCTAACTATTAGTTTAGTGTAGTAATATCAAATTAAATTGAATTTAAACAGAAATCATACCTCAGACTACAGCAGCAAAGAAAATGGTTCAAAGTAGCAGGAGTGCTGTCTCTCAGGGTAGATCAAAGTAGTTCTCCTATGAATCACAGCCTTACCAAATGTATTACTTTTTCAACATTTGCGGATCTATCTGGAATAGGACCTGATAAAGCTAAGGTGTGTGTTCAGTGCCAAGAATGAGGAAATTAAGCATGAACTCGGTGTTCTGATGGGCATTTTTTAGAGCTTGAAGAACAGGGTGTATGTTCTCAAAGGAATTAAATTGAAGGGCACATCAAGCTCTCAGCTCCCAATCTCAATAGTAATCATGACCTGTGATGCAAGAAAACAAGCGTATGAGCTTATGTAGCATCAACCAAAAAAAAATTCACGCAACCATTCCCTCTAAATGTTTGTCCAGTTCCTCCTTAAATTTATTTAACCTATCAACTCCCACAACAATATATGGAAGTTTGTTCCAGCAATTAACCACCTGCTGGCTAAAGGCAAATTTCCACACATCTATTCTACAAGCTGTCTTTCCTCAACTTCAGTTAATGCTCCCTTAGATTCGTAATCTGAACAAGTGGAAGAATCCCAACAGAATTCAGTGTGCTCAACCCATTCAAGGCCCTTATACACCCCGGTCAGATCACTTTGCAGGTGCCTAGTCTCCAGCCACTGCAATTTGAAGAACTTAAGCCTCTCTTGTTAAGAGGATCCCTTTATTCCCCTCACCAATCTTGTTGCCATTCTCTGTACACGCTCAAGCAAATCTACATCCTTCCTAAAAATGAAGTCTCCAGATCTGTACGGAGTACTCAAGTCGTGGCCTGACCACTGCCTTATACAGAGGGACAATCACCTCCTTTTCCCTGCTAGCAAAATTCCTGTATATCATTGACAAAACACCATGACCTGCTCTTGCAGCCTGTCTGCATTGTTCAGAAAACTTCATATCTGACTACACACAATTACTCCCATATCTTTTTCATTTTCTACCACCCTGAGTGTAGTGCCAAACAGTTGGTACGTTCCTCTGGAGTTACTTCTATCCATGAGCAGTACCTTTCATTTGTCAATGTTAAACTTCATTTGCCACTTCCCAGCCCATCTTCCCAAATTTTCTAGATCCTGTTGCAGTAGCACACTGCCATTACTGTCATTAACAATCCTGCCAACCTTTGTATCGTCTGCAAACTTCGACACTAAGCCTGATATACCTTCATCGATATCATTGATAAATATACAAAATAACAGTGGACCCAACACTGAACCCTGTGGAACTCCGCTAATAACATTAGTCCACGAAGAGCAGCACCCACTGATTACCACCCTCTGTCTTCTCCCACTCAACCATCCTTTTATCCATTGTAGCAACTTACCCTTAATACCATTCTGCTCCAATTTGTACACTAGTCTTCCATGCGCAAAAGTGTCAAAAGCTTTCCTGAAATCCAAATACAGCCAGGCCTCGCATAACGCAAGTTCAATTAACGCGATTTTCAGTTAACCCAATTTGAAAAATTATACCACTTTTCACTTTACATGATGCAAATTTCCAGTTAACCCGATCTTTTTTTTTTTTTTTTTTATGCGATAGTTGAAAAAGATTTGAATCACGCGTTAAGCTTACCACGAGTCGTACGGGCAATAAACAAACGTTTGCCTGCTGCCCACCTCGGTATGTTCCATCAACCATCGGAAGAAGACGTGTTACTTGTTTGTCTCCTCTAATAAAGTCAATGCACACTTGCATAAAAATTTAAATTTTTAAATGAGCCAAATGAAAATGTTACCATGAAGGAGATAATGGTAAAAGAATTAGATAATCTTTCATATCGCATAGAACCTCAAACAGAAGGTTTGAGGTTCTCTGCGATATTTATTTCGCCAGGGCCCAGAGAAGATTGTTGTTGGTTATCAGAAATTGATTGACGAAAAGAGAAAGTCAACACTATTCAAATATTTCCGCAACAGTAATTTCTTCATTGTGTATTTTATGTCAGAGGTTCCCAAATTTTCTCGGTTCACGGCGCCCTTAGTGTCTCAGTAATTTTTTCAAGGTGCACCCAGACCAAAAGTTCCATTTAGTAGTTAGGGCCAAACAACTTAATAAGAAATGTTGAAACTGTGAACTACCCCGAACTAGTAGTTCGCGTGGTGTCTGACAGATGTTGAGTATCGCTGTGTTTCTCTCAAAAATTTAAAATATTCCATGGCGCACAGTTTGGGAACTGCTGGTTTAATTCCATAATTATTTTCATTATCTTTTACATTGTATACAGTTAAAAAGTTATCTAAAAGGTTTGTAAAATTCTTTATGGACATTCCAGAAGGGCAAGGACCAATTATAATTTTTCAATTATTATTATATAACCAATTATTATATTAGTTTAACACGTTTCCGTTTTGTGTGATGCGCTTGCGGGACGAATTAATCGCATTAATCGAGGCCAGCCTGTATATGATATGAAAATTATTTTTTGCATCCAGTTCCTTTGTAACCACATCATAATATCTAATCAGATTTGTCAGACAAGACTTCCCTTAACAAACCCGTGCTGTGTCTGAATTGTTGCTGCAGTCTTGTCTAGATGATCCTACAGTGCATCTTTAACCAGTGACTCCATTATCATTATTTTACCCGGAACAGAAGTTAAACTAACTGGTCTGTAATTACTCATGTCATCCTTCAATCCCCCTTTGTGAATTTGGGATACATTTGCATATCTCCAGTGTGTGTGGGGAGGGGGGGCCTCCCCTGAGTCCAAGGATGCTCTCATAAGAGCATCCTTGGCTAAGGGTTTGCTTAGTTCCTTTGCCACCTCCTTTAATATAACTGGATATATCCCATCCACCCTAGGTGCCTTTCTTATGTTTAACTTCAACAATTTCTCCTCCACTTTGCTCTCAGTTATTACAAAATCATTAAGCACCCTGCTACAATTTGATAACCTTGTGGCATTTTCAAACCTTAACTCCTCGTGTGAATGTAGATGCAAAATACTCATTTAGTTTGTTTGCTATCTGAGCAGGATCATCAACAGTCGAACCATTGATATCAAATGGACCAATCTGATTCATCTCCTTCCTTTTAGAGTTTTCATAAGTAAAGAAATCCATCCTTGCTGTTTTTCTTAGCATCCTTTGCCAAAGATTTCTCGTAATCTGCCTTCACCTGCCTAACCTCCTTTATGACTTGATTACAGACTAGCGTATATCTGCCATAGGCTTTTGTGTCCCCTAATATATTCAATCCAGGCATCTGGTGGCATATCTCTTTTGAGAAAGAATCGTAATTGGTGTATACAGTTTAAAAGTTGGTGTTTTTTGTTAAATCTTTTCTTAAGTTCTTCATGTATGATCATGATAGATGTGCGGTGTATGATATGTGCGTATTTTTTACAGTTATTTTTTGGAAAAATGCGGGCGAATTTGGGGATGACGTTGTGATATAAGCATTTTTGTAGGAAAGCTATGTGTAATTTGTTGGAGAAATATTTGATAAGCGCTTTGGAGAGTTGTATTTTCCTATCAGGCATGTCTAATTTAAACTGTATACACCAATTACGATTCTTTCTCAAAAGAGACATGCCACCGGACGTCTGGATTGAATATATTAACCACAACAATATGCATATCAATGCCACCATCCAACACATAGCACAAAAACACACCAAAAAATGGAACACACTCACATCCAAACCCCCCCCCCCCCCAAAATCTCCACCATTAACCTCTCCTCAAAATCCTTCACCCCTTCTGAACTCTCCGGCCTAGAATTTGGCTTCAATTTTGCCATTAAAGAACAACACTATCCAATAAAAGATTGTATAATCAAACTCCAGTCTAAACTTGTTCAACATCCCGATAAGTGGCGACTTATACACCAGTCTAATAGGATAATAAATTCTAAACTCACATCTTTCCCTAACATAAAAAAACAACAACTCTCGGATTTACAAAGCCTAAGCAAAACCCCAAATATCATCATCCAAAAAGCTGACAAAGGAGACACAATCGTTATCCTGGACAGAACACCTACACAGAAAAAATGGAGTTAATTTTAGCCGACCAAGATACATATACAAATGACAGCAACCACAACATTACAAAACTTAAAAATAAACTTGACACAATTCTCAGGAAACTCAGACAGAACAAAGAAATCAACCTCTTTACATTACAACAGATAGGTATTCGCAACAACATTCGGGGAGTACAATGTGTATAGAAAGGATAGACAGGACAGGAGGGGAGGAGGGGTTATGCTATTAGTTAAAAAACACATAAAATCCAAGGAAGTGAAGCCAGTCGACATTGATGGACAGGGCAGTGTCGAGTCAGTTTGGTGTGACATAAGCATAGGTAAATCAAAATTGAGAGTAGGAGTGTGCTATAGGCCTAATGACTCTGATGAGTATAATAAGATACTGTACAGGGAAATAGAATGGGCCAGTAAATCAGAGAGTCTTATAATGGGGGATTTTAATTTCCCAGATATTGACTGGAATTTGTGGGTTGGTCACTTACACACTAGCAAGGCTTTTGTGGATTTATTGGATGATTGTTTTCTACACCAGCATGTTCGTGAGGCAACTAGAGGGAGTAATACTCTTGATCTGATTATCAGTAGTGATTCTTCATGCATTAGGAATCTGCAGATAAAGGAACCACTGGGTGGCAGTGATCACAGTGTGCTGAAGTGGGATTTACTCGAGGTAACTACCATCAGAGGTAAAGGGAAGGGTTTTTGCTTTCGTAAAGGCGACTATGATGGTCTGAGACAGTATTTAAATTTTATACAGTGGGACCAACTGATGATGTTACCAACAGCAAATTCAAAATGGGAAGCATTCAAGGAACTAATCTTGGAAGCTACCAGGCTTTACATACCAACCAAGAAATATTGTTCAAGGTTCAGGCCTAAATGGTTGTCAGATGAACTAATGAGACATATGGCAGAGAAGAAAAATGCATGGGATACATACAAATTAATGGGTGACATGGAAGCCTATGATAGATATAAGTTGGTCTGTAACCAAGTCACAAAGGAGATTAGGCAGGCAAAGGCAGATTATGAGAAATCCTTGGCAAAGGATGCAAAGAAAAACAGAAAAGAGTTCTTTACCTATTTAAACTCAAGAAGGAAAGGGATGAATCAGATTGGTCCACTATATGTTGATGGTTCAACAGTTGAGGATCCTGCTCAGGTGGCTAACAATCTAAACGAGTATTTTGCATCTACATTCACACATGAGGAGTTATTCAGGAAGGGGAATCTCGTAGGTGAAGTAAACATTGGCAGTGAGCTAGATGATTTTCTAATAAATGAGAGGAAAGTGGAGGAGAAATTGTTGAGGATAAACATAAAAAAGGCACCCTGGGTGGATGGGATCTATCCAGTTATATTAAAGGAGGCAGCAAAGGAAGTAAGCAAATCCCTAGCCATAATTATGAGAGCTTCTTTGGACTCAGGGGAGGTACCCATGGACTGGAGATGTGCAAATGTAACCCCAATTCACAAAGGAGGATCAAACGCTGACACAAGTAATTATAGACCTGTTAGTTTAACTTCAGTTCCAGGAAAATTAATGGAGACACTGGTTAAAGAAGCACTGCAGGATCATCTGGACAAGAATTCAGTTATAGCTCAGACACAGCATGGTTTTGTTAAAGGCAGGTCTTGTCTGACCAATTTGATTGGATACTATGATGTAGTCACAAAAGAACTGGATGCAGGGAATAACTTTGATATTATATATTTGGATCTTAGAAAGGCTTTTGATACTGTTGCGCATGGAAGACTGCTGCACAAATTGGAGAAGTGTGGCATTGGAGGCAAATTGCTGCTATGGATAAAGGGATGGTTGAGTGGCAGAAGACAGAGAGTGGTAATCAATGGACACTGCTCAACGTGGACTAATGTTATTAGTGGAGTTCCTCAGGGTTCAGTGTTGGGTCCATTGTTGTTTTCTGTATTTATAAATGATATTGATGATGGTGTATCAGGCTTAATGTCCAAGTTTGCAGACGATACCAAGGTTGGCAGAGTTGTTAAGGACACTACTGATATTATGCTGCTGCAACAGGATCTGGAAAGGTTGAGCAGATGGGCTGAGAGGTGGCAAATGAAGTTTAACATTGACAAATGTAAAGTACTACATATGGGAAACAGTAACCCCAGATCAACGTATCAACTCTGTGGTACTACGCTGACAGTGGTAGAGAATGAAAAGGACCTGGGGGTAATTGTGCAGGCAGATATGAAGTTCTCTGAGCAATGCAGACGAGCTGCAAGAGTAGCTCATGGTGTCTTGTCAATGATATACAGGAATTTTTCTAGCAGGGACAGGGATGTGATTATTCCCTTGTATAAGGCATTGGTCAGGCCACACCTTGAGTACTGTATACAGGTCTGGAGGCCTCATTTCAAGAAGGATGTAGAGCTGCTGGAACGAGTACAGAGAAGGGCAACAAGATTAGTGAATGGAACAAAGGGTTGCTCTTACGAAGAAAGGCTTAAGTTTTGCAAATTACAGAGCCTGGAGACTAGGCATCGGCGAGGTGATCTGATAGAGGTGTATAAGGCTTTGAATGGCTTGAGCATGCTCAATGCCGATGGGATTCTTCTTCTTGCTCAGAATAATCACCTGAGAGGGCATAAGTTCAAATTGAGGGAGGGCAGATATCGGATAGATGTGCAGAAATTTGCCTTTAGCCAGCGGGCAGTTGGTTTGTGGAATAGACTCCCATCGCGTGTTGTTGAAGTTGATAGCCTAAACAAATTTAAGGCTCAGCTGGACAGGTATTTCGAATGAACGGAGGGGTGAAATGGGAGTAGTGGTTGGTTTTTTTTTTTTTTTTGGCTGATGCTGAATAAGCTTGCTTTCTTGCATCATATGCCTCTACTAATGCTAATGCTAATTCTGCCCCACATGTTCGGAATAACCAAGTTACACAAACCTGGCCACCCACTAAGACCTATCGTTTCTTTTAGTAAATCAGCTTTTGCTAATTTATCCACCTTCCTTGTCAAAATTATATCCCCACTCACTCGATTCTCTACATTCAAAATTAATAATACCAACCAAGCATTCCAAGAAACCAGCAACACCACCATATCCGACGAAGACATATTAGCTTCTTTTGATGTCATATCCCTATACACTAATGTGCATATCCCTTTCACCCTACAAGCATTACGCGTACTTCTAACAGCTGATGACACTTTAACGAAATGTACCTCTCTTTCAGTTGACCACATCCTTGAACTTACCACTCTTTTACTAGACATTAGATATTTTAGATTCAACAATAAAATTTATCGACAAACATTTGGTTTACCAATGGGTTTCGGCATTTCTGCCCCCCTTTCTGAAATTTATCTCGCCACTATTGAAAACCAAATTTTACAGCCTTTCCCCTCTGAAATTAAATTATACATCCGCTATGCCGATGATATTAGCATTAGCATTAGCATTAGCATTAGCATTAGTAGAGGCATTTGATGCAAGAAAGCAAGCTTATGCAGCATCAGCCAAAAAAAAAAAAAAAAAAAAAAAAAAAAAAGTAACATAAATAAATAAAAATAACCACTTCCACTTCACCCCTCTGTTCGTTCGAAATACCTGTCCAGCTGAGCCTTAAACTTATTTAGGCTATCAACTTCCACGACAAGGGATGGAAGTCTGTTCCACCCACCAACCACCCGCTGGCTAAAGGCAAATTTCCGCACATCTATCCTACATCTGTCTTTCCTCAATTTGAATTTATGCCCTCTCAGGTGATTTTTCTGAGCTAGTGGAAGAATCCCATCAGCATTGAGCATGCTCAAACCATTCAAGGCTTTGTACACCTCTATCAGATCACCCCGCTGGTGCCTAGTTTCCAGACACTGTAATTTGCAAAACTTAAGCCTTTCTTCGTAAGAGAACCCCTTTGTCCCATTCACCAATCTAGTTGCCCTTCTCTGTACTCGTTCCAGCAGCTCTACATCCTTCCTGAAATGAGGCCTCCAGGCCTGTATACAGTACTCTAGGTGTGGCCTGACCATTGCCTTATACAAGGGAATAATCACCTCCTTATCCCTGCTAGAAAAATTCCTATATATCATTGACAATACACCATGAGCTACTCTTGCAGCTCGTCTGCACTGCTCAGAGAACTTCATATCTGCCTGCACCACCACCCCCAGGTCCCTTTCATTCTCTACCACTGTCAGTGTAGTACCACAGAGTTGATACGTTGCTCTGGGGTTGCTGTTTCCCATATGTAGTACTTTACATTTGTCAATGTTAAACTTCATTTGCCACCTCGAAGCCCATCTGCTCAACCTTTCCAAATCCTGTTGCAGCAGCATAGTGTCAGTAGTGTCCTTGACAACCCTGCCAACCTTCGTATCGTCTGCAAACTTGGACATTAAGCCTGATATACCATCATCAATATCATTTATAAATACAGAAAACAATAAAGGCCCCAATACTGAACCCTGAGGGACTCCACTAATAACATTAGTCCACGATGAGCAGTGTCCATTGATTACCACTCTCTGTCTTCTCCCCCTCAACCACCCCTTTATCCATAGCAGCAACTTGCCTCCAATGCCACACTGCTCCAATTTGTGCAGCAGTCTTCCATGTGCAACAGTATCAAAAGCCTTTCTAAGATCCAAGTATATAATATCAAAGTTATTCCCTGCATCCAGTTCTTTTGTGACTGCATCATAGTATCCAATCAAATTGGTCAGGCAAGACTTCCCCTTAACAAAACCATGCTGTGTCCTAGCTATAACTGAAGTCTTGTCTAGATGATCCTGCAGTGCTTCTTTCACCAGTGCCTCCATTAATTTTCCGGGAACAGAAGTTAAACTCACAGGTCTATAATTACTTGTGTCAGCCTTTGATCCCCCTTTGTGAATTGGGGTCACATTTGCACATCTCCAGTCAATGGGTACCTCCCCTGAGTCCAAGGAAGCTCTCATAATTATGGCTAAGGGTTTGCTTACCTCCTTTGCTGCCTCCTTTAATATAACTGGATAGATCCCATCCACCCCAGGTGCCTTTCTTGTGTTTATCTTCAACAATTTCTCCTCCACTTTGCTCTCAGTTATTACAAGATTCTCTAGCTTACTGCTAGAGTTGAATACACCTCTGGCATTCCCCTCGCTGAATAACTCCTCATGTGTGAATGTCGATGCAAAATATTCATTTAGTTTGTTAGCTACCCGAGCAGGGTCATCAACAGTTGACCCATCGATCTCAAGTGGACCAATCTGATTCATCCCCTTCCTTCTAGAGTTTACATAAGTAAAGAACTCTTTGCTGTTTTTCTTCGCATCCCTTGCCAAGGATCTCTCGTAATCTGCCTTCGCCTGCCTAACCTCCTTTGTAACTTGGTTACAGATCAACTTGTATCTATCATAGGCATCCGTGTCACGTGTTAATTTGTATGTATCCCATGCATTTTTCTTCTCTGCCATATGCCTCATTAGTTCATCTGACAACCATTTAGGCCTAAACCTTGAACAATATTTCTTAGTTGGTATGTAAAGCCTAGTAGCTTCCACGATAAGTTCTTTGAATGCTTCCCATTTTGAATTTGCTGTTGGCAATATCATCAGTTGATCCCACTGTATAGAATTTAAATACTGTCTCAGTCCATTGTAGTCGCCTTTACGAAAGCAATACCCCTTCCCTTTACCCCTAATGGTAGTTACCTCTTTGAGTAACTCCCACTTCAGCACACTGTGATCACTGCCACCAAGTGGTTCATTTATCTGCAGATTCTTAATGCATGAAGAATCACTACTGATAATCAAATCAAGAGTATTACTCCCTCTAGTTGCCTCCCGAACATGCTGATGTAGAAAACAATCATCCAATAAATCCACAAAAGCCTTGCTACTGTGTGAGTGACCAGCCCCCAAATTCCAGTCAATATCTGGGAAATTAAAATCCCCCATTATAAGACTCTCTGATTTACTGGCCCACTCTATTTCTCCGAACAGTTTCTTATTATACTCATCAGAGTCATTAGGCCTATAGCACACTCCTACTCTCAATTTTGATCTCCCAATGCTTATGTCACACCAAACTGACTCGACACTGCACTGTCCAGCGATGTCGACTGGCTTCACTTCCTTGGATTTTATGTGTTTCTTAATTAATAGCATAACCCCTCCTCCCTTCCTATCCTGTCTATCCTTTCTGTAGACATTGTACTCCCCAAATTCCAGTTCTGCATTTCTTATATCTGTGTGACACCACGTCTCTGAAATCCCCACAATATCTGCCTTTGATGTTTTGAGCAATACCTCAAATTCATAAAATTTATTTACTAAACTCCTAGCATTGGTGTACACACAAGTATACATGCACCTGTTCTTTTTCTTAGCTACCCTAACACAACCCATGTGTTTACTTGTACCCCAATGATTCCCAGCAGTCTCTGAAATATCCTGCATCTTATTTTCCAGGCTGCGGCTCATTCCAATAGAAGCAGTGCAAGAATCACTTTCACCTCTGCCAGTGGCTACTGTTAATCTATTAGTCCTTGTATCCCCCCAATCTAGCAGTTTTCCGACCCACCTAACATTGCCTCGATAGCATCAGCAAACATTCTTGCACCCTTTCTATTTAAGTGTATCCCATCCCTGTAGAAGCAGTCTCTCCTGTTAACAAGTACAGACCAGGCTGAAAAAAATTCTACCCCTTGAGCCCTGCACAATCTTTCCAGGGCCGAATTGATTGACAGGGCTCTCATCATATACTCCCTCCTATCGTGTCTGGGCAGAATTGCAGACACTTTCAATTTCAACCCTAATTCACGGCTTTTTTTCATCAGTGACCTGTACTTGTCAAGTAATTCCGCCGGTCTCCTACTCTTAATGTCATTAGTGCCAACGTGTACAACTATATCACCTTTTGTGCCCTTAAAAGATGATATCCGCTCTACAACGTCATCAACTTTTGCCCCTGGCAGACATACCCTGGTCCTATTCCACCTATCCTTTTTACAAAGCATGTTTCCCGTTTCCCTGACAATAGATATCCTAATAATAGACAACAGAACAACCATAGACAATCTTTTTTTAAAATTCAATACAATACATGACAGGCTAAACCTTACCCTCGAAATCGCAATGGACAACCAGATTAATTTTCTTAATCTCACTATTTATACAACAGACACAAATTTAAATACCAAGATTTTCAGAAAAAACACGCACACTGGTAAATATCTACATTTCACTTCGCATCATCCTCTTAGTACCAAAAAAGCCGTCCTACACAACCAAATCTACAACGCTATCAAATTCACCTCTTCACAAAACGATCTACACAATGAACTTCAATACCTTACTGATAAATTCATAGCCAGGAGCTACCCCCCTCAACTCATCCAACACACAATATCCACCGTTAAAAACAGTATTAATAACCCCACCAGAAACAGTCACAAGACAAATACTCGCATAGTTCTCCCTTACCATAGTGAACTCGCAGCACAATTCTGACGACATTCAAAGATACCAACATCTCCCTCACCTTCTCCACTTACAATAAACTAGGTTCCCTATTTAATTCTTATAAAGATAC
Organism: Mastigoproctus giganteus; assembly: GCF_048544385.1. NCBI lineage: Eukaryota > Metazoa > Arthropoda > Arachnida > Uropygi > Thelyphonidae > Mastigoproctus > Mastigoproctus giganteus. Next base: position 217,047,646 of record NC_143581.1, read on the forward strand.
ACACAAATATCCCATCAATGATCTCAATAACTTAATATATTTCATAAAATGCCAACCGAACTGCGACACCTGTTACATCGGCAGCACTACCACCAAATTCGGTTCCTCCACAACTTCCAATACCCGTGCATACTACCACTTCAACAGTTTCAAGACAAGTCAATCCTGCACTGAGTTAACAACCCATGCTCAAACCCACAAGCACACCCCCCTTGTTGACTCTGCCATCACTATTATTAAACTTAGATCGAGCTACAGAATTCTTCAATATGAAGCCCTCACCATTGAATGGTACCGACACCATTCTGATCTCAACATTATTAACACTAAACTTCCCTTCAACCTTCCACCGGCTTGGAACCTCTCGCGGCTAAAGTTCCCACGTGTCAAAAAGAGCATCATGGGAGTTTAGATAAACTTTAAATACAACACGCGCTCACTTCTCTTTCATTTGCCAACTGATGACGAT